>NC_051075.1:12077886-12417386 GCF_004664715.2 Peromyscus leucopus
TGTCTTAGAAGCCCAACATTCTCTCGGGATCAAATTGGTGCAGCCAGGAGCAATTGTGTCTCACGTCAACAGAATTCTAAGTTATTTAAATGCCATATTCTCCAGGTCTATGAAGTGTTTGAAGATTACCTATCTATCTGAAATATATCTATGTATACCTAGAAGACTTAACTAACATGGCTACAGATATGATTATCATAGATGACTAATTATTAATCTATTTTTTAATTATCCATTACAATTTTAAATGAGTTATATAAACATAATACCTCAAACAAGAATAGAAATATATATATATATATATACAGTATAACAAAATTAACTTCAAGTTTGTATCAATGAACTAAAATTTATACCAATGTAAAACATTTTAAACATAAACTAAAATCTATACCAATGTAAAACATTTTTAAACAAGTTGTTCTTTAAAAGTAGGTTCATTAATCTACCCTTTTATCTTATCATCTCCATATCCTCCTATATATCATATCCCCTTTTCTTTTTTAGAAAGAGATCACATTTATAATCAACCTGTTTTAAATAAAAATATTTGTTTTTCTCTGTCCAACACCAGAGGGCTCTTCTGATTTGGGACACAAGAATCCCTTAATCATTTTTTTTTTTTTAAAGCAATATGTCTGGGTTTAGAGGGGGAGTGAGCCAATTCCACCTCTAAAGCCAGCTTGGTATATTTGGGAATTTGGGCGTAGCATCTCTTACTACTTCCTGCTGGAGGGGGGCGCTGTATCTTATGGGGACGCAAAGAAAATTTTAGACCTATGGGGTAGTCCGTGAGGCTGTATTGTGTGAACCAGTTGCCTTGAAACCGATCTGGATGTTGGATCATCTGGGCCATGGTGTCATCGGAGTCCTTTCAGGGGGTCTTGGCTGGTGAAACCTGATGTATCTTAATCTGGAACAAGTCCACAGCCTCTGGCTTTCTGTGGAAACAAAAGCAGAACCTCTTTTCCAAAGTAACATATCCTTATATCCAAATTTTGAAGTCAAGGTACCTTTAAAATATACATTTTGGCATAACTCAACAGCTTTTGTAATCAAATGTTTTTCTTTAGTTATGAATATCAAAGAGAACATAATCCAGATTCTCTGTGTGGTAGCCATCTTTATGTGGCTTATGTTTTATATTACCTTGAGCCTTGAGCCTATTGCTTTAAACTGCACCATTGTAAGCCTGAAACGGCGCTGTGGCTGCTGGCTCCGCCCACTTCAGCTTCCCAAACATGGCAGTGGTACGTTTTCCGCCAGCTCTGGGAGTCATCAAGTCTCAGAAATAGTGGGGCTAAGCTTTTATCAAAGCAGCGTGTAGCCCAGAAACCTTTTTTTTTTTTTTTTAAATAATAGTAAAGACTAAATCTACCACAAAGCTTAATGTGCCGCTGGCAGACACCTCATTTCCGCCATACTGTGGGTCAAACACACACGCCAGGAACCCGCCAGTGTTCAAACCTGCGTTTTGCAGCGTCTAGCTGCCCGTATGAGACAAGAAGCAGGAACCTGGTTTTGGCTCTGTTTAGAATTGGTTATTAAATATTCTCAGGTTTAAGGTGGAAACTCGAGCCGTTGGGCGCCATTTGTTGCTGGAGGGCTTCTCTCCAGGTTCCCCAAGCCCCGCAGTCCCACAATCCACTTATAAAATAATCACTCAGACGCTTATATCACTTATAAACTGTATGGCCGTGGCAGGCTTCTTGCTAACTGCTCTTTTATCTTAAATTAACCCATTTCTATAAATCTATACCTTGCCACGTGGCTGGTGGCTTACCAGAGTCTCTACATGCTGCTTGTCCTGGCGGTGGCTGCCGTCTCTCCCCTCCTTCTTCCTGTTTCTCCAATTCTCCTCTCTCTTTGTCCTGCCTATACTTCCTGCCTGGTCATTAGCCATCAGTGTTTTATTTATATAGAGTGATATCCACAGCATAAGTCTAACCAAACAAGTGAAAGATCTGTATGGCAAGAACTTCAAGTCTCTAAAGAAAGATATTAAAGAAGATATCAGAAACTGTAAAGATCTCCCATGCTAATGGATTGGTAGGATAAACATAGTAAAAATGGCCATCTTATCCAAAGCAATCTACAGATTCAATGCAATCCCCATCAACACCTCAACACATTTCTTTACAGAATTTGAAAATACAATACTCAACTTCATATCAAAAAACAAACATCCAAGATAGTTAGAGCAACCCTTTACAATAAAAGAATTTCAGGAAGGATCTCCATCCCTGAATTCAAGCTGTGAGTGAAAAATAAACAATGGTTTAGAATAGTTGGGCCAGATTGTTTTAAAGGATGACTTCTCAGCCTTTGCCTCCTGAAAGTCCATAGTCCTAAAACCAAAAGTCTCTCCTTTAAGTGCCTGTTCTATTTTTCTCTTCTCTGTGATTTTATGTATAATGCATGTTAATGTATACAAAAAAAACCCTCTACTTTAGTGTGGATTACAGAACCTCTCCCTCTATTTTAGTGTGGATTAGAGAACCTACATATTGAAAGGGTTTTTTTTCATGTTACACAAAAATGGTGGTATGAAAGCTAGGACAAGGTTTATAATACAAATGGCTTCCTTGTAGAGAGATTTTAAAAGTGGTAGAAATGTTTCTTAGTTAGACGAGACTAAGCTCTTTAAAGTTTTTTAGGTCACTTATAATGGCTTCATTAGTAAATCCTATAGAAAATACATTCTGTGCATTCAGAGAGCAGATATGCCCTCACTGGTATATGCAGAAGCAGATTTTCAAGACAGGTGTTCAAGTATCTTCTAGCCACAGAGAAAAAAAATCCTAATTTCAAACTATCTATATTGTAGATAATGGTTCTCATCATAACCTGGATTTTCATTGTCTGAATCATGGCTTTATTTGTTGCTCAAAGAATTTCTTCTGGATGTAGTTCTCTACTTTACTCAACTTTGAAAATTATCCAGGGGCCTGGTGATGTTGGGCCTATGCATATATACATGTACTGGGGCTTTAAATTGACCATTTCTTATGAGAGTAAATTTGTTAATGTATTATATGAGATTTTATACATATTATGATTCAATAAATGATTATCACATGTGTAGTCACCATAATTGAGGATAATAGGCATTTGAACTATATGATTTAAACAATTCTATCTTACAGTGTATCTAATGATATTATTGTGGTAAACCAAAAGACTCTATGAAGTCTGCATTGCATTTTCAATTGTGCTATCTTCTTTAAAATGTTTTTTTCTTTAACATTAATTACTCTACAACATAAAGAAACTTCATCATAAAAACTGACAGGAGGGAATCCCTACTGTCTTATCTTCTCAGAGGCCCAAACTGAAGGCTCTGAAAATCCTTATGTAGGAGAAACAGACTTAATTATCTAGTTTAATATTTTTCAAAAAGATCTGACCCAGAGTACTTTTATGTGGAAAAGTTTGAAAATGTCTATTTTTCAATGAAAAAAAATCACAAAGCCGAGCAGTGGTGGCGCACGCCTTTAATCCCAGCACTCGGGAGGCAGAGCCAGGCGGATCTCTGTGAGTTCGAGGCCAGCCTAGGCTACCAAGTGAGCTCCAGGAAAGGCACAAAGCTACGCAGAGAAACCCTGTCTCGAAAAACAAACAAACAAACAAAAAAAAAAAAACCAAAACAAACAAAAAAAAAACCACATAAGTTATTGTAGTATATCTTTTTCATATATATATATACTTTTTTTTTAATGTTACTAGGATATAGACTACCAGAAATAGTGGAGATGGTTCCTGAACTGGTTTACCCCAGTAATCAGATCGGTGAATACCCTAACTATCATCGTAGATTCCTTCTCCAGTAACTGATGGAAGCAGATGCAGAGATCCATAGCCAAACACCAAACTGAGCTCCAGGAGTCCAATCAAAGAGAGAGAAGAGGGATTCTATGAGCAAGGGCATCAAGATCATGATGGCGAAACCTGCCAAGACAACCAAACCAAATGAGTAGGAACTCATGAACTGCAGACCAATAGTTGTGGAGTCTCTATGGGACTGGATTAGGCCCTCTGCATAATCAGGACAGTTGTGTAGCTTGATTTGCTTAAGGGGATCCCTGTCAGTAGGATCAGAATCCATCCCTGGTGCATGAGATGGCTTTGTGGAACCTACAGCCTTGAGGTAGAGGGGGGCCTTGGACCTGCCTCTACTGAATGTACCAGGCTCTGATGACTTCCTATGGGAGGCCTTACCTTCTTGTAGGAGGGAATGGGGGAAGTTGGAGGGGCAGAAGGGGGGAAGAGGGGTATCTGTGATTGGTATGTAAAATGAATAAAAAAAATTCTTAATAAAAAATATATATAGGAAAATAAAATAAAGTTGTGCTTATCTTATATGATGTTAGTAAATTTGAACCAAACAACAGGAACACAAATCTCCATAACTACTGAGGTTGAAATATACCTGTGAATATCTCACCAGAAATGTGGCATTTCTCTTTACCTGTAGTTAATTGCTGATCAGGCAAAAATGTGAACTTCTGAAAATGCTGCTCTATGCAACATCTGTGCAATCTTTCTCTTTAATTAAATCATGTCTAAAAGGAGTCCTTAGAAAAAAAATCACACAAAGCCCACTTGAGTATATTCTATAGATTAGCTCACTATGATGAATAGTGTTCATGTATTCACCTGCTTCCTATCTACTTGTGTGAAATAACAAAATTCATTCATCAGCACAAAAATTACATAAGGAGAGCAGTGCAGACTAAAAAATGGAACTTTTATTTCTATATGTTGAAAGGTGGTGGTGGTTGTTTTCCCCACAATCTTTTGATTGATTCTCTGGATTTAGTCAGCGTTTCTTGTTATGTCTCCCTTTTCATTTCTGAATTTGTTAATTTAGATATTCTCTCTCTACTTTTTGGTTAGTTTAGATAAGGGTTTGTCTATCTTGTTGATTTTCTCAAAGAACCAACTCTTTGTTTCATTGATTCTTTGTATTGTTCTCTTTGTTTCAATTTTATTGATTGCAGCCCTGAGATGATTTCCTGCTGTCTACTCCTCCTTGGTGAATTTGCTTCTTTTCCTTTCAGATGTGCTCTTAAGTCACTAATGGGAAAATTCTCCACATTCTTTATGTAAGCACTTAGTACTATGAACTTCCTTCTTAGCACCGTGTTAATAGTGTCCCATAAGTTTGGGTATGATGTGCATTCATTTTCATTGAATTTTAGGAAGTTTTTATTTTTTTTTCTTTATTTCTTCCTTGACTCAGGGATGATTCAGTTGAACATTGTTCAGTTTCCATGAGACTGTAGGCTTTCTGTAATTTGTGTTATTGATTTCTAATTTTAAGTCATGATGGTCCAATAAGATACAGGGGGTTATTGCAATTTTTTTTTTTTGTATCTGTTGAGGTTTGCTTTGTTACTAACTATGTAGTCAATTTTAGAGAAGATTCCACAGGATGCTGAGAATATATTCTTTTGTGTTAGGGTAGAATGTTCTGTAGATATCTATTAAGTCCATTTGAGTCATAACATCAGTTAGTTTCCTTTTCTGTTAGCAGATCTGTCCAATGGTGAGAGTGGGGTTTTGAAGTCTCCCACTATTAGTGTTTGGGGTTTGATGTGTGATTTAACCTTTAATAATGATTCTTTAACAAATGGTGTGTGCCCTTTTATTTAGGGCATAGATGTTCAGAATTTAGACTTCATCTTCATGGAATTTTCCTGTGATGAATATGAACTGTCCTTCTCCATCTCTTTTGATTTAGTTTGAAGTCTATTTTGTTAGATATTAGAATTGCTACACCACCTTGTTTCTTAGGTACATTTGATTGGAAAATCTTTTCCCAACCCTTTACTCTGACATAATGTTAATGTTTGTCTTTGACGTTGAGGTGTGTTTCTTTCTTTTTTTTTTTTTTTTTGCTTTTGGTTTTTTTGGGGGACAGGGTTTCTCTGTCTGTAGTTTTGGTTCACTCTGTAGACCATGCTGGCCTTAAACTCACAGAGATCCGCCTGGCTCTGCCTCCCAAGTGCTAAGATTAAAGACATGCACCACCACTGCCCAGCAAGGTGTGTTTCTTGTGTGCAGCAGAAGGATGCATCCATCCTTCTTTTTACACATTTTGTACCATCCTTTTGTACCCATTCTTTTAGCCTGTGTCTTTTTATAGGAAAATTGAGTCCATTGATATAAAGAGATATTAATGACAAATGATTGTTAATTCTTGTTTTTTTTCTTTTTTTGGTTTTGTTGTTGTTGGTGATAGTGTGGGTATGTTTCCTTTCTTTGGATTTGCTGGTGTGAGGTTATTTATTGCCTCTGTTTTTACGGGTGCAGCTAACTTTCTTAGGGAGCTTTTGTTTTAGTACTTTCTGTAGTGCTGGATTTGTGGATAGGCATTGTTTAAATCTGCTTTTGTCATGGAATATCTTGTTTTCTCTTTCAATGATGATTGAAAGCCTTGCTGGGTATAGTAGTCTGGGCTGGCAACTGCAGCCTCTTAATGTCTGTAGAATGTCTATCCAGGACCTTCTGGCTTTCAGTGGTTCCACTGAGAAGTCAGGTGTAATTCTGATAGGTCTGCTTTCATATGATACTTACCATTTTTTCTTTGCAGCTCTTAATAATCTTTCTTTATTCTGTATGTTTAGTGTTTTGATTATTATGTTGTAAGGGGACCTTTTTTTGATGCAATCTATTTGGTGTTCTCTAATGTTCTTGTACCCTCATAAGCATGTCCTTCCTTAGGTTGGAAAAGTTTTCTTCTTTGATTTTGCTGAAAATATTTTCTGTGCCTTTGAGCTGGAATTCTTCCACTTCTTTTATCCCTATTAGTCTTAGGTTTTGTTTTTTTCATGTTGTCCCAGATTTCTTGGATTATTTGTCTTAAATACTATGAAGAACCATTCTTAATAATATTCTTCCTAGGGGCTCTGAAGAGAAGCTACAAATGGTGAAATTTATTTTTAGGAAATGAATCCAAGTACACAAAGCTCTTAGTCTATTTGCTTTATTCCTCTGGGATAAGATTCTATCTACACAGTTACAGTTCTGTACTGAAGCTTAGCTCCTTTCTTGCCTGATTTCTCTCTACCTTTATCTGCTGTCCCCTCTAAGTTCTATCTTAATTCTCTCAACTTAGTTCTCCCCTATCTTGTTCTTCCCCATCTGGCTCTTCTCATCTTTCATCTCATTCTTCTAGTTCTCCAGTAAAAATCTTCTCCAGTCAAAATCCTCAAAATCCTCCCTAAGTCTCTGACATTTACAATTATATACCCGTACAATAGCAGTGGTCTAGTCAAAGCAAGGTCACCAGGCTTGAATTCTTACAGGGTCATAAGGACCGATAAGAATTTTTCTTAGGCAGTGATGTCAGGCTTTCTTTTATAACCCAACAGAGGAGTGGTAAAGGAGGAGGTCAACTAAGAGCTGAAATCGGTTAATATATGAGAAAAAGGGAATTTATGTGCTCAAACTACATTCCTAGAGGTGGTTAGAGAAATGTTAGGAGTCTATAATGTTAGTATAAATACCACTAAGGCTGTATAAAAAAGGAAGGTCTGAGTTTAATTTACCTTAATTTAGGAGACCATTTGGCCTTGGATGCTTGATCGGTATTTTAAATAAATACACTGTTAGGAGTTCTAGGAAGCACACATAGCATTACAAGAAAATCATTGTAGGAAACAGCTAATAGACATACAAAAGCTAAAATATCACCAACACTTCTTAAGCCATGACTTGGCCTTCAGAAAAGTCCTTGACTTTTTCAAGAAGTAGCTTTTGTGATAGTATCTGGATTCCATACATTTTCTTGCAGCTTGCAGCAGATTTGTGTTAAAAATTTGTTGGATTTAACAATTACTTTGACCGGTGAATCTGTTTCCTCTATTGCATCTTTGATGCCTGAGATTCTCCCTTCCATCTCTTGTGTTCTGTTGGTTATGCTTTCATCTGCAGTTCCTATTCGTTTATCCAGATTTTTCACTTCCAGAGTTCCTTTGGTTTGTGTTTTCGTTATTGTCTCCTTCACCCGTTTGACTGGTTCTTTTTTGTTTGTTTTTCCCTTACCTTTTTTTAAAGGGATTTATTGATTTCTTCCATTTTTATTTGTCATCTCCTCCATTTCTTTAAGGGAAATTTTCATTTCCTTTTTAAGGGCTTCTATCATCTTCATAAAGTTATCTTAAGGTCTTTTTTTTTTTCTGCTTCATCTGGGTTGGGATGTTCAGGTCTTGCTGTTGTAGAACCACTAGGTTCTGGTGGTGCCATATTGCTCTTTATGTTGTTGAATGTATTCTTACACTTCTATCTACCCATCTCTTCTTCCAGTTGGTGCAGGAGGAGCCTGTGCCTCTGGGAGTCAGTCTTCCTCCAAACAGTGCAAATGGGGCCTATGGCTCCAGGGGTTGCTGATGTTGCAGGGGATGATTGGGGGTGGAGGATACTGCTGCCTATTTGCTGGGGTTGCAGTAGAAGGGCATGGCTTCTGCCCCCAGGGTCTAGGGCCTACAAAGTAGGGCTGTCTAGCTGGAAGTTCAGACACTCACCTCTTTCTCCAGTCAGTGCAGGTGTGGCCTGTGGCTCTGGTGGTCACTGATGCATTGGGCATGGGTTGGGAGGGGATGCTGCTGAGACCTCATTTTTTTAAGAATGTAAAACAGACCTCAACAGAGACTAATGAATAAACACTCTACACAAGGAGGTATATTTAAAAGTTTATATCCTATTAAGGATATTCAGTAAGTGAAAAGGGATATGAGAACAATTTAAGGTATAAGTATGAGGTCATAAAATAAAACAGCAGATGGAAAACAACTATGGCAAAACTTATGTGGTCCCTGAAGAACATAAAGGAGAATTTGTATTTAATTTTCATCTAGACAAAGAGTTTTTTTTTCCTTTTTGTTTTTATTTTTTATTTTTATTTTTTGGTTTTTTGAGACAGGGTTTCTCTGTGTAGCTTTGCACCTTTCCTGGAACTCACTTGGTAGCCCAGGCTGGCCTCGAACTCACAGAGATCCACCTGGCTTTGTCTCCAGAGTGCTGGGATTAAAGGCATATGCCTTTAATCTCGGTGCCTGACCAAGAGTTTTAAAAAGTGACACACTACAATATATGTAAAAATATTGTAACTTGGATTTTTTCAGAATTACAAGTTTCTGCTACTCAAAAAGGATTCAAACAAACAGCAGTTAAACAATGTGCATTTGTAGTGATGATTTGTTCTTCAAAGAAGAGTTAAAGTACTGCAAATTATATATGCATATTTGTCTACTGTAAGGAAATTATCAAATATGCTATTAGTAGAATTTGTATATATATATCTAATCGAGTACACAGCACAGGAAGGTAAGATAATAATGGAAATGTCAAGCAAGGCTTAGAAGCAAAGAAGACGTTGAATGAAGCTGGCACAGTGTAATGCTTCTATGAATCTAAGTACCACTAATGCAGCTTAATTAAATATTTTGATATAGAAAGAGACTAGATTTCAAAATCTAGTTTCACATTGATTCTAAAGTATGTTCATAAAGCAAAATAACAAGAAATTGTTCATAGTAAAATCTGAAAATGTTGAAATGTAAAATATACACTAGGTGAAAAAAAAGAACACTGATAATTATGTCAGCATTGGACACAATTTATGATGTAAACAAATATTAAAAAGAATAGTAATTTTATAATATAAAGGTAGCATTATTAAAAGGAAATGGTGCACATAACTAGTAAATTTAGAGGTCTGTTAAATAATAGAGTCTAATTAAATGAGAGCTAATGTATACTAGGAACCCAAGTACCTTTAGCCCTTATTATCATTTTTATTTGAAAACTGCACCTGCACCTGAGAATAGAGAATTCATAACATAAATGATTGTGCTATAATATAGGTGAACAAACAATAAGCTAAGCCTTACAGAAGTAGACTTATTATAAAGAACATATGGTCTTTGATGAATGCAGAATAAATATTAGAGTAAAATATATTGAAACAATAAAAGGTAATTTTTCTCATCAAAAAGATGACAAAATATAACAGTAAACAATAAGTAACATGTGTATTTAAGTTAGGTAGAAAATCAGTACAAATTTCTAGGAAGCATTTTACAAGTATGCACCAATGTGCCACCCTTTCACTAATAAGCAGTGGGATTAATCTTCCTCCAATTATTAAAAGGGAGGAGTTCTTTAAATAGCACTTAAACCAAAATAACAACAACAACAACAAAAAAAAAAAGCATGAAAGATGCAAAGATTCAGTAAACTTAGTTATCAGCAGTTAGTATGAAGTGGTAAAAATGTATCTTTTTAGGAAGATATGAGACATAAATTTTTTTAAAGTAAGAAAACAATCAAGATGTGAAGTTCACTATAATTCAGAAACTAGATCATTGTCACCACATAGAAACAGCCTGAGAGGATCCACCTCAAATTTTGATTGAGACCCAATGCTTGTGACTGAAGCTGTTCAGACGTTGTTTTCTTTTCTTTTTGTATTTTAATTCCTTCCACATATCATTTACATAATGAGAAAAACATTACATTTGAAAATAAAGGGCTGTGATTTAAGGCATTGGCCTCTCATCTTTTGCTCAGTAATTGCTGTTTCAATATAGGTTTTTCATACTGAAATGAAAGAAAATTAATTTGAAATCAGCATTTGAATTGCTCCATCTTACAAGTTCTTACTTGATAATCCTAATCACAGCTACTATATATGATAAATCTTCTTTGAAGAAAAATATTTCCACTCAGTTTTTAAAAAAAAATATGATACTGTTTTTAAGAGTCTGAAGATGATTAAAGCTTGTTCAGTATCTCCTAGATTATCAGAACATCATCTGAAAGTCATCAAAACCTTCTGTCCCCAATTACAGGAGACATGAGACACCAGTCAGTGACCCAGACTGCTAAGGAAAATAGAAGACTTTCTTCATTAGTCTGGAAACCACTCTATTTTTATCAATGTCATACTTTACACACTGTTTATATCATAGCTATATTGGGCTGTGATAAGGTACAGCCCCACATGTTGGCATCTTAGAGTAACACAGGTTATTTTTCCCAATAAATACTCTAAATCCTTTGACAGGTGTGTTGCACTATGACCCAAGATGTTGAGGCAGTGTCTGTCCTGTGTCTTAGAGGACAGGAAAAAGAAAGATCTTGTGAATCAGGAATTGAAGAGTGCAGTTTCTGATCACAATATAACATTTACTATTTCTGCCCAACTTTTGCACAGGCCTTTGTCTGTTCAACAGCAAGAACAATTGGAGAGCAGGCTGAATCCTCCTTCTCTAGGACAATGCAGACAAATCACATGGACTAGCCACAGTCTTGAAGAAGTAGAACATTATGTGCCCCCTAGAACAAATATTTTATTTTACATCATATTGACTGAATGTGCCCCACATCTAAAAATTAAAATCTTTCAAGAATTATGCATTCAAGCTTGAGAGTATTTACTTAAACCTGCTACATTTCTGAAAGTGGGCACAATGCTGAGATTAGACTCAGTTGACAGAAAAGCCAAAGTGTTGACAGGGCAGATAGTCAATAAACAAAATATGCTCAGACCCAATTCCCAAATCTGTCACACAATACATAACTGCTTGACATATGTTTATAGGAGCCCAATAGTAATTAGTTTAGGTAATGTGTGGTAATATGGTATACTTTGAAATTATTCTAAACAAGTGTTGTCCAAGAAAAGCAATCTAACATTAAGAGCATAGCTAAATGATTTGATATTTTTTAAAAATTATAGAATCATGGAGATTAAATGTGAAATAATATACAAGTAATTTGTCTGTATACATTTGTTAATAATTTAATATAAAATTCTATTAGAACATATAACTCCAAGTCAGAACTAGCTAGAATATTCAAAGAAATATGAGGAAGCATATAGAGTTTGTAGAAGTCAAGTCCCACAGGACTGTCCATTGTTACAAAGATATGATGAACTTGGTCTATATGGTTATCAGCAGAGATTGGGCCATAAGTAGATAAAGATGACATATATTTAGATAGAAAATTTAACCAAGCTTTTAACTGATGAAAAATTAAGTAAGAATAAGATATTCACAGGTGTTAAGGAAATTGTCTATATTGACACCGTATTGGCCCTTTTCCCATAGTAATAGCAACACAATCCATGAATCCAGGCATTCATGTTAATGGGGAGGCATAGCTGGCACACAGTTCTGCTTCTGTGTTAGCATCACTTCCTCCCTGGGCTCTGGTCATTGCAATAACAGAAACCAGTGGCCAAAGAACCTCACAGTTTATAAAAGCCATTTATTGTTGTAGATAAAAGATCATCATTGGGTTGTTTCCATAGTCTAGCAAGGTCCTCTGTTTCTAGTAGTCGCCTTTCATGTATTCACGTTTGTGTTGTTTGGAATATCTGTCATTTAGCTCCCTATTTGTGTCAGCGAATGTGCTGAACTCTGTTTACAACAGCCCAAGTGACTGTAGCATTATCTCTTCTGCAAGTTTCAGACACCTGCTGTTAGTGAGGCTTCCTGCCACTGACAGTTGCCAAACAGTTTGGAGATAAGTAGGTAGTATGAAAAAAAAATCTTCAAATCTTCACACCTAAAAGGTAAATACATTTTAAAGCGATGTCAACAGGCTCATTTAAAATATTTGAAAATTATGTCTTTCTTGTATTTAATTCTCCAAAAGAACAAAATTGGCCAAACTTTGTTTCACACAATTTAATTACTTCAAAGTCTTTTACTGTGAAATGGAGAGGAAGCTGGGTGGGGATGGGGAGGAAGCAGAAGAAAAAGTAAAAAAAAAAAAAAATGAGAAGTGGGACCAAGAGAAGGAGAGAGAGGGGGAGAATAAAGGGATAAAATAATCTGTAAATGTATCATTCCATTTTGTGTTAAGCTTGTACATCCAAAAGCCACCCACTGAAACAAGTCTTTTCTCTTTATAGATTCATTACCTTGAACATTTCATGACAGTGACCACAAGCTGAGCAACATAATTTAATAAAATTATTTTTGTTATACTCCATAGGCTTTTACTTTAAGAGTTACAGAAGAACATTTTTTTTAATGAAGAAATTAGAATGTTTTTCTATTCATTAAATATGTTTTGAAAATTTGGGTATGCCTAACCATTTTTATTCAAAACATGGTTACATAGAATTTTAAATATAATATGTAGAGTAAAGCCCTGCTCATAACAAATTTGGAATTTTCATACAATCCTATATCTTAAAACAGGACAAAACAAATTCTCTCTGTGGCAAATGACTTGAAGTTTACTATCTTGCACTCCCAATTTTGGAGCATATTAATTTTAATATGCTCTATAAAATGTTCTAATGTAAGCATAAAAGAATTATAGATGTGTTAATAGAAAAATGTGGCTGCAAAACACCTGACATGGGTTGTGAATATACCATGTCAAGTCCGGCCATGAAGTTTACTCTTTCTTGAGATAAAATAAATAGTAAGTTTATAATGTCCACAAAGGTGGTTTTTATGTGAAAATGAGTAAGCTACCAGAGAAAAATTTGAAGTTGAATTCTAAGTAATTTAAAGTCAGTTTACAAGAATCCTGGCTATTCTGGAAGTCAGCTAGGGCTGTCTTTGTTTTCACCAGATTTTGTGTAGGAAACTTTTCAAGAACCATTAACAATAGCTTAGCCCTGATTCCTGCATGAATCTGCATGTCTCTGTTCCTCTTTTGTCACCTTCTCCACTCCACTTCAGATAAAGAAAATCCCCTTCAAAACGGACCTTACATATAGAGGAACACTATGTAAAGATGATTTAGGGTGTTCTGAAGCAGCTAATTCCAATTGCAGCAGGAAACATTTTAGATTAATATGAAGTTAAACGCAGAGACCAAATCATACCAGACACAACATTTAGGTGATGTCCTGTTCTCATGATTTGGAGTTGGATCAGACGAGAAACCTTCTCTGAATTTCCATCTTGAAAAGAGTAGAATCTAGACATACTTTAACACATAATAAAGGCTGGATATCGGAAACCAAATGTTGAAATTGGTTCTTTTGTCCCAGTTGAAGTACAGATGAACACTGTATAAACACAAAGGACCTGATAGAGTGGAATAGCTCTGTAAACTCAAATCCTGTCTCAGATGGCATAATGACAGCTGGCGAAGTTTAGATAAGGAAAAATGAAATGTCAGAATTCTTGTCTTAGGGCCTGTAGTCAGCTGGCATCTGCTTCTGTTGAAATTGTGGGAAACCCTACTTAATCTAATAATTGAGAAGAGTTGGTTTATTTAAAAAATACTGCACTTTTTACTGTGATAGAAAAGGTTCTTATTAGCGCTGTGAGACAACAAAGACTCACTAGATTATATACATTCCATTTTTCTTGTTTAGAAAATTAGAGAACTATCTACATAGCACTCGATTGTGGAAATTGATATGCAAGGCTATTTTAAAGCTGTCAAAGTAACACTTAAAATTTTAAACCCAAATAGCTCTACCTAGGCTACATGCAAATCTCTTTTCAATGCTGCTTTCTTTGAAACAGCTCCAAGATGAGTACTGTTGTACTGCCACCTGGTGAGTAGGCCAGTGGGACAGACAGTGGGAAACAATACCTGAAAACAACATGTCAGGATTTGCTAAAAGCACTTAATATGCTAAACTATTATATCTATTTGATCTGTGTTTGCTGATGACATGAAGTAGCTTTGTAGCATCCTATGCACTGTCAAGGAGCATTTTCTTTGCCATTGTTGTTTTTAAAGCAGAGTTTCCTACCATCCAGGCTGGGTTCAAGCTCATGATCCCCCTTCTGGCCCATGAGTAGGGAGAATTACAAAGCATGATCCATTAAAGTGATTTCTATCAAAATATGTATGTTCCTCATTTTGTGTTGACTTGCAGCTAAAACTTTCATTTTAACTTGAAATACCTGAGCAGATTCTATGTAAAGTTCCATAGTTAGTGACCTATCCCTGGGAATGAGGGACAAAAACAGTGACATGACCTAAATTTCTTCTCTTTCAAATGGTGCATTTTATGTTCACAATCTTGACTGTCAAACTATTCATTCAATTTAGAGTTATTCATTGATTTTTTAGTACTTCCTTTTCTGTCAAAGAAAAAAATGACTTGGCCCAGAAAAGAATAGCTTCAGCAATTTAAAGTTGGCTATCAAAGGCAGTAAATGTTAAGGAAACAAAGCAGCCACATGTGAGAATGTTCCATGAAGCTGTATACTCTAAGATATATTTTTTACATGTTGGTAATTATGAACTGGTTGGACTAGTAAATGTAGTTGGTGAGATCACAAAATTTTTAGGCATGTAATTTTTGGAGCAGAATTGATTTATTTAGTGATCTATATGAAAATAAAATTTAATATTTAAATGGATTTGCCTGTTGGTTTCTATATTTGTTCTAAATAAAATAACAGAATCAAGGGTGAGTGAGCGATAAAGAGTCAAGGAAAGTTGATAGAGCAGGCAGGGACTCAATTCTCAGCATAGCAAATATAACTTTTGGAATATAAAACTATAAAAGGGTGGGATTCTTCTCAGTGTTATATGTACATGGCATATTCTTAGTGAATGAGATAGATTAAGAGAAGGTAGTTAGTCACGGCTGTGGGATTCTAACTGATTTAGATCACCGTCTTTTCAGACTTTTTCAAATGATATCATCTAAGCTTTGTGTTAGGAAGTTAATAAATTAATCACTGCTTACAGCAGCTTTCAAGGACATGTGATCCTAAGCTCTCCAGTACTGGTTCATATCCAATAGATTTAAACAGTCATAAAAAAATGCATGTGCTTTTTATTACCATTTATTGCTTGGAGATATCAATGTTCATAAACATATGGTGTTGGTTACTATAGCAAGGTGAGGTTTTGTGTTATGACCACATATCCAAAAAGCTATAGTATGCAGAAGAAGAAAATAGTAAATATAGAACTTTTGGGAACGTCAAGTGGAAGATGGAAAATTAGAATATTTAGAGCTGTACTTATACCCAGGGGAAAAAAAATTCTCTTCACTCGGTTTCACTCAGTGGTTTCCATCTCTAAAGAATATTAAGTCATTGAATTGACTTGGCTGGCAGTTACATTTGGAAGCTAATTTATTTAAGTAAAGATTTGCTCACTGAAATCTAAGAATAAACAAGAGAACACAATACTATGGGGGAAAGGCTTGAAAAAAAAACAGTGGTACAGAATATTTCAAAACAGAATCATGATAAAATACCATTAGCAGCTCTCACCATCACTTATTTTTGAAAGGCAATGAGATACGGGGTATTTATGTTTTCAGACTGGGGCATGCCTGATTCCTGTTTCTGCTCCAGGCCCACATCCACAATTCTCAATCAACAGGGGACTTTTGGTTGTGAAATTTTAGCAGCAGTGACTGGTGATGAGATTCCAAGGACAGGGACTGTCTCTCTTCATTATAAACAGACAGTGAACACCAACAAATCCTTGTTTGACAGCAAATTCCAAAAAAATAATAAAAATCAGAATGCTTTAGTTTGGAAATACAATGGCTCAAAAAACCATAATTTCTTTTTGTAAAATCACAAAGTGCGATATGGTCACCAATTTCCAGATTCTCCTATAAGCAGGATGCCCATGGGCAGAGAATGTAACATATCCCAAGATGCTCTAATGTTCGTGGCCTTATCATCTTTTCACACTGGCACTTAAAATACTTAGTGTTTTCTCTTTAGATGAGATGTGGTAAAATAGGATCCTGAGAGAGCTCATGAGTCAAATTCAGGTCAAGCTTCTTCAGATTGTAACTGCCCAATTATAGATTTCCAATGCGTTTTAGAAAGTACTATCTTGTCCAGTATGACTTGAACATACTATTTAGAACTCACATCAATGCACATTTGCAACATCATAGCACCTATGTTAATTCTCACCTTCCAGTGACTTGACCCACTTTGTAATGGGCAAACTGTGTTTTACCATAATATTCACTCCTATGTTTTTATTAAAAATGTGTAGTATGTCTAAATTTGCCATCATTACTTAAATATTAATATTTTTAAATGTTTTATTGTTATATATTGATTGCACATAAGATTGGATTATATTATTTTCTTATGTATGGTGTATTTTGATTTTATCCACTTCTATTACACTGTCTTGTGACCTCCGGATTTTCTTTCTCTACCCAACTAGTCACCTATCTACTTTCAGTCCCTAAATCTTAATCTTTAATCAATGGGAAGTGCTTAGTATGATCAAAATAAAAGAATTGATAAGGATTTTTAAAGAAATCAAGGTAGATTTGAAGAAAGTAAAAAGAATATATAATGCAGCTCCCTTCCTTCCAGTGAACCTTCACTTTGGCATTCTCGTCTCTATTGTTGAATGATTTTTTTATGTTTTACACTGGTTAGCAGTATATAGCATTTAAGAAGCCTTTTAAAAATTATATGAGACCCCAGGTGTCCTATGCTTTCATTCTGCTAAATGACATTCGTATTGCAGATAGCTGAGTGGGAATTGTAATACATATTTTATGGAGTAAATTGTCATATTCTAAAGATCATTACAATAATGAGGATTCTTGCAAAGTTATAATAATAAGTAAAAGCTACACCTGAGCTACAAGAGATGCCCAAAAGAGTATTTTTTTTTCTGGCTAGATTCAACATCTTACTTTTGCAATGTACTTATTTTCAGCAACCAAACAACCCATATGAAAGTTAGATTTAGCCAGAAGATCCATTACCATCAGGATGTTGTGCACGGGCAGCAGAGGACTTGACTTCCTTTCTTAGCATCTTTTCCTGTCAATAGGTAGTTTTCTAACAGCTTCTACTATTGAGAAGTTAGCAAAAGAGTCAAAACTTTCTGACAGAAGTTATAATTTTCTATAATCTAGCCCTCTGAGCATTATAATTTTATCAATACTTAGAAGCTACAGAATATACAATAGATATTTTTATTTAAATCACCCACTTTTTGTTTTGAAAAATGAGTATAATGAAAGCTCTAAGGATTTACCTAAAAAGTTAGACATAATTTTTGGAATTAAAATCTAATATTGTTGTATGGAATACAGTTTTGTAGAAAGGCATTTTTAATTCCCCTGTTTCATAATGTCATGTGCATAAGAGCCACTGGAGAAATACATGCCCCATGGAAGAAGATGGAAATAGTTTCTGAAATGCAATATGTTTGTCACCACAAAAATATATTGATGGGAACCAATTTTCAAGAACCTTTGAAAGAATAAAGTTAAAAGAAAAACTAACAATGAGAAAGAATATGTTCCTTAAAGAATGCTCTACACTAATATGCTGTATCTATCATGAGCAGGACTTGTGGTTAAGAGCTCTGAAAATCTTAGTACAGTAAAAGATAACATACTAATGAGGCAACTGAAACAAGGCTAGCCCTTCCAGACACAGAGATTTCACTACAGTTAAATATTTGGCTTTATTTTCAATTGATTTTTAAGTTGAAAGCTGAATAAATACATTGGGGAAAAATTGGCTAAATTGTTCCATTTAAAGAAAGTCAAAATGTAATACCAGAATCAGGGAGTTTTCTGTGAGACTGTGTCTCCTAATAGCTATACCCGTAGTTGTATCTTTACATCCATAAATTCTCAGTAGCATGAGTGCCTAAAAAGGAGCTGAACAAGGACAGCAACAAACATGCTGAATTGGGTGTGGAGAAGCTCAACAGACTCAAACTTATACAAAGAAACATGGGCAACTAAGGAATGCTGAAAGAGTCTTCTCCAGGGAAAAGTACACCAAGCTATAATCCAGTATCAAATTGTTAGCTCTGAAAACATCATATAAGTAACATGATCCAGACTAAACAAGTTAAACTTAAGAACATATATGTATATCCATATATGCATGCAGGGATTAATGTAAAAGAGGTTGTCTTGGTTTGGGTGTTTATTGGTATGAAGAGACACCATTATCATAGCAACTGTTATAAAGGAAAATATTTAGTTGGGGCTGGCTTACAGTTTCAAAGATTTATTCAAATTGTTATCATCATGGTGAAACAAGGCAGCATACAGGCAGACATGATTCGAGAGATTTCTACATCTTGATCTGCAGGCAGCAGAAGGAGGCTGTGTGTCACACTGGTGGTAGCTTGAGAACATAAGACCTCACAGCCCACCTTCACAGTGACACACTTCCTCCAACAAGGCCACATCTCTATGAGCCAAGCACTCCAACACATTAGTCTATGAGGGCCATCCTTATTGAAACCATAAGAGGTCATGAACTTGGAAGATAGTTATTATGTAATTATATTTTATTCTACAAAACAGAGGAAATAGGAATCTACTCTTATACAGGGTTACAAAGGGAGAGCTGTAGTAAATGCAGCCAGGGTGCTCACAGGTCAAGGAGTTAAGCTAAATCCCGTGGAAGCAGCAGAACTAGAGTTCTATAGGCCTCTGTATGTACTGCTCCCCATGTCTGTTGTTGACCCCAGAATGGCACGTGCATACCGTAGTATGCAAAGCGTACCTAAGAAAAGGTGAGAGAGAAAGAGACATAACCTTTTGACAATATCAGTTGAGATGAGTATTAAGACAGAAAAGTTGTTTTATAAAATAAAAATAACTGATCTTTAGGGGAAAACATTTTAGAGCACAATCTAAAAGCTTTGTAATTTTCTAGGCATGATTTTTAACTAGAAAACAAAAATTACTAAATATGTGAAGGAAGAAACTTGAACAGAACTTGCAACTCCCCATTACCATGTGTGGCCAGGGGGTTGGAACTATCCGTTAGAGCCGGGTGGGTTCGCCAGTTGATGCACAGCTGAGCACAATAGCTACCATTCCTCAGGAATTCATCAGTTGCTAATAGTTCAACAGGCAGTAAGAGGACCCCCGTGAGTTCCTCCATGATCCATGACTGAACTGTTGAAAGACCTGATCTTGTGAAGGTCCAGTGAGGGCAACCATAGCTGTTTGTGAGGTCCTATCTGCAATGACTGTGTCACACCATGAAAATAGCATTTTTCAGACCTTATCCTTAACTTCCAGCTCATAGGTTCTTTCTATCCTGCCTCCCACAATGTTCTTTGATCATAAGGGAGAGTGGTATAAATGTTCTGTTTAGGATTGAACAGTCAATAGTCATATATTATAAGCATTTTGAAGAGCCATGAGTCTCTGGATCCATTATCAATCACTTCAGAGAGAGAGAATCTTCTAATTAAGGATTAAAGTAGCTTTTTTTTTTGTTTGTTTGTTTTTTGTTTTTTTTTTTTTTTTTTTTTTTTTTTTTTATTGATTAAAGTAGCATTTTTTATTGATATAAATATTTGTGCTATCATTTTATTCTATGCCAATTTAGCTAACCCACTGTAGCAAGTTACCCCCTAGGCCTTATGATCTCCAAATTCATGAGCTGGGTGTACAGTAGCAGGCATAAATTCCCTCCTGTGGATCAGGCCTCAAATTCAACCCAAGAGTCAATAGTTAACCCCACACAAATCACACCAGTATTTTATCAGTAGGCACACCTTTCCTAGCCAGTGGGCATTCTAGTGCATAGGGATCACAGTAGGGTAAGACTCTTCACTCTTTATCTTCCACAGGAGTCTGAAAGCACCTTCTAGCATTTTGGAAGCTTGCCAACAGTAAGGAAGGTTTTAGCTCATTTCCAGCTTGCAACCAAGGTATGAGGTTGTCTTCAGCATTAGGGTCTTATCATCTAGTTCTGGTAGACAACGTCTGTGACCAACAATTAATAATGAAATCTCTCACACCTGGCACTGTTGTTTGATAAACATGACATTTTTTTTAATTGAGACATAATATTTAGACATCTTTATGGTCTACATTATGGTAATTTAATACATGTGTACAGTGTAAAATAATTGGAGTAGAGTAATAAAATTTTCCATCTCTTAAAAAATTAATCACTTTTATATATTACTACATTTATGTCCTACTCTTGGGGAAATACATCATTTATTCATTTAATCAACAGTTGCCCGATTGTGTAAATAGAAAAGTAACAACTAATTCTAGTGTTCTTATTTCTCTTATTCTTTCTGTCCTATCTTTGTTTAACCCCACCCCCATATACACCTAGTCTATTGCTGCCACTATCCTATCTCTTTCTTCTATAAAATTGACTAATAGTTTCCACTAATGAATGAAAACATATTGTGGGTTTTCTGGGTCTGGCTTCTTTTGCTTAACATAATGACTTTTATTCTATCAAGTTTCCAAAAATAACAGAATTTCAAGGATTTTTGTAATAAGTAACATTTAATCCCTGTTCCCTTTATGTCTATTGATGGCCATCTAGTCTGAATGAATATTTTGACCATTATAAAGTGTGCTGTAATGAACATGGGAGTGCAAGTAGATTTTAGTTACAATTTTTTTTTCCATTGGATGTATATATAGAGTTGAAATTGCTTCATCATATGGTATTTATTTATTTAAACTCTATATGATTTTAAATAACAGCTATAAAAAGCGCCATCCCCATAAAAGTCTATATGCTCCCACATTTTGTCATTTTCACAAGACTTTATATTATTATTGTCATCGTCGTGGTCATCATCATCATCATCATCATCATCATCATTACTATTAGTTATTTGTCTTTTTCATTACAGCCATTTTAAGAGGAGCTTCTGGGTTAAGGGATGGAGACTTATGTCTACTTCTTCTCTTAATACTGGGACCTCATCTGGTGCAGACCAATTGAGATATTGAGCATACTGCCACAGTCTGTATGAGCAGATATATTCATTAGTCCTGCTGTACTTAGAGGTCTTTTTTCATTGACATCCGCTATCCATTCTTCCTCTTACAATCTTTCTGCTTCTTCTTCCACAGAGTTCTCTAAGCTATGAGGGGAGGTTATTGATGGAGACAATATTTCAAGGTCTTTCACTCTCTGCACATCCTCCAGCTGTGGAACTCTGTAACTATTCCCTTATGATACAGGAGGAAGCTTCTCTGATGATGGCTGAGCATGACACAGATCTATGAGTGTAGCAGAATGTCATTAAGAGTCATTTATTGCTTTGTTCCTTTACCAGAAGAGTAGTACTTGATTTGCACATAGATCACTAGCTCATGTAGTCTCATGTTCTTGGCCATTCAAGCAGTGGTGGAGATGTGTTCCATCTCAGGCAGACAGCCTTAAATCCAATCAGATATAGATTGGTTAGTACCACAAGTTTTGTGTCATTATTGGCTAGATCTTACATGAAATATACCATTTTGGATCAAAGGGTTTATAGCTGAGTGCATTTTTACCTTTCTTCCTTGGTGTAATGCTGAAAACCTTTCAGTACTACGAACACTAGTCAGTAGGGCTGAAGAGTCAAAGTAGGCACCAGCTTGTGAGTTGTGTAGGTGCTGTCTTCAGCAATAGGGCCTTATATTCAGTTTATTAAGATCACTCTATAGCTTTGGCAATAGCCATGGAGGCCCTTTGGCCAATGACTTTACTAGATGTAACAAATTCCTGGTACTAGAAGCTTCATTTGGTGACATGAATGTCCAGTTGGGGCACTGTCTCCCCTATCAATTGGTGGTTTCAATTAGAATGCCTTCATATATGTATATATTCTAGGAAGCTTCTCCATTAGCTTTCCATACAATCATTCAAAAGGCCCTCAGTTTTACTGTCCCACCCCATATTTCCCCTCCCCCATCTGATCCTCTCATTTCAGTCCAACTCCCTATTGATCCATATCTATCGGTTATATTTCTCCTTCCTAGGGTGATCCAAACCTCTCCCCTAATCTCTTATTTTATATATAACCTCTGTGATTTTATGGATAGTAGCCTGCTTATCAAAGACCTAACAGCTAACATACACATAGAAACTAATATATTCCATATTTGTGTTTTGGGTCTGGATTACCTCAATCAAGATGATTTTTTTCTACCTCTACCCATTTACCTTAAAATTTCATTATTTCATTTTATAACAGTTGAGGAATATCCCCTTGTTTAAATGTACCACATTTTCTATATCCATTAATCCATAGAGCAACATCTAGTCTGTTTCCAATTTCTAGCTTTTATGACTGGAACAGCAATGAACATGGTTGAGCAAGTGTCTCTGTGGTAGGATGAAGTATCTTTTGCGTATATGCTCAAGAGGTGGTATAGTTAGATTTCAAGGTAAATTGATTCCTATGGCACAGGCTCTGAGAAGCTGCAAGCAATCTCATTTATTAAACAAAGGACTGAGGTATTTATGTGTGTAGTTTTTGGTGGGCTCTGCTTTCAGCTGCCGTGGTGTTTCCTGGTTGGCTCTGGGTCGTATGTCAGCAGTTGTCATCTTGAGAGTCCGGTTTCAGGTTCCTCTGGGTCAGCATACTACTGCACATCTCAGAGCTCTTTGTTTGCTTAATGCATGGCAAAGTGCTTTTGGCCTTACCCACCTTAGCCTGGCAGGGAAGAGGAGGCATTGCCAGCTTCTAAAGGATAGCCATGTTGGAGTGACCGGAGAGCATGATATCATCTAGGATTACAACAATAATAACCTGTCAAGTAGAAGTACCCATTGGTGCAATAATTCTAACCAAGCAAGGAAAAGACTTGTATGGCAAGAACTACAAGTGTTTGGCAAAAGAAATTGAAGAAGGTATCAGAAAATGGAAAGATTTCCCATGCTCATGAGTCAGTAGGATTAAGTTAGCAAAAATGGCCATCTTACCAAAAGCAATCTATAGATTCAGTGCAATCCCAATTAAAATCCCAACACAATTCTTTACAGAACTTGAAAGAACAATACTCAACTTTATATGGAAAAACAAAAAACCCAGGATAGCTAAAACAATCCTGTACAATAAAAGAACTTCCAGAGGTATCACCATTCCTGATTTTAAGCTCTACTACAGAGCTATAGTAATATAAACCCCATTATATTGGTATAAAACCAGAAGGTTGATCAATGGACTTGAATAAAAGACCCTGACATAAATCTACACACCTATGGACACCTGATTTTTGACAAAGAAGCCAAAGTGATACAATGGAAAAAATAAAGCATCTTTAACAAATGGTGCTTGTCTAATTGGATATTGGCATGTAGAAAAATACAAATACATCCATATTCATCTTTGCAAAAAACTCAAGTCCAAGTGGATCAAAGATCTCAACATAAACCCAAATACACTGAAACTGATATAAGACAAGTGGGAAGGAAGTAGCCTCAAATGCATTGGCACAAGCAACAACTTCTTGAACAGGACATCAATAGTGCAGGCAATAAGATCAACACTTATTAAATGAGACCTCATGAAACAAAAGTTTCTTTAAGGTAAATGACATTGACATTAGGACAAAACAGCAGCCGACAGAATGGGAAAAGATTTTTACCAAGTCTACATCTGACAGATGGCTGATTTCCAAAATACATAAAGAACTCAAGAAATTAGGCATCTACAAACCAAATATCCAATTAAAATATGGTACAGATCTAAACAGAGAATTCGCAACAGAGGAATCTTAAATGGTTGAGACACACTTAAAGAAATGTTCAACATCCTTAGCCATCAGGGAAATGCAAATCAAAATGACTCTGAAATTCCGTCTTACACCTGTCAGAATGGCAAATCCACATGGGACAGCTTATGCTGGAGAGGATGTAGAGCAAGGGGAACACTCTTCCATTGCTGGTGGGAGTACAAACTTTTACAGTCACTTTGGAAATCAATATGGTGCTTTCACAGAAAAGTGAGAATTTACCTACCTCAGTACTCAGCTCTATCACTCTTGGGCATACACCCAAAGAATGCTTAGTCCTACCACAAAGACACTTGCTCAACTATGTTTATAGCAGATTTATTTGTAATAGGAAGAACTTGGAAGCAACCTAGATGTCCCTGAACTGAAGAACAGATAAAGAAAATGTGGTACAGTTACACAATGGGATATTACTCAGCTGTAAAAACAACATCATGAAATTTGAAGGCAAATGAATAGAACTAGAAAAAATCATCCTGAGTAAGAAATTATTCAGATGAGAAAGACAAACATGGTATGTACTCATTTATAAGTGTATATTAACTGTAAAATAAAGGATAACTATACTACAACCCACAGACCCAAACAAACTAGGTAACAAGGTGTGCTCAAGGGGAATATCCCTGGGAAGTAGAAATAGAAACATGGTCAAATCGTATGGGTATGGAAGTCCTAGGGCCTAAGGGAGAGTCAGGACCTTCTGGATTTCTATCAGTTTGGAACTATCCATTGGAGTCTGGTGGGCTCTGTAGTGTATACAGAATGAAAACAATGGCTGCCTCTTTCAAGGAAAGTCTATCAGTAGCCAATTGCTCGACAGAGAGCAATAGGACCCAGGAAGCTCTTCCTGATCCACAATTAAGTGTTAAGACACCAAGTGTTGTGTGAGCTTATTGCAGGAGTCACTACACAGTAAGAGCATGATTGCATATACTGTCATGTCCAGAAGGCAGCATTTCAGAGTGCCTGCTCCTTTTCAGGAATGCCTGATCCTGAGAGGGAGTGGTGTAGGTGTCCTGTGAAGTTCTGATCCTGCTACCATGAAGTATTCTCAGCACATGGAGCAGCTGTGCCTTCACATTCACACCTTTCACTGCACAAAAGAAGCTTCTCTGAATATCTCAGAAACTTTATCAAAATTAATTACAGCTAGTAAGACTGAATATTCTCTTCCTAGATCTTCAATTTCCATTAAGATGCAATGCATCATCTTAGTATCAGGGAATCCTTTCAATATCTATTTGTAGTACAACATGTGAAACTGATAGTTCACATAGCTACAACTCTGCATTTCAGATTATGATAAATTTAGAGTTAAAATGTGCTCACATATTTGATAAAGACTTAACACAAAAAAGTCTATATGGTGTATCTATTGAATTAATTTTCACGTATTTTAAATATTTTTTTCACACTGAAAATTATTAATACATGGTAAATATTAGTTTAATAAATTAACTTACATAAATGAACTTATTCAATACATAAATGATACTTGAATTTTTCAATGTATTTGACCATTTGAGATTGCAATTAAGTTTTACAGTTAACTATCTTAAAGCACTTGTTCTTAAAAATATAGATAGTTTTTATAGTTTGAGTGAGTTGTTTCCAATAGGCTCATATGTTTGAAAATTTGGCCACAATAGTGATGCTTTTATTTGGGTGGTGGATCCTTTAGAAGTCTGAGACTTGCTAAAGCCTTTAGCAAAAGGAAGTAAATTGCTAAGGGTTTGTCTTGGGGACTTAGAGACCAACCCCACTTCCAGCCATGTCACTCTATCTCTAGCTCCTGGAACTCGAGATTACAGCAAGCAGCTTTGTGCCCTGCTACCATAACACCAGCCATTTCAGTGTCTTGTCTTTCCTGCAGTAGTGGTCTGTACCTTCACACCACGAAGCAGAATAATTCCTTTCTCCCTTACGTTGCTTATTGTCAGGTATTAGGTTACAATTAGGAGAGTAATGAATGCAATAGTAACGAATCTATTTAATTGATATCTGTAAAAAGAACAGGCCAGAATAGCTAGTAAGTGATACTTCGTGCACTTCTTAATACATGGTACTAGAAACAATATAGATTCAAAAATGTAATACTCAGAAATTATTTTTTAAATCCTGGGCTTTAATGGGGCTTCTTTTAGACTTACCTTTGTGATTGAAAATCATCTTTTAGTTCATCTTGAAAACTAGATTGATAATGACAAATATCGTTAGTTTTGTTCCATCTGACAGAGTTCTCATTATCTGGTTATTCTTAACATGGGCTTTTGTTACATGTAGAAATGATGCTTGACAGACAGTTCCACACCTTTAAAGCTGGAAAACACCCTGCTGTTTTCTCCTAGTCTTATGTACTTGTAGGAAAGCATTTTTCCTCTGTGGTTATTTTTTCTTTGTCTTTACATACTATGTTTTATAATAGATTTATATTTATGGAAAAGTTATGAAAATCCCCATATACCTCATACTAGTTTCCATCATTAGCATGTCAGGCTACTACAATGTAATCATTGTACTTAATAAATCCCTGAGGGAAATCGTTGTTGAAAGAAGTTCGCATTTCATTCATACTTCCTTCACTTTGCATAATGTATAATCACTGTTCCAGGATCTCATCTAAGTTGTCACATGGCATCTGGGTTCTCTG
Source organism: Peromyscus leucopus (assembly GCF_004664715.2). Lineage (NCBI taxonomy): Eukaryota > Metazoa > Chordata > Mammalia > Rodentia > Cricetidae > Peromyscus > Peromyscus leucopus. The sequence continues at coordinate 12,105,006 of NC_051075.1, forward strand.
CCTGCTCAGGCTTCTCCTGGAATCGAGATTCTTATTCTTTCTTTGTGTTTCATTTTTTTTCAGATTTTATGTGTATGCTGTTTTGCCTGCTCATATGTCTGTGCACAATATGAACGCAGTGCCCACAGAGACAAAAGAGGGTGTTGAATCCACTAGAACTAGAGTTATAGACAGCTGTTAGCTGCCATGTGAGTGCTGGGAGAAAAATCCTGGATCTTCTGCAACAGTAATAGTGAGTGCTCTTAGCAGCTGAGCCATCCCTCCAGGCCCCCACCTCTGTTCTCTTTAATGACTTTAATTGCTTTGGCAGCTAGTTCATATATTTTATGCGACAGCCCAAAATTGAGAAATATATGCCCCTAAAGAAAGGAAAACAAGTTAATTAACTGAGGTAGTAGTCTTTCTAAGTTTTTTCCATTATAAAATTGCTCTTTTTCCTTTTTCTGTATTCAGTTCATTGGAAGAAAATCACTATGTTGAACTCACATTGAATGAGTGAAATTTGTTTCCCCTTCTAAGGAAATGAACCAACAGAAAAAAATGTCAACCATTGCTTCTTAGAGGCCAGTCTTTCCTCTAATTTACTCTGCCTCTTCTATCTGTGTGGGTTACATCAGTATATATTAAAACGCAAAAGTACTTCAGCTGTTACACTTGAATTGTTCCAGTTTGAGCCAGTTGTAGATCTTTTACTTGGTTCCTTTATGCCATGATCCATGTATGGATGTATTTATACATTGTATTTGGGCATTCTTTTATTTATATTTATTTATTTGCAAGATATGGCACAGTTTTCTGTTCCTACTTATAAGTTCAACAATTTATTTACAGAATCCGGTTTATTTCTGTGTGCAAAATTTCTAGCTTAATAGCTAGAATCCAGACCATAGCCTTGGTTATTGTTCTTGGGTGTGAATCCTTCTGGACCCCTTTTCCTGATAAAGAAAATATGTGAGGAAATACTAATCTATTTATGCACATATAGCTACAAACATGTCTAAATGAAATTCTGACTAAACTAAAATGAGTTCCCAATATTGTATCCAATTTAAACTATATTACATGTATAATTCTAGCTTCTTCATGCATATCGGGAGCTCCCCTACAGGGGAACTTATTGCTTACCCCTTTGTTGTTCATTTTGGGTAAAATGCATTCAAGGCTGTATTATGTAGTGGATAGCTATTTGAGCCATGCCCTGGAGCATCGCCCCTAGTGAGGCAGCTGTAGCTGTTACACCTGCCTATGACCTTGAGGTACCAGCCTCTGGGGCATGGCTATGAGAATGCTTAAGACCTGGGGTTCACATACACTGGCCTCTCTTAGCTACCTTGTGGTTCTGTTTGCTGAGATCTTGGACCAAGCTGTTCAGCATGGGACGTAGTTCAGATTTCCAGGACCCTACAATAAATCTCCCATAGTTGTGAGTTTACCCCCAAATAAATTCCTTTGATCACTAAATAGACTCCATGGATTTATCACTTTAGTATTGGTTTGATGAAGATTCCATAATTTAATTCCAAAGGCTGGAGACTTATACAGCAGAATTTTATTGTCTCGCAATTTTGAAATCTTGAAGGCCATGAACTAACTGTTGACAAGTTTGATTTCTTCTGAGTCAGGTGTCCTTAATGAGCTGTATTCCTCAAGTTCACACATTTCTCTGTGGATATAGGACCTTGTGGTCTTCTTGTATATCTCAATTTCCTTGTCTTTTGAGGTTATATATCAGATCAGATTAACATCTATCACAACCACCCATTTTAGTTAATATAACCAACTCTTTAAATATCCTATTAAGAAATACAGTCTTATTTTGAGGTATTGAACATTAGATTCCATCTAGGTTTGGGAACTCAGTTTACCACATAGTATTACAATTTTGATATGTTACACAGTTAAAAAAATAACTTTATTCATTGAAAACGTGTTTATGTGAAATTTGTCAACTTATCCTTTGCTTCAAATGTTATTTATGTGTGTATAATTCTTGTCTTTCCTTTTTATGGCTTTTAAAATATCCTAGGCAAACCTGTCTTGCCCCAGCTTCACCAGTGATGTTATTTAGATTTCATTGTCACCTTTCCCCACCTAATAAGATTGCTCTTTCCTACTAAATATTTTTTAAAGACGTTTTGTAAGTTTTATTCTTCGTGTTCAAACATTTGTGGGTTCTCACAAATAATATCAAGGAAGAACAATCAGAGTGTTGGCATAAAATTGTCTTTCTGTCCTAAAATTATTATCTTCTCATTTTCATTGACTCTAGAGTTATACCTTTGCTAAGATGTTACATAACTAAAATTGTGTGTTAGCTATCTTTTGCAATCTAGCTTCTTATACTTGCAAGTGTAATATTAAGTTGTCTATGTCTTTTCTTTGGTTTTATAGCTCATTTATTTTTATTACTCAATAACATTCATTGAGTAGAAAATTATAACTTACTAATGCATTTTTGAAGACTACTTCATTGCTTCTAGTTTCTTTGTGCCTATCAACAGACCTTTAATAAACATCTGAGAAGAATTTTGTGTAAGCAAGAGATTCATCATTATTTAGACAAGTATCTGGAAGTATAGTTTTATTATTATATGGTAAGACTATTTAGCTTTGTTGGAAACTTCCACCTGTCTTTGAAAATGTCTGTACCATTTTCCTTCCCATCATGGTGTACAGAGAACTGTGCTTTGCACAGTTTGAACATCATGGCTTTCTAGACAGCACCATGACTTCAGGAATTTGCAGTTTATTTAAGATGCCTTCTAATTTAGGATTATCACATTCTGAGTTTGCACAGCTTTGTTTATTGTTTTCTTTTCCTCACAATCTAAAAGCTTTCTAGGTATCACTTCTGCAAACATCCTTTAGGCCTACAGTTTAATCTCATTCTCTCTGCCCTGCCTTTGTAGTTTCCTTCTGATAGTATTGTCCTGTAACAGTCAAATGCTCTGAATATTTATTCTTGCTCCATTTGTTGTTATTCTGACAGCATCTCAAGTTTTCTGTGTCTACTGTACTACTGAGCATAGCTATAAATGAAAAGACTGCTACTCCTTTTTAGTACTAAATTCAATTTGGTGCTTTCTTAAAATTTTAACCTTTTTTTAGATGCTATTTTTCTGATTATTTTCACTAGTTTTGAGAGACATTTCAGTTTACTGCTTAAGTGTCTATATAATGGACACCTTATACTCTTTGTTAAATAATTCCAATATCTGGTTTCTATGTGTTGTTAGCATTTTTCTTTTACCATTGGATCATGACTTTCTCGAATTTGGTAAAAAAAAAAAATGAGTCATAAAAATATCATTTTACAGAGAAAATATAAACTGTGCTTTTAGGATAATGAGTGATGTTTAATGTATCTTAGGCATTTATTGAGTCCTTTTTAAGGTTTTATTTTAGTGAAGTCACTTTGATTTTGTATGTCATGCATATTCACATTCCCCTGTGGACTGTGGGTTCAGTAACCGTTTAATTTATAATACTTAATGTGGTTCCTTTAGTGGGTTTCACATATCTAGTCTTACTTCTATTCCTAGAACAGTTGGTTGGTTCTGTTTGATGTATGTTGTGCGAGTGATAAGGGTGCATTTTTCCAGACCTTTCTGTCAGACATCTCTCGCGGCAAAAAGAACATGATGAGACCTCTGTAATTATTGCCTGCTTAATGACCAAATGTTTGTGGCAGACTAAGTCCATCACCTAGAAGACAAAGTTGGTTCATGAACTAAGCCAGTATACTTAGCTGTTTTTCTACCTTTCCAATTTTGTGCCTTTGAGTGGGTAGAAGGTACTTGGGTCCACAAAGATGAAGAGGTTTCCCGAACCAGCCCTCTTAGTGCAGGTGTGCTATTTTTACCAGTGTCATTCTTATACACCCAGCTGCTCTCTGTGTTTGGGGATGAGGTTCTAAGGGACAAAGGATAAGTGGTCTAAGTCACTTGTTATGACTAACTCTATCTTGATGGCTCTCGTTGCCTGACTCAGTATTCCTCTGTGGAAAAAGGAAGTCTTAGGCCTGGTAGAATGGAAATACTTTTCTTTGCTGTTTATGTTTGGCCTAGCTTTTAATGAATTTCTTTTGACATCAATTTTATGTGGTCTGGATGTCACAGTGGCTCCCTTTTGGTTCATGGGAGGAATTAGACTATTGAAGTTGTCTTTTGTTGATCAACTAGGTGTTAGGAAATGCTAGATATGGGGTGGCTGTCCCTTGATGGGTCGTGGCATGTGGTATTTTGATGTTATGATATTTCTGCACAGAAATATCAAAGTATTGACACTCCTCTTACTACACTTCAGAATTCTTTTTTTTCTTTTCTTTTCATTATTTCCAGTGTTTACAGTTATTCTTGGCAGATAGGAGAAGAAATAAAAGAATCTATGATATCTTTTCTGCAATAGAACTCTCAAACAAAATTTTCAAACATCAATTTTGGTAATAAAACAATAGTCATTTATCTACAAGTGTCTGGCTTGACCTCATTGAATCTCCTTACTTAATCTGCAAAACCTACAAATTGGTAGTATACTTTATCATTAAAATTTCCAATCCTAATTTATGTAAGATTTTTGTAATTTTTAAATTATTTTAACAGGATTAAACTGAAACTTAAATTACTCCATTTAATTAAAAACTCAATTTAGTTTGCTTCTAATTAATAAATGTTTTACCAGAAATTGTTTACATTAATTAACATTATAGCTATAACCAATATATCACTCTGCTAAACCAGAGTGATTCATAGTCCACTGTTCTGCTCTTCAGGTATAAGTTATGACTATCTATTTGCTTCTAAATTTATTTTCAAAGATACTAAGGACAATCGTGTTATCATGGGGACATACTTTAATCACTTATAGTTTAATAAGCTGAAAGAGGAAAGTATTAATTTCTAGATACCTAATAATTATCAAAGTCAAAACAAAGGTGAAATCAACACCTTAAACAGCTATATAACATCCAATGGGATACAAGTAGCAATTAAGCATTTCTTAACTAAAAAAGTTCCAGTGTCAGAACTTCTACCAGACTTTCAAAGAAGGATAAACACCAACACCATTCAAATTATTCCATAAAATAGAAAAGGAAGCCATATGGATGGAAATCTACCCACTACTGCAGAAGCTTCGTGTGTGTGTGTGTGTGTGTGTGTGTGTGTGTGTGTGTGTGTGTGTGTGTGTGTGTGTGTGTGTGTGTGTGTAATTAAAGTGGAGTTAACCTTCTAACAGAGTGTCAATGCTCCTACTAGACAAAAATAGGCTAACAAATAAAAATCCAATTGCCAAGAACTGGGCACTTCTTTTGGAGTTGTTGACCAGTGAGGTATCATAAATTCCCCAAATGTTGTAAGGTATTTTCAGTGTTATTGGTTACCCTCCAGAACTTCATGGTAAAACCTTTTATTAAAAACACCACATAGTTGAGTCATAGGAAATGGTGATATTAAGCTGGCACTGATCTGGAAGCTTCATCCCTATCAGATAGTTTCCAGAATGCTGCAAGGTGCTCTTCATGCTGCCAAAGGAGAAAAGTCATTGTCGGTATTACCTAGCTATGAACCCTTCCAGCTATAACAAAAACCACTTCAGCAAGACCTGCATATTGGTACAACAACAGCACAAACATCATAAGAGAAACCAACCACTTTCTGATTCAATTTAAGTCTTGCTCCACATAATGAATCCCATTTTTGGCAGAATTATTAAGAACAAGAACCCATTAATAAACATAAGCCTAAGAAGAAGATTTTCTACTACCATTCTACTAAATGGCCATTGTATTAAACTCACTCATTTCATTACACCCATAGAGGAACTCATCTCTCTACCTCCATCTCTTTGCAGTAGTTGGTAGCTAGAACAGAGATCCAAACTGGTCAAATTTCAGAGAACAAGAAATTGCAGAATGCTCAGTCATAAGTGGAATATATACAGAATACCCCTCACCTCAAATTTCAGGGAGATTTAGAGAAGAGGAGGATGAAAGAATATAAGAGCCAAAAATAATAAATGATTACAATGAAATAGTTTCTTCTTGATCAAATGAGACAGCTAAGCATCTGATCTCACAGAGATTGTGGCAGCACACACAAGGTCTGTCCAAGATCAAGCCAGACTAAATCCCAACTTGGAGAAGGAAAATGCTCACAGGATCTCAATACCTAGCAAATGAGATGTTGGTAATTGGTAGCTGCTTCATGCTGGAGAGTCAGTCTTCTTTAAGAGTGCAGATCCTGATAAGTTGGCTGACCTCCAGTGGAAAGCCATGCAAAAATATGTAGGAAGCACAAATTATGCTTGCTGGTAGGAGAAAAGGAAGTACACAAAGTTGGTTGGGTAGAAAAAAGTGGTTTGTCTGAGAGGAGTTGGGAAAGGGGTAAACATGATAAAACAAATTGTATGAAATTAGCAAAGGTCTAAAAACAAAATAAAACAAATGCAAAGCAAAAGCAAACCAGCATGTCTGTATGAGTTTCTTCTCTGTTGCTGTGATAAAGCACTATGACACAAAGGATCTTGTGGAAGGAGGACTTTGGTTTACAATTCTAGAAAGACAGTCCATAATGTTGAGGGAGTCCATAATGGTGGAGACATGGCAACAGGCTGCTGATACAGAATGCTGAAAAAGCATATCTCCTCTGGGCGCAGGAAGAATGAGCTAACTGGAATTTGGTTCAGGCTATAAACTCTCAAATCCCAAACCACTGACTACTTTTTCCAACAAGTCTGTACTTCCAAAAAGTTTCATAACATCCCCAATGACACTACCAAGTGTTTAAATATCTAACTTTCCTCTCTGATCCTGACAGAAATAAATTCCAAGTGGATCAAATATCTCAATGTTAGAAACATGTAGAAGAAAGATTAATAAGTATACATCAAAATGTAGGCTCAGGTAAGGGCTTTTTGAACTTGACTCTAGATACCCAGAGAATAGGTCCAACAATCAATAAAAGAGAGTTCATGAAACCATTAGTTCTTCTATTTACGATGATGTCTTATATTTGGTGGAATGACATTTTTCTGCGGTATTTGATACCTGATTATGGGATTGATATAAAAGTGGGGCTTTTTTGTAGCAATTTCTAAAAAAAAAAAAAAAAGCCCCACTTCTAATTTTAATCTCAAAGAAAAATCTGTAATAGACAGCCTGTATTTTTCTCTATATTTTACAGTACAAGATGCTACTAAATTTTTGATGCTACAAATTGAGAATTACTTAAATATCTCATTATTTTCTGTCATCTTTGACTAGTAATTTATCAAATATACATTAAGTTCAATTACTTAAGAAACATTGCAACCAAATAAGTCTTACAGTATTTGTGGAATTCAGATTATTTGGGTATTGTTTAGATAAAATCAACAGTGCTTAAACAAATTGAAAATGTTCTTAATGAAAAGTGGTATATGTGTAGTTTCTCGATAATCATATTTTACTTTTATTGATGAATTATCAGGCTATTCAGTAATTAAAAAGTAACCAAATTAGATAAGAAATTTTAAATCAATAATATGGGCAAAGGTGCAGTTTTGATGTATTGCAAAGGATTTGTGAAAATTTCCACTATGTGTTATGTTAACTGCCTGGTAGCAGCTCATTGGGAACTTGAGGGTTGGTTATCCATGTTTAAAAGTTTTCTCTCTTCTCTCAGATATAATTCTATAACTGTGAGAGTACCAATAAATCATTGTTCTTCATCTATCACTTTTATTTATGAAAAGTTTTCTCTATACAATTTCTTTGACTTTCATCAGATTCTCACTCTCTTTGTTTTGATTTTGAAAAAAATTCAAATATGTTTCCTAGCCAGAAACTTTTTGTCTGCATCCATCTTTATCAACTATAAATTGATCACTGCAACTTGAGGTAAATAAGTACATTCTCTTTTAGTCAGGCCATATTGCAAATAATCAGTTCAGTTAAATGTGTGCTGACTATGTGCCTAGGACATGCTGAGAATATGCAAAGAAAGCCAAAATTGGTGTAGAACATCAGAAACTTCACATGGTAGAAAATGGTGAGGTATCTCACTAAGGTCTCTTTTGTTAGGAAACTTGTTGGAAAACTTATTTTTGTGTTGACATAAATAAATGCTTAGCTAATTATTTGAGCAGATCTTATACTCTTTTGGGGGACGGTTAGCTTTATCATGCAGCCATAGAATTATTTTCATAATTGTACAAGGTTTATCACTAGAAACATGAGAGTTTTCTATATTAATAGAGACTCAAATTCAATACAGATGAGTTGTAGTAAATATTAACTGTTATCTGAAACTACAGTGATCAAGAGATCATCTTAAATTAAAATAATACCATTGGAGAAAATAGATAAAAGAATAATTTTAGTTATTTTTGAAATATAACAATTCATTTTAAAGACAAAAAGATTTGTGGTTATTATTATTTCTAATCAAAACTCTCTTTTCATTTGCTAAATGTGACTGAATATTCACTAAGTAGCCAAACATATTAATATCAGGACACTCATTTATTACTGTAATTAATGAGGCAATTCCACGTAATTTATCTGGTAATCAAGAGAGGTTTATTTCTGGGATCACTTACATACATCCAATAGGGATTGGTTACAGGATTTGGGAGAGATGAGTTACTTTCCAGCAGTAAACTCTGGCTTGGTGTCCCATCCAGCTTCCAGAACCACGAGGTATCCAGAAGGGCCAAGTCCTAAGGGGCTCCCTCTCAGCCACGTCCCAGGAGCAGGTCAGCCCCAGGGGCAGGTTATAGGCAGGTGTGGCAGTTACCTGCTATCACTCTAGGGGCAGTGTTTCAAGGTCAAAGCTGGAACAGCTACCCACTACACTCAATCACTACTGTTCAGTATGTCAGTAGTGTCATGATACTGTGTTTATTTTGTTTGTTTGAATATTTTATCTTAAATTTAGATATTTTATCTTAAATTATTTAAGGTATATGTTAATCTACAAAATCTTTAAAGTATTTGGATATGGTGATGATCTTTAATCTTCCATTAGAAATACTGTAGTCTTTGTTATGACAAATATGTGGATTATTCAAAGGTTATGTTTACCATTCTAGTTAGACTTTCCTTTTTAACAAACCATCTCACGAAAACGGCTTAGGTAGAAAGCATGTAGCTTGACTCATGGTTTCAAAGGCTTCTGTCTATGGTTGGATCACTTCATTGTTTCCGTCCCATAGTAAGATAAAATATTATTGCAGAAGAGCACAGAGGCTAAACTTGGTTACCTTGTGGTGTACAAGACATACAAAAGAGGAAAAGCATGGGAACAAGCTATGTCTTCTCAGGGCATGCCCTCAAAACATAAATCCTCCTATGAGGCTCCTCCTCCTAATGCTGGCAAATTTGTATCCATTCAGAGATTGTATCCACACACTGATTAGTTCAATGTATTCTGGATGAGCTTGGCTTTTAATTAGCACTGCTAGCTAGAAACCAAACTTCAACATATTAATTTTTATCACCACATTTACCATACAATAACTGGTTACTTTTAGTTGATTTTGCTTCATATAACAATGTGAAATCTTAATTTTTTATTTATTTATTTATTTTTTTTTGGTTTTTCGAGACAGGGTTTCCTGTGTAGCTTTGCGCCTTTCCTGGAGTTCACTTGGTAGCCAAGGCTGGCCTCGAACTCACAGAGATCTGCCTGGCTCTGCCTCCCGAGTGCTGGGATTAAAGGTGTGCGCCACCACCACCCGGCGAAATCTTTATTTTTAACAGTAATCATTATCTCCATAGTTCTAAGCTCATTTATATTGTAGAAATTCCTTATTATCAGCCAGATTAGTTAAAATTTGGTAATAATGCAGAAAGAATTTAATGTTAACTAACACAGAGAGAATTTAATGTTAATTGAAAATAAAATAAATTGAAGAGTAAGAATAAAATTTTAATATAGGTGCAGGTAATGGACATGAATTAAAACTTTGAGACCTGAGTAAATTCTAAATAGTATAAATCCCTAAATTATGATCACATAAGTAAGAAGAAAGTTTTAAGGCCATATTACTTTCAAAGTAAAATGAATAATACTATTCATATTTTAATAATATACTATTAATTATATTAATATATGTAATTATTAAACAATAAAATATTACATTATTTATGTTTATTTATATGATAAAGGGGTAGATTATCAAAGATGGTAAATATTTCACCATGAATTATATAAACTTCCAATCTCTTTTCCACAATACAAGGATTGACTTTAAGAATCACATGTGTAAATCACTAGCCCAAGGAACAGGCTTGTTGGCAGACTAAAGCTTAATCATAATACTCTAGGATTTCTCCCTTCTTCCCTAACACCACCAAAGTCCTATTCAGTACAGCTGCTCTTACATGATACGCTAGATCCAGCCATCTAGAAAAAAAGGACATACTAAATGGTAAACCCAAACAAACCCAAACTTCATGAACAGAAAGTGAAAGCATTATAGCCACATGTAATATAACAAGGACACTGGACTTCCTTTAGCATACTTGACATAGCTAGAGAACAAACTGATGACCTGGGATACATCACAATATGACTTCCTAAACAAAAGGGCATAGAGAACATAAAAAACGGTGTCTAATAACTATGGGGCAATTATAAAAAGTAGATTATGTTCAACAGAAATATTAAAACATAAGGAATACAGAAAGCAGTTGAAGTGGTGACTGAAAAATTCTAAGTAAGACCAGATCACTCCTCATACCTACATCCTTAAAACAAGCAGACTACATGTTCAATAGAGCAACCATCAAGGGTGCCATATTGAAAACTACAGAAAGAAAATACTAAAACATCTTAAAGGAAGTTACAAGGAACAACTCCCTTTGCCTAAGAAAGGTGCAGGTCCAACTTACCCTTGGCAAGCAAGAAAAGAGTGAAGAGAGAAAGTCAATGTTTAGAAAGGGGACCACAAAGCTTGAAGCTAGAACTCTGCGCCCTCTCAGAACATGCTTCAAACACAAAGGGGAACTAAGACTTCCTCACACAACATTTTAGATGAATATGTTAATACTGGACTTAACTTCTATAAAATGTTAAAAGAGCCGGGTGGCGGCGGTGGCGGCGGCGGCGGCGGCGGCAGCGGCGGCGCACGCCTTTAATCCCAGCACTCGGGAGGCAGAGGCAGGTGGATCTCTGTGAGTTCAAGGCCAGCCTGGGCTACCAAGTGAGTTCCAGGAAAGACGCAAAGCTACACAGAGAAACCCTGTCTCGAAAAACCAAAAAAAAAAAAAAAAAAAAAAAAAGTTAAAAGAATTTTTTCAGAAAAAAAAAGACACAGGTGAGCAATTTGAATTTGCATAAAGAGAACAAGTCCAATGGCCAATCAAGATAAAGTTCTTCAGAATTATATGGATTATGTTTTAATTGAGCTAACAGATAGCAGTAAATCTAAGAATGATAATGATATCCAATTATTATGCTTTACCATATATTATGCAAATATACTTGTGCATGCTTATATATGAGTGAAAAAATGACATCACTGATACAAGAGAAGGGGGATTAAACTCTCCTTCTTCTTTTGTCCTTGCCTTTCTTTCTCTCATTTTTTGGTCTTCCTTGTCTTTTATAAGGTATGCTACATACACTATGAACAATATATTGTGATATGAAGGCTTAGTTAGATTAGTTGTAAATATATATCACAAACCTGAGGGCAAGCGATAAATATTTTAAACAGAGGAATAGCTAATATGCAAAATGCAGAGAGGAATTGAATCATAAAATATTCAAAACCTAGAAAAGGAATGAAAGAGTTAAAATCCCACAAAGATCAGGGTTTCAATAAAGCAGACTCAAGGCTGGAGATAGATTGACTCATACACATGAACTTTTCAAATATGATAGAGTAGCATTATAGCTCAGTGGGGATACACACACACACACTCACACACACATTCACACACACACACACACACACACACACACACATTTATAAAGTAGGTCAGCTGGTTATGTATGTTAAACTATGGAAAAAATATTCTGAGCAATATTCAGTAGGAAATTAAAACTTGATCAAAGTCAACATAGCAGATAGACATGTATTAGTGTATGGCACAATAACAAAGTACTTACAGTAGAAGAGAAAACAGCAGGTATTTATGTCTGACAGTTCAGGATGAGTGGAGACCCATGATGAAAGTATGAGCTGATATGGCTTTTGAAATAAATCCTTCTATGAGACGGCAATACTGCCATATTCTCACAAGGTTGAAAGAAGAAAGGCAGGGGAGGGAGAGGGAAGAAGTTCTCTAGTCTCTCTTTTCTTACAAGGAAGTTAACTCCATCTTGAGGACCTTGTATTCATAATCAATACAGTGTGAATCTAGACTGTCTTCCACAGATTGATACTTAAGTACTTGATGCCAGATTGTTCAAAGGTAAATGAACAATGCTTGCCCTAAGCATGATGATCTGAATTTCATCCCCAGGATATACATGGTAGAAGGCAAGAGCCGGCATGACAAATTGTCCTGGACTCTGCATGCAGCTAGAATCACTCATGCGCATGTTTATGTGTGTACACACACATTGCATATACACAAATATACACAAACTCACATTAAATCATTATAATTAAACTTGGCCACCAGCTGAGTACTTAGGTACATTGGGATATTTAAAAAAATATTAAGAATAGGAAACTAGTGAGTTGCTTTAGGACATACTCTAGTAAGAAGGGTTGTGGGATCCTGGTCTCTTTCTCAATGTTTGTTCTCCTTGCACATTATGGAGTGAGTGAATGTCCTCATTGTTTCTTGCACTCCTTATGTCTTAGGTGGGGTTTCTATTGCTGTGAAGAGATACCATGACCAGTATGGTGATATTTTATTTATACTGAAACATGATTTTATTTGTACGTTAATAAATAAAGTTGCCTGGGGGTCAGAGCTAATAGCAAGCCATCGCAGAAGCTGGGCAGTGGTGGTGCACGCCTTTAATCCCAGCTCTTGGGAGTCAAAGCTAGACAGGTCTCTTTGTGTTAAGGATACAGCCAGCATGGAGACACATACTTTTAATCTCAATACTAACCATAGAAGACCTGGAGGTCTGTACAGACAGGCAGTGATGAGGTGGTCATGAGGTTGGGTTTACAACCAATGAGAAGGCAAAACAGAAAGTCTATATAAAGACAAACACACAGGAAGTAGCTCTCTTGGCTGAAGAGGATAGCTGCAGAGTGAAGGGTAAGGCTCTTAGCTCTGATCTCTTGGGCTTTCATCTTTGCATTGGTTCTGTGTTTCTTATTGAATAAGACGGTAGCAACTCGCATAAAGGAAAACATTTAATTGTGGTCACTTTCAGTTCAGAGGTTTAGTCCATTATTGTCATGGCAGGTGACACAGTGGCATTCAAACAGACATGGTGCTGAAGAAGGAGCTGAGATATCTATATCTTTATCTGCAGGCAGTAGAAGCAACTCTGTGACACACTGAGCACAGCTTGAGCAAAACCCACCTCCACAGTGACACACTTCCTCCATCAAGGCCATAGTTACACCAACAAGGCAACAGCTTCAAATAGTGCCGCTCCTCACTATGGGGGCCATTTCCCTCCAAACCATAACGTTCCACCCCCTGGTCCCCATAGGCTTGTCGCCATATCAGAATGAAAAAAAATGTGTCCAGTCCAACTTCAAAAGGCCCAATAGTCTGTAATAGTCTCAAACTTACTTAAAAGTCTAAAGTTAAAATCTCTTCTTAGAGTCATGTAATCTCTGAACTCTAATCCCCTGTAAAATTAAAATGAAAAAGCAGATCACATACTTCCAACATATAATGGCAAAAGATATACATTACTGTTCCAATATGTAGGAAAGGGAGCATAGTAAGGAAATACTGGACCAAAGCAAAACAAAGAACCTTCTGGGAAAACTCTAAACTGTATCTCAGTGATCTTCAGATCTTCAACTTTGTTCATCTTTGTTGACAGCAGCACACTTCTTTCTCTTGGGCTGGTTACACTTCCTGTTAGCAACTTTCCTAGGCAGATATCCCATGGCTCTTAGAACCTCCAACATCTTGGGGTCTCCAAAGCAATCCAGGCTTCACCTGCACAGCTTTATGCAATGGCCTCCCTAGGCCTTCATTCATGGACACCCTTGACACATGCCTGATCTCAACTGCTTTTCTTCACACAGGGAAAGGTTCCATAATCCCTTTCTTCTATCCTTATCTCTAAAATCAGAACCATGTGGCCAAAGCTGCCAAGTTTTGCTGCTTGCTGAGGCGGGAACATGACCCCCTTACTCAATTACAAGTTCACTAACTTTCTGTTTTTGATCGTTTCTTTAACTGCCTATACTGGGCTCAAATTCAGAGACTAGCTGGCCTCAACTTTCCTAGTGTTGGGATTAAGGTGTACATAACCACTCCAGGCTCTTAGCTTTTCTTTAGTTCCTTTTCACAAACTGGAAACTTAGCTGGGTGGGATCTTGCCCCGAGGTCACCACCCCCTTTATTTAATTTCTCAATTGTGGTTATTTCCTAGAACATGGGACTTATTTCTATTCCACTTCCTAGTGTTCCTTTTCTTCTCAAATTGTATATTTTGTATTTTTTTCTCGTTCTGCTTGCTGCTTTTCATTAAAATCTTCATTAGAGTCAACTCAACCATGGGACAGAGTCCATCCTAGGCTGTTTTGAGATGTCCTCTGCCAACAGAATTGATTCAAATCTTTTCACCATAGCTTCAGGGAGACTCTTCAGACAAGGGCAAAATGCAACCACATTCTTCACCAAAATATCACAGGAATGATTTATTGGCAACATACTAGAATTCTTCCTCTGAAACCTCTTGATCCAGACCCCTATAATTCACCAAATCACTTCTTAGCACCACTGTCTTCCATGCTGTACTAGTATGGCCCATTAAGCAATGCTTAAAACATTCCACTGCTTTCCTAACTAAAACTCCCAAAGTCCAAATTCCTCCAAACAAGCCTATCACAACAATACCTCAGTCCCTGGCAACTTCTGTCTTAGTTAGGGTTTCTATTGCTGTGAAGAGATACCATGACCATGGCAAATATTAAAAAGGAATACATTTAATTGTGGTCACTTACAGTTCAGAGGTTTAATCCATCAGCATCATGGTGGGAAGCAAGGCAGCATGCAGGCAGACATGGTGCTAGAGAAGGAGATGTAACATAGTAATCCATGGGCAGCAAAAGCAACTATGTGTCACACTGAGCATAGCTTGAGCAAAAGAGACCTCAAAGACCACCACTACAGTGACACACTTCCTCCAACAAGGGTACACCTACACCAACAAGGCCATACTTCCTAATAGTGCCACTCTTTCCTATGGGGGCCATTTTCTTTCAAAACACCATACCTCATTATGACCTGCTATCACCCCATCAGCTGAAAAGCAAAGAGGATTCTGATCCAAAATGAGCATTTTCTTTAGAAATTCATTATGTCTGGTATTGTGTTGCATCACTGGAAATCTGACTTATGTATTTTCCAGAGATGTCATTTTGTTGGTGGCTATGTTTTTTTAATTAATTAATTAATTATTTTAAATTACACTCATGATATTAATCACATTTGTGGTATTCATAGATTACATTCGCAGTATTCATTCAATTATATATATAATATATAATTATAATATATAAATAAATAATATTAACAATGCTAAAAATATGCTTTCTAATAAAACTCCAAAGTCAAATTCTCAAACAAGCTATCACAAAATACTCAGTCCTGCAATTCTGTCTTCGTTAGTTTATTGCTGTGAAAATACATACATGAAATAAAAAAGAATACATTAATTGGTATACATTAGAGAAATCAGCACATGGAAAAGCAGCATGCAGCAGAATGGTAGAGAAAAGAACATAGTAATCATGGGCAAAAGCAATATGTTATATAAAAAAATATATATATATATATATATATATATTAAAAAATGAGCTTCTGATTGGGTTGTGTGAGACGTCAGCAGGTCACCTTACCTGGCATGGAGATGCCCACCCAGGCCACAGAGGTGCTCTGTCTTAGGTTGGTGAGTGACCCCAGGAATTACCTGTCTCTGAATACTCATTATCATAGTGGCTCATTTGTGTGTGAGCTGCATGGTTAATTGCTGCTAAAGACCTCAAAGTGGCACTGGGCTTGCAATCTGTGTGTTCGATACAGAAAGACCAGCAGAGGTCCTATCTCACCCATAGCCAGTAGGCTAAAGGCAACTGAGCCATTCCCTTCCTTATCAAGCCATACTGTACATTGGAGTCCTTGTAAGATAGTATCCCAAAAACAACTGAAACTTGAGTTTATAAATTTATAATTTTCAAAGACAATCGAGATGTATATAACTACTAAATTAAATTTATCATGCCCAATAGAATGAAAGATTAACTAACCATGGTAGCTACTTTTGTTGCCAGGGTCTCTACTGTGCTAGCTGTAGTAAGCAATTATGAAATGGTAATGCCAGAAATAGTATCAGCGGTGTGTGCCATTGTTATACGAGCAACAGCAGCAGCAGCAATGTCAAATTCTCTTCTGGATTGTGTGGACATCCACTGGCATGAATACAACTCCAGGAACACAAACCACCAAGGCCCATTTTTCTTGATCCTAGCATGACTTTGGCTGGTAGCTCTTCTGGAGAATCCAATCTCATGGCTACAGTTCCTAGGCTTACATTAATGCTTGCCAAAGCTGGCCATATTGGGCTCTCAATCTCCATTGGCATCAGAAGGGTAGATTTTTTTCATGATGACCCATTAGGTCTCTGTCATGTTGGGCTTCGGCAGCAGCCACACAGGGCATGTTCAGTGCTCAGGAATCCAAAGAGAAATCTCATTGTCCTAAGGAAAGACATAAACCAAACTCTGGGGCCACACCAACACTAGATTGGGTCTCCTCCACGTGCTAGTAGAAAGATCCTTTCATTGCTCCAGAGGGTGATTTGCAACAAGAGCCCTCCAGTGCTTATCTGCATCAGATCTTCCAGCAGAATCCACCGATAAAAAAAATTTAAAATATATAAAACAAGGGAAAGAATAGAATGTGGAGAAAAATGATGACCCTAGTTCTCCCTTTTTTTAACTTTAATAAAATGTTTGTTTGTTTAATATTTCAAATTTTTCTATTTTTATTTATTTTTTATTATTTAAATTAATTTATTTATTTTTCTATTATCATCTAGATAGAGTATGTATTTTTATCTTAATAGTTAGATGTTTCATTGAGGTTTGCTCAGTAATTGAGTAAAACTAAAATTTATTATAAGCCACAGTCATCCTAGGGACCTCCATGCTATATATATATAGCCTTCATGGTTCTGTGGGTTGTAGTCTGATTGTTCTTTATTTTATATCTAGAATCCACTTATGAGTGAGTACATACCATGACTGTCTTTCTGGGTTTGGGTTACCTCACTCAGGATGATTTTTTCTAGTTCCATCCATTTGCCTGCAAATTTCATGCTTTCATTGTTTTTCTCAGCTGAGTAGTACTCCACTGTGTATATGTACCATATTTTTTTCATCCATTCTTCAGTTGATGGGCATCTAGGTTGTTTCCAGGTTCTGGCTATTACAAATAGTGGTGCTATGAACATAGCTGAGCATGTATCTTTATGGTATGAATCAGCATTCCTTGGGTATATGCCCAAGAGTGGGATGGCTGGGTCTTGAGGTAGTTTGATTCCTAATTTTCTGAGAAACCGCCATACAGATTTCCACAGTGGTTGTACAAGTTTACATTCCCACCAACAGTGGAGGAGTGTTCCCTTTGCTCCACATCCTCTCCAACATTGGCTGTCATTGGTGTTTTTGATCATAGCCATTCTGACAGGTGTAAGGTGGTATCTCAGAGTCGTTTTGATTTGCATTTCTCTGATGATTGTGGATGTTAAGCATTTCTTTAAATGTCTTTCAGCCATTTGTGATTCTTGTTTTGTAAATTCTCTGTTTAGCTCTTTAGCCCATTTTTTAATTGGAGTGTTTAGTATTTTGATGTCTAGTTTCTTTAGTTCTTTATATACTGTGGAAATCAATCCTCTGTAGGATGTGGGGTTGGTGAAGATTTTTTTTCCCATTCTGTTGGCTGTCTTTTTTTCTTATTGACTGTGTCTTTTGCCCTGCAAAAGCTTCTCAATTTCGAGAGGTCCCATTTATTAATTGTTGTGCTCAGGGACTGTGCTGTTGGTGTTATATTTAGGAAATGGTCTCCAATGCCAATGAGTTCAAGAGTGCTTCCTACTTTCTTTTCTACTAAGTTTAGTGTAACTGGATTTATGTTCAGGTCTTTGATCCACTTGGACTTGAGTTTTGTGCATGGTGACAGATATGGATCTATTTGTAATCTTTTACATATTGACATCCAGTTATGCCAGCACCATTTGTTGAAGATACTTTCTTTTTTCCATTGTATAGTGTTGGCTCCTTTGTCAAAAGCCAGGTGTTCATATGTGCATGGATTAATGACAGAGTCTTCAATTCAATTCCATTGGTCCATATGTCTGTTTTTATACCAGTGCCAAGCTGTTTTTATTACTATAGCTCTATAGTAGAGTTTGAGGTCAGGGATGGTGATGCCTCCAAAGATTGCTTTGTCGTATAGGACTCTTTTAGCTATCCTGGGTCTTTTGTTTTTCCATTTGAAGTTGAGTATTTTTCTTTTCAAGTCTGTGAAGAATTTTGTTGGGATTTTGATGGGGATTGCATTGAATCTGTAGATTGCTTTTAGTAAGATTGCCATTTTTACTATGTTAATCCTACATATCCATGAGCATGGGAGATCCTTCCATTTTCTGGTATCTTCTTCAATTTCTTTCTTTAGAGATTTTAATTTCTTATCAGAAAGGTCCTTCACTTGTTTAGTTAGTGTTATCCCAAAGTATTTTATATTATTGGTGGCTATTGTAAAGGGTGATGTTTATCTGATTTCTTTCTCAGCCCTTTTATCTTTTGTGTATAGGAGGGCTAGTGATTTTTTTTTTGAGTTGATCTTGTATCCTGCCACTTTACTGAAGGAGTTTATCAGTTGTAGGAGTTCCCTGGTAGAGTTTTTGGGGTCACTTATGTATACTATCATATCATCTGCAAATAGTGAAAGTTTGACTTCTTCTTGCCAATTTGTATCCCTTTGATCTCCTTTTGTTGTCTTATTGCTCTAGCTAGAACTTCTAGTACTATACTGAATAAATATGGGGAGAGCGGACAGCCTTGTCTTGTTCCTGAATTTAGTGGTATCACTTTGAGTTTCTCTCCATTTAATTTGATGTTTGCTGTTGGCTTGCTATAAATTTCTTTATTATGTTTAGAAATGTTCCTTGTATTCCTGATCTTTCTAAGACGTTTATCATGAAGGGGTGTTGGATTTTGTCAAAGACTTTTTCAGCATCTAATGAGATGATCATGTGTTTTTTTTTTCTTTCAGTTTTTTATATG
The DNA here is from genome assembly GCF_004664715.2 of Peromyscus leucopus. Lineage (NCBI taxonomy): Eukaryota > Metazoa > Chordata > Mammalia > Rodentia > Cricetidae > Peromyscus > Peromyscus leucopus. Next base: position 12,124,434 of record NC_051075.1, read on the forward strand.
GTGTATTACATTGACAGATTTTGATATGTTGAATCATCCTTGCATCCCTGGGATGAATCCTACTTGGTCGTGATGGATAACTGTTTTGATGTATTTTTGGATTTGGTTTGCCAATATTTTGTTGAGTATTTTTGCATCAATGTTCATGAGGGAGATTGGTCTGTAGTTCTCTTTCTTTGTTGCATCTTTTGTGGTTTGGGTATCAGGGTAATTGTAGCCTCATAAAAAGAGTTTGGTAGTGTTCCTTCTGTTTCTATTGTGTGGAACACTTTGAAGAGTATTGGTATTAGTTCTTCTTTGAAAGTCTGGTAGAATTCTGCACTGAAACCATCTGGCCCTGGGCTTTTTTTGGTTGGGAGTCTTTTGATGACTGTTTCTATTTCTTTAGGGGTTATTGGTCTATTTAAATGGTTTATCTGGTCTTGATTTAATTTTGGTATGTGGTATTTATCCAGAAAATTGTCCATTTCTTCCTGGTTTTCCTTTTTTGTGGAGCATAGGTTTTTGAAGTATGATCTGATGATACTCTGGATTTCCTTGTTGTTTTGTTGTTATGTCTCCCTTTTCATTTCTGATTTTGTGAATTTGGGTGCTCTCTCTTTGCCTTTTGGTTAATTTGGCTAGGGGTTTGTCTTGTTGATTTTTTTCAAAGAACCAACTCTTTGTTTCATTGATTTTTTGTATTGTTCTCTTGTTTTCTATTTTGTTGATTTCAGCCCTCAATTTGATCATTTCCTGGCATCTATTTCTCCTGGGTGAGTTTGTTTCTTTTTGTTCTAGAGCTTTCAGTTGTGCTGTTATTTTATTGGTATAGGATTGCTCCATCTTCTTTATCTGTGCATGTAGAGCTATGAATTTTCCTCTTAGCACTGCTTTCATAGTGTCCCATAAGTTTGGGTATGTTGTACTTTCATTTTCATTGATTTCTAGGAAATCTTTAATTTCTTTCTTTATTTCTTCCTTGACCCATTGATGTTTCAGGTGGGCATTATTCCGTTTCCATGAGTTTGTGGGTTTTATATAATTTTTGTTGTTGTTGAGGTCTAACTTTAAGGCATGGTGGTCTGATAAGATACAGGAGGTTATTCCAATTTTTTTTGTATCTGTTGAGATTTGTTTTGTGGGTGGCTATGTTTTAAATGTATCAATTATTGTGGAAAGAACATTTGTGGGTTTTTTTGTTTGTTTCTTTGTTTGTTTTGGTTTTTAGAGACAGGGTTTCTCTGTGTAGCTTTGCACCTTTTCTGGAACTCACTTGGTAGTCCAGGCTGGCCTCCAACTCACAGAGATCTGCCTGGCTCTGCCTCCCAAGTGCTGGAATTAAAGGCATGTGCGACCACCCCCCAGCGAAAGAACATTTGTAAGGTTAAAGAAGGGAAGATTCAAACACATAGCCAGTAACCGTTCTCTAATTAATAAGAGCTTACTGTGTGAACAAGTATAAAACCTTAAGGGAAAGGTCATAGTTTGAACAGATTAAATTATGAACTCTCTTAGTTTAAAAGAGTGTAAGACAAATTTGAAGTTCAATATTGTAGCTGAAAACAAATATTTGAAAACCATTTAATATGTAAGTAAATTCAAATTAATTTATAGTGAGAAACCCAACAATTATCAATAGTTAAGAGGTCAAATATTACTAACTTTTAGCAAAAAAGTTTAAATATCAGCCATTTTTCTGTCTTGCCAATATAAGTACATTCTGATAGGACATTTTAGATAATACTTTTGCAATTTCTATGTACGTGATCCATACACTTACTTAATAATCTAGGAACTGCAGAACTTTGGACCTACATTAAGGGAATTCATACATGTTCATTGAGTAGTATAGTAAGAGTCTGGTAATAAAATACATTTCACCTGACAGAAACTAGCTGAGTGTGAAGAAGCACTAAAATGTTTATTAACAGCATAGCTTATAAATTGTGGTTTATTCTTACCATTGAATATTGTGTAACAGTTCACTTGAATTAGTTGCATGTCTGAACCTTGAAACACAATATTAAAAGGAAACATGGAGTCACTAAAATGTACATAGTATATTACTTTATTTAAATATTTTATCACAGAAAAGATATCATAGTATGCTTTGGCGCAGTGGACACACGTATAAATGGTGATTATAACCAAAAGGAAAAGAATTTTTTTATACAAGATTCTGCAAGATGAATTGCTAAACATTCTTATTAATAAAAAATCTGGAGCCAGATATTGGGATGAAAACTGAGAGATCAGAGAAGCAGAAAGTAGTCAGCCACGTTCTTAGCACTAGGAAATCCTCAGCCAAAGAGAGTGAGCTACTTCCTGCATATCCATGCCTGTATGCCTTTCTGTGTCCTGCCATCTTACTTCCTCTCTCCACCCAGCTACATCACTTCCTCTTTCCACTCATCTCTATCACTTCCTGTCTGTCTGTACAGACCTCCACACCTCTATGGTTAAGTAGTGCTGGGATTAAAGGCATGTGCCACCATGCCTAGCTCTATTCCCAGTGTGGCCTTGAACTCACAGAGATGCTAGGATTGAAGGTGTGTGCTATCACTGCCTGACTTCTATGTTTAATATAGTGGCTGGCTTTGTCTCCTGATCCCCAGGCAAGCTTTATTTGTTAGAGCACAAATAAAATATCACTCAAGATTCAGAGGTAGAAAGAAACTAAATGAGGGAGGGAAGGGCAGGATGGTAAGAAGTAAAAGAAAAGGAAATAAAAGGAAGAACTTGCAAGAAAGACAAAGGACAAAAACTTGTATAGGCCATCAATTTAACTATTTACAAAATGAACAGAGTTATATTATAAGAACAAGCATACATAGAGAGGGCATAAATCTTTATATAACCACAGCTAAATGTTACCAGTTTCATGAGATCAGCATTCTGAGGTGAGGAGCTCAGACGAGGTGGGGCAGGTAGATAAAATGTAGAAAATCTGAATACAAACTCAGCTAGATGGGCTCTGGAGTCCCAGTGGGGGCTACCTCTTGAATGAATCCATTGGCCTCTTCAAAACACTATCAGAAATTAGGACCCTACACTCTGCTGGTACTCTTTGCATTTATAAGGCTAAGAGAGCTTTCAGTGTGGTCTTGGGGGCTGTCAATGTTGGGAGTTAATTTTTGAACTTAGGCCATCTGACTGCTATATCTAACAAAACAATTAAGAATTTCAGAATAAGTATAAGTTGAAATGCTTCATGGAAAATATACAAGAGTATGTAAGAATATAATATAAAACAATAAGTATGACAACAAATAACAGAATAATTACAATGATCACTTTAGTTCCTTATGAAGGAAATTTCTAAGTTCTCTGAAAGAGACAGGTGTCCTTACCAAGACTCCCAAAATAATTAGGCAATGCACTAGAAAATATAGATTGATTGGTGTCATTATACTCATTAGTTAGAAGAATTTGGCCACCACGGGTTAGGCCTCCCCAAACCCTCATCTGAGAATCTTTTGCACATGCTAATACTCAGAGTAATGCAAATAGACCCTATAGCTAAGAATTATACAAAGTAATGATTAAAGTTTAATCAGGTGGACTCCAACACAGGTATAGAAATGTAAATATTTATCCACATATGTGTACATGCTAAAGAATATTGTATCTCCTGAAAATTTGTGTTGTAACATATGCCCACATGTGAGAGCACTAGGTGATGAGGTCTTTGAGAACTTTTGATTAGATGGGACCATGAGTAGTCAGTATTCTTGAATGTTATTACTGCCTTTACAAATATCTTGAGGGCATTACATCTCCTCTCTGATCTGCCATGTGACAATAGTACAAAATGTACAGTCTGTGAAAGGAGGATGGGACCTTATCAGAACTGGCCCATGTTGACACCCTGACCTCCACATTCTAACTTTTAACGCTGTGAAAATTAAACCTCATTTTTATAAGCCTCAAAGTCTAGGGCAACATTGTCACAGCATTTTGAACTGACTAAGCTGTGCTCTCTCAACAGCAAAAGCAGTATAAAGGCTGCCTCTCATTCCTTATGTGCTCATCTATAGTCAAGCACATCTTTTCTTCGTGCTTCTAAAAGATTAATGAGTTGAGCACAATCAAAATTTCAAAAATATTGATTTTAGTGAATGAGTCTACATGGATATTATATAACAGGATGATTATCAAGATGCAAATTAATCTGTCACATGTAACCAGAGGCAGAGCCTTTCTCTCCCGATCACCCAGTCCCAAATAAACACACAGAAGCTTATATTAACTGTAAATGTTTGGCCAATGGCTCAGGTTTATTATTAGCTAGTTCTTACATTTAAATTAACCCATATTTCTTATCTATGCTTTGACATGGAGTTCGTGGCTTGTTATCTCATTTTCTACACATGTTGCTTCTTTGGTGGCTGGCTGGCATCTGCCTGACTCCATCTTTCTTCATCTCCCTAAATCTCCATTTAGTTTTCCTACCCAGCCTTATTCTGCCTTTCTACTGGCCCAAACAACTATATTATCAACCAATAAAAAGACACATATTCACACTGTACAGAAGGATTCTCTCACAGCAGTCATACTTGAGTCTTCAGGATTAGAATTATTGAAGGAAAATGAAGTGGAATGCAGCTTTTGCTCTAATATCAATAGGACTTAGTCCCTTTTGCTAAACAATGGGAAATTAGATGCTATAGTCAAGAGACTAGTGAAATGTAGAAACCTGAGTGTAAGAAAAAGTTATGACAAGCTTAAAATGAAACTCATATTTGGCTATAAATGACAGGAAATAACTGCAATTACTGTTCTATATTCTTGAATCTGGAGGAAAGCAGATGGCTTAGTTAGGGTTTCTACTGCTGTCATGAAACACCATGACCATAAAAGCAAGTTGGAGAGGAAAGGGGTTTATTCAGATTACTCTTCCACATTGCTGTTTATCACTGAAGGAAGTCAGGCCAGAAATGCAAGCAGGGTGGGATCCTGGAAGCAGGAGCTGATGTAGAGGCCATGGAGGGATGCTGCTTACTGGCTTGATTCCTCTGACTTTCTCAGCCTGCTTTCTTATAGAATCCAGGACCACCAGCCCAAGGATGTATCACCCACAATGAGCTAGACCCTCCTTCACTGATCACTAATTGAGAAAATGCCTTACAGCTGGATCTAATGGAGGAATTTCCTTTACTGAGGCTCCTCTATCTTTGGTGACTCTAGTTTGTGTCAAGTCGACACACAAAACCAGCCAGTACAGTGTCTGCGGTCTTTGACATGTCTCTTGTGTTCTCAAAGGGGCCATAAAGCACTAGCTCTCACATGTGTTTCAGTTAGAAGATAAAAGGTCCACGTTGAATGTGTTCATCTTTCTTCTTGACATATTATTTTTATTCTTTGGAAATTTCACATCATGAACCCCAATCACACACTCACCCACTCATTCACTCACCAGTCCTCTCAGGTCTGCACCATAACCCCACCCTTGTGACCTCGCCCTCCAAAAGGAAAGAAGATAAAGGAAAAACAAAACAAACAAACAAAAACGCAAAAAAACAAGAGTCCAATCTGTGTTGTCCATATACTTACTGGAGCATGATCAAACTCCTAGTGGCCAGTCCCTTAAAGAAAACTGAATCTTACTCCTCCCACACCTGTACCATCAGTTGTGGAGAGCTACACTGCTGCATTCTTATTCCGATGTTTAAGAGCTCCCTTCAACGACTTTCTGTCTAGACTATTCCTTTTTTTGGAGTGGGGTGTTGGGGTTGCATCAGAAACTTTCTTATGTCCCCCTTTCTCAACTGTGCGAATACTGTCATCAACAGCACTGCAAAAATAACACCTTGCCCTTCACAGTCAGTGGGAGCAGCGATCATATCTTCAAGTGGCAGCACAGACCAAGGACACCTGTGGTGATAGGTGATACTGTGTTCCCCAAAATATTGTGCACCCTAATAAACTTATATGGAGTCAGAGAACAGAACTAGATACAAAGGCCAGAAAATTGTGGCACACATGCCTTTAATCCTAGCATTTCAGAAGCAGAGGTCAAGACATTCCAGAGTGAGTTCAAAGCCACACTGGAAACAGCCAGGCATGGTAACAAGAGCCTTTAAACCCAGGGAGTGATGGCAGGAAGCAGAAAGGTATTTAAGGCATGAGGACAAGGCACTAGGCATGGTTAAGCTTTTAGGCTTTTGAGCACAGTTCAGTTGAGAGGTATCCAGTTTGAGGAAACAGGATCAGCTGAGGAACTGGCAAGGTAAGGTGTCTGTGGATTGTTCTGCTTCTCTGATCTTCTAGCATTCATTCCAATACCTGGCATCAGGTTTGTTTTTATTAATAAGACCCTTTAAGATTCGTGCTACATCTGGCGCCCAATGTTAGTGGTATGAATTCACAATAATGGAGCTTGTCTGTGACTTGTGGGCCCCAGCTCAGGCCCAAGCTACACGTTGCCAGTTGTGGTGGCACACTGGTTGGATTTACTGAAGGAGACAGAGGCAGGAGGTTTCTGAGTTCGAGGCTGGCTTAAGGAGAAGCTTCAGCCAGGGCTGATCCACAAATGGTGGTGGAACCATGGAGGCAGCGGCTGCTGCTCTGAGTTTCTGGCTGCTTCTCTTCATGTTGATGATGCTGCTACCTGGGATAAAGGGTTTACTACTGCTTGTTCTGAGAAGAATTGCCAAAACCATCATGTTAAAAACTACTCAGGACAATCTTAAGATGGCTAGCTAAGATGATCCAGATTCATAGACTACTCAAACAAGAATTTGAGACAATCCCTGAACTTTCCCATAAAGCAGAGACTGAAAATGATACAGCTAAATCTCTCAGGACTTGACAATTAACCCCAAATTTTTCTTTTCAGGATTCCCTAAAGATGCCTTCACCCCCAGAAAGCAGGAAGTAATTTTAAGCAAACAACACCCACATTCCCAATAGGTGGGATGGGAGGTTTTTGGTTGTTTAATAAGTTATAGATATTGTCATTGTTTATGATGGTTGGTTACAAGCTGTTAATTGTTAATGATCAGGAAAAAAGCTAAACAAAGGAGATTAGATACAGGGTTCTTGTCATTGAATCTACTCTGAAAAAATGGAAGATATAGAAATGATAAGATAAAAGGTATATTTTTGGATCTATGAAAAAAGAAAATATGGATATGATAAGATAAAAAGGGAGATTATTGAATCTACTTTTAAAATGGAACTACTTTTAAATAGGACACGTAATGAAATTTTTTGTTTTATCAAATGTTTATCAAATGGACTGGACATTGTTAATATATATAATGGATTTTTTGTCTGAATTTGTCAAATGTTAATGGACTAGACATTGTTAATGTAATTCTTAACTGTATATATTTTATATACTTATTGGATATAGTTTTTCTTGTATTAGTTATAAGCTTTTTAAAATTTTAGACAAAAGAGGCAAAATGTGGTGATATTGTGTTTCCCAAATATTGTGTACCCTAATAAACTTACATGGAGTCAGAGAACAGAACAGCCACTAGATATAGAGGCCAGAAAATGGTGGCATACACACCTTTAATCCTAGCATTCCAGAGTCAGAGATCCTATGGATCTCTGTGAGTATAAAGCACACTAGAAACAGCCAGGCATGGTAACAAGAACCTTTAAACCCAGGGAATGAGAGCAGGAAGCAGAAAGGTATTTAAGGCATGAGGATGAGGAACTAGCATGGTTAAGCTTTTAGGCTTTTGAGCAACAGTTCAGCTGAGAGGCATCCAGTTTGAGGAAACAGGATCAGCTGAGGAACTGGCAAGGTAAGGTGTCTGTGGATTGTTCTGCTTCTCTGATCTTCCAGCGTTCACCCCAATACCTGACATCAGGTTTGTTTTTATTAATAAGACCTTTAAGATTAGTGCTGCAGACACGCCATCGACATCAACACAAGCACTGGGTGCAATAAGAGCTTGGACTCAGAAATGGTCAGCAGCAGCAGTACGGACCACAGACATCATCATGGCCGCAGGTGAGACAGCACAGTCCATCTTTTTTAAGCAGTGCAGCACAGCATGGCCAGCAGTCCTCCAGGTCTCTTTCCTTAGGCTGTCTGGTGTGGACTGCTTCATATGCTTCCTGCACCTGCTCACAAGACTGGAAGGCTAGAGTAGAGGGTGTTGTGAGTAGCAGCACCAGTCCTTACCTGATCCCTTGGACGGGGATCCCTTCTTTCTACCTTTCAGGCATTGGCTGTAGCAACAGTGAGGGGAGAAGCATTGCTCAGACCTCTAACAGTGGCTACAAAAATCTGAATCTGAAAGGCATTTCAAATTTAAAAATTAGTTTACAAGACCTGAAAGTATAGTTCGGTGATCAAGCTTAGCATGCACAGGGTTCTGGATTCAGTGCCCAGCACAAAAATTAAAAAAAGAAAAAGAATGTATTTTTATATACATGTTCATAAATTATAGCTACAGCATGGTTCCGATTTTTAAAGGAATTTATTGTGCATAGTACAGACATGAAAGTGTTTCTCTTTGTATTAAATAATATCTATCATTTTTTAAAAAAATCAGATTTATATTGATTTCTAAGAATAGAAACAAAATACATTGCATAAAAATTAAAAATAAATACATTTTATGAAATGGAAGATAAACTATAGACCATTGAAATAGACTTTGCTAGACTTCTGGGAATAGGCCAGATGTTTTTACCTAGTTTGTCAGCTCATCAATAATCCTAGTGTCTCAACCACCCAGATCTCTCTCCATCCACTGTGTAGTCATGAGAACTATCTAAATGAGGTGGGAGACAGAACATACTTCTTGTTCAGCTTCACTTGGGAGAGTCAGAACCATAGCTAGAGATTAGAATTCCACCTGTTTTTTTTTTTTCCAGAAGCTCTGGAGATAGTGAGGGATGCGCAGTGTGATACAAGTGCTGTTCTTATCTACGTCTTCCAGTTGTCAGATTTGGTAGCCTTTAGACAAAATGAAAGTTATATCCACTAAACAGTTGCATAAATTATATTGCAACCAAGAGAGACTGCATTTCCCCAGTAAAATAATGAATTTCCGAGGCTACTTCTATGTATGTTTACATGAATTGTGGAGCTCTGACATTTTATTCTGCTATGTGAGTTTCTAGCTAGGTAACAGTACCTTAGGTTTGAAGTACTTTTTAAAATTCTGTGCAAAATAAGTCTTTCAATTTACTACTATTATTTTTAAAACATACATGCTCACACATACACATACACCTATATGTATGCAAATACTAAATTAATGCATGACTATAGTCATGATTCAATTTAAAATCAAATTTGAACAACTCAAAAAATTACAGTGATAACCTTCACGCATACTTGAAAATAAAAGAAGGTCATGGTCCTTGGCAGTGCTTACAGCTCATCCTGAATCAGTGAGCATCAATGGCCATTCGATACGGCATACGCAGAGTAGCTACTTTTTATTTAATGCCACTTGGTTTTCTTATTAACTTCTAGGGGCAGAGACTTCTCAATCCTCTCTGAAACTTAAGACAGGTGGAAGGTCAAACTCTAAATAATGACTACCCTGGCAGGATTGCTGACTAGCATATTTACTACCTACATAATGCAGGAAGCCTGCATGGGTCTGCAGTAGGCCCTCTGCATACCTGCGGTGGTTGCTTAGCTTAGGGTTTTTGTTAGACTCTTGATAATGGGAGAGGGAATGTCTCTCTTTTGCCTGCTTATGGGACTTTTTCCACCTGCTTTGATATCCTCATATCAACCATTTATGCCATATTTGGTTAATATCACTTGAAGAACTGCTCTTTTCTGAAGGGAAACAGAGAAGCAGTGGATCAGGAGGAGAGGGGAGGTGGGGGTTGGAAGGAGAGGAAGGGTTTATGGGAGGCTGCTGTTGAAACGTATTGTATGAAAGAAGAATAAATATAAAAATACAAAAATATGCAGAAGTCCACACAATAATGGTGGTGGAGAGAACAGGGCTGCATGTACCACTTGCCACTACTTTACATACTTTAGCAGTGTGTGACTATAGTCCTAAATATACATATTTAATTTAAAATTTCAGAAGAAATCAAACCTCATTCTTAAATGCACTGGGGTTCTGCCTGTCCTGCTTATCCCAGGGGAACATCTGGACTCAGTATTTGAAATCCTTATATTAGTGAGTTGAGAGCCAAAGCAGCCAGCATGAGCATGATAAGAACTGATGAATCATTAATATCTAAGAGTCAAGCTCATTCATATTACAGCTACTGAAGTAGACACAGGGCTTTTCAGAGAAGACCACCATAAAATACCTTCCAATGGTCAAGCCAGATTGAGCAAAAAAAGGAAATTATCTGAACATTTCAGAAAGTGTCAAATATCAGGCAGCAGCAGCAGGCATTCTGTACTTTCTAAACTGTGTTTTTTTTTTTTTTTTTCAGGACAGAATTTCAAATCTATTCCAATGATCACACTATTACTAGGACTTCTTCCCTATACTGCTATCTAGGAGTTATCTATGAGCAAATACACACTTCTCTTCCTCAGAATGAATGATCAGCTTTATTGCATTTGCTATGAATACAAGAATTAAGTTATTAAAGTGTTTAATGAAAGGAAACCAGAACAAGCAAGTTTCAGCCCCAACAGCCCAACTAATTTGCTTCCCAGCTGCCAAGCAGGTGCAGGCTTGGTGACAGTTCTGCTTCCATCAAATATCTGTGCCCTAAGGAACCTCCTTCAAGGGTCAGCTGCACTGAGCCTCACTGCCCAAGGTAATAAGTCACATGAAGAGCTCTAACCTCTGTGGTTAGGTTGTAAAAGACCATGTCTCCTACCCTTTGGGCAGTTCTCTCTCTCTGTTCTCGTTCTTACCTATACACACACACACACACACACACACACACACACACACACACACACACAACTTTTCCATTCTGTTAAAGCACTTTAAAGAAGTTCATGTGGTTATATTTAAAGAACTGAGAGAGACTTCTGCCTAACAGATAGTGAGAAAGTAAGAACATCCCCCAAAGGATCAAATTCTGCCAATAACCATTAAGTGAGCCTGGACATGAATGCTGTCTGAGTTACACCTCAACATGGCAGCAAACCTTTCTAATTGGTTGAGCATAGTATTATAAATGGAATGAAGAAGAAAGCCTAGCAAAATTTTGTAGCATTTCAGACACACAGAAGCAATGAAGTTATTAACAGGTGTTGTAGAATATTATTTTAAGGTGGGTTACTTTTGTTTATGTTGCATTTGTTTAATTCTGTGAACTGTGTTGCTTTGCCTGTCTAAAACACCTGATGGTCTAATAAAGAACTGAGTGGGCAATAGCAAGGCAGGAGAAAGGATAGGTGGGGTTGGCAGGCAGAGAGAATATAGAGGAGAAATCTGGGAGGAGAAAAAGAAGTAGCCAAAGAAGGAGGAGGATTCCAGGGGACAGCCACCAAGCTACACAGCCAGCCATGGAATAAGAAACAAAGAAAGGTATACAGGAATATAAAAAGATAAAATCCCAGAGTCAAAAGGTAAACAGGATAATTTAAGTTAAGAAAAGCTGGCAAGAAACAAGCCAAACTAAGGCTGGACATTCATAATTAAGAATAAATTACCATGTGTGATTTATTTGGGAGCTGGGTGGCAGGCCCCCTAAAAGAGAAAAGAGGAAAACCAAACAACAATCGGTCTTACTTAAGTAGTTAAGTTTATTGAAAATGAGTGGTAGAACGTTGTAGTTGATATAACTCCCATGAATCCTATCATTTTCATGTGTCTCACTGTTCACTGTCTCATAACTACACATGGCTAAAAATGCACTATTTGTACATGGCAACTTTCACTTTAGCTATGTTTGAGGTAAAGTTTTACAAACCAGATCCTCAACTGAGTTAACATTTGCTTGGCAGGTGGGAGGTCCTGAGTTTGATGATCAGAAGCACAAAAATTACTCCAAAAAAAAAAAAATGACAGAACTGTATTTCCTATGAGGTAATACTGATGGATGACTGTATAGCTGGCAGAGCTCTGACCAGCGGTAATTTCATTCTTTCACCTCTTTGAGCCCTGACAATTCCTGCAGAATCACTAGGTTCTTCTTGTCCCATGCCAGGATGTGTCCCTCCCCTCCTGGATCTGGTTGTCTGTCAAGGAAGACGGAATTTTAAACAAGCTACTCCTATGGTGATATTTTATTTGTACTAAAATGTTATTTGTATATTAATAAATAAAGTTGCCCGGGGGTCAGAGCTATTAGCAAGCCATAGGAAAGCAGGGTGGTGGTGGTGCACGCCTTTAATCCCAGCACTTGGTAGGCAGAGCTACCCGTAGATCTCTGTGTGTTCAAGGATACATCCAGCACTGAAGACACACGCCTTTAATCTCAATACCAACCATAGAAGACCTGGAGGTTGCCGGGCGTTGGTGGCGCACGCCTTTAATCCCAGCACTTGGGAGGCAGAGCCAGGCGGATCTCTGTGAGTTCGAGGCCAGCCTGGGCTACCAAGTGAGCTCCAGGAAAGGCGCAAAGCTACACAGAGAAACCCTTTCTCGAAAAACAAAAAAAACAAAAAAACAAAACAAACAAAAAAAAAAGAAGACCTGGAGGTCTGTACAGACAGTGACGAGGTGGTCATGTGGTTGGGTTTACAACCAATGAGAAGGCAGAACAGAAAGTCTTTATAAAGACAGACACACAGGAAGTAGGTCTCTTTTGGAGAGGTAGGACCATCGCGAGAGGAAGGGTAAGGTTTTTAGCTCTTAGCTCTGACCTCTTGGCTTTCTTCTTTGCATTGGTTCTGTGTTTCTTATTTAATAAGACAGTTGGTTACATCTACATACTCCCAACATACATACATCAAGTGTATCCATCAATGAGAGCGGGTGACATAGTGACTTAGAAAGGAGAAGTGACCCGGCTGGGGGTCTGAGGAGCTTCCTGCTGATATCACCTCTATCTGAGCAGTTAGTTGGTATGTTTAGATGGGGTGTGTTAACAAAGTAGATGCTGAAGACAGTCTGTAGAAATAGAGATTTGCTTGACTCGAGGGTAGGTCTGCTATGAGAGTCACATCCAGAATACAAGGTGAGAGACATGTGCTTGTTTGGAAAAGCTCACCGCTTTAGTAATTGACTGTATAGTGGACAATTGGGTGGGATGTAACCTTCAAAGAACTTTTGCTGTTTGTGCTTCTGGGAAAGATATTGGGAGTCCAAGAGCTGTTGATGAAGGGAATCTCTAGGGAAAACTGAATAAAGGACACACACACTGAAACACGAGAGGCAGCACGCAATATTTCAAAACTCACAGGAAGTGCTCTGGATAACACACCTGCAGTGAGAATGTGTGTTACAACACCCCTAAAATAAATCACACTGAAGTCCAGCCGAGCCAGCCCTGTCCTGGTATATGTACCTGTCCCAGAAAATCCACAGATGTGTACCTGAGCACTCAAAGATTCCTTTCCTGGTACTGGTAGTTGCCACACTGTATTCATCAAATCTTGAAAGAAGTCTGTAATGAAATTCCTTCTTTAATGTACAAATATAGTTTATAGTCTAAAAAACAAACACTATAGAGGACAAAGTCAATAGCCTCTAGTAACAAACATGAATGATTAGAACAATCTTAGAGTGATTTTGAAAGGAATAAAGTTTCAGTATTAGAGTGCGAAGCCAAATCCAGGACTGTGATGACCTGGTGTGGTAGATCTGTTCCCACAGTGTGGGGTCAGCCTGGAAGAGGCACATCTGTAGTAGCTGGGTCCCCCTAACTTATTCCTCTTGTAACTTCAACAATTCCTACTTTCAAAATTAAAGTCAACAGACTTCATTTCATATGTTTCTTAAAATTATTACTTACAAAGAAAAAATGTCCCCTTCCAGGCTCATTTTGAGGAATACTCTGTTGTTTGGTTTTTCAATTTGGAAATTTCCTGGGAAACTCTTTAGTCGTGCCTCAATCTTTTTTATTGTTTATGTCATGATCCTCGGCCACTTGTCAAAAATTCTGATGTTGTTCTTGGAAACATCCATGTGATGGGATGTTTGTCCATTGTGCTATAGCATCAGTTTGTAAAGTGGTTTGTTAGAAACCAAGTATATTTGGAATTCAGATAATTTTGATGGTTGTTTTGTGCCGGTTAAATAGTATATGTTCAAGGTTCCATGGTTGGGGCTTGACCAGCTCTTTGGACCTTCCATCATTTGTTGAATGTTATGGATTTTTACCATTAGGTATCTGCTAAATTTGCATCCGTAACTAACTGGGAAGAGATCTGACAAGCACAGATCAACTAGTGGGCTCTGAGAATGTGTAAGAATAAGCAGTAAACAAAGGTCTCTTTGCCCCCCAAATCCCTCAGAATATCTAACAACTGATTGTCCCTTCTTTGTTACATTGCTCTTCTGAGCTTATCTTAGACATGCTGAAAACATGTAATTTATTTTATTTGCCATCTTTTTTTGTGGTAAGTTATCTGTCCATATTTATGCCTTAGAGTCTCAAAAGTAAATGATTATGTGCAACCTCTTATTTTTTGCCTTTTAAGATTTATGGTAGTTTCTATTCTAGGATGTATCATTTAAAATATGTTGATTATATATATATTATATATACGTATATATATATATATATATATATATATATATATATATAATATATATAAACATTTAAGGATGATTTGGACTGCAAGTATAATTTTGATTTATAAGAATTATTTCTGGTTTCTCTCTATTTTTGTTGCTGCTTTTGAAAGCTAGTCACTTTTAATTCTTATTTGCATATATTAAAATAGTGTATATATACATATATATGTGTGTGTTCATATGTATACATATTTGTCCTTTTTTCTTATTTGCCCCTACCAACTACCCTCCCAAATCTTCCCTTTCCATTTATTTCTGGTCCCCCAATACTTAGCCCTTCTGCTCTCAAGACATATGTATTCCTTTATTCTCTCTTCTTCCAAACTCTTCTAACCTTTGGACTGCTTTATTCCCTCACATTTCCCATTTTCACTTCCATGCACTGTCACACATACATACATATATACAAAAGCACACACATACATATATATGCAACATATATATATATATATATATATATATATATATATTTATATTCTAAAGCAGAGAGAAAGTCAGATGTTTTCCTGAGTATGGTTAATGCCCCATTCCATTCATTTTCATGTGTATGTTGTAATTTTATTTTTTTTTAAACAGTCAAAGAAAAATCAGTCACATTTATGCAATAAGGTTTGTTTCTCAATTTTCCTGGGGATAGACATTTAGGCTGGTTCCATATCTTGGCTATAGTGAGTAGTATAGCAATAGACACAAGTGTACAAGCATTTTGTGATAGGCAAGTATAGAATCATTTGGGTATATTTCAGAATTGGTATAAATCATATAAGATTCAACTTTAATGTTTTACAAACCTCTGTGCTGAATTCCACAGTGTAAGTACTACTTTGCATTTCCATCAGCAAGCACATTGGAATCCCATCTCCACTTCCTCCCAGATTGTCAGATTTAATCTCAAAAAAGTTTGAGTTTGCACCTCCTTGATAGCTCACAATGATAGTAACTACTATATTAAATATTCATTAGAAATTATATCTCTTCATTTGAGAATTGCCTCCTATATTTATTAGTATAATTAGAAATTGAATGATTCCAATGCTGTTCTGCTTTTTTTTTTGTTTTGTTTTTTGTTTTTTTTTGGTTTTTCGAGACAGGGTTTCTCTGTGCAGCTTTGTGCCTTTCCTGGAACTCACTTGGTAGCCCAGGCTGGCCTCGAACTCACAGAGATCCGCCTGGCTCTGCCTCCCGAGTGCTGGGATTAAAGGCATGCGTCACCACTGCCCGGCTGCTCTTTGTATTTTTATATTCTGGATAGTAACTCTGTGTCTGTTATAAGTTAGTGAAGGTTTTCCCGTGCTCTGGAGAATTTCTCTCCACTACACTTATGTTTCTTTTCCAGAGCACAGACATTTTATTTTCAAACAATAGCTTTCCTGCACCTATATCTTGACGTTGTCTCCCATTTATTTCTCTAGAACGATGTTTTAGATCTTACATTAAGTTTTTTTTTTTTTTATGAGTTTTGAATGGATTCTTTATACTGAAAGAGGTGAGTCTAGTTTAATTATTTTGCCTGTGGATTTCTTGGATTCCTGGAACCTTTTATAGTAGAGAATATTTTTAGTTTTCCCTAATATACCTTCTAAAAAATAAGGAGACCTGGCTATGTGGGGTTATTTCTGAGTCCTCTGTATATTTTGTTCATCTGCTAGTCTGTTTCTGTGCAGAACATGAGCTATTTTTGCAACTATATCTCTATAGTATAATTTGAAATCAGATACTAAAAAATATCAGAATTGTTCTTTTTGCTCAGAACTGTTTAGTCTTTGTGCATCCATGTGAATTTTAGGAATATCTTTTTGTAGTTTTTTTTTTAAAGAAGTTAGTAGAGTTCTGATGAGATTTTCATTGGATCTCCAGATTGCTTTTAGTGATGTAGCCATTTTTTTTAAATATTAATTTTGGAGATTCATAAAAATCATGGGAGATTGTGGTGATATTTTATTTGTGCTCTAAATATAAAACTTATCCGGGGATGAGAGGACAGAGCCAACCACTAGATTAGACATAGAGGCCAGACACTGGTAGCACACACCCTTAATCCTATCACTTGAAATCTCATGTGTTTGCTTGGGAAGGATACATGCCTTTAATCCCAGGAAGTAATGGCAGAAAACAGAAAGGTATATAAGATGTGAGGATTAGGAACTAGAGGCTTTTAAGTAGTTCAACTGAGATACATTTGGGTGAGGACATTTGGGTGAGGCTTTCAGTCTGAGGAGACAAGACCACCTGAGGAGTTGGTAAGCTGTAGCTTGTTCTGCTTCTCTGATCTTTCAGCTATCACCCTGGCTGAATATCTGGTTTCGTTTTTTTTTTAATTTTTGTTTTTGTTTTTTATTAATAAGACCATTTAGCAATTCAAGTTACAGGAGCTCTTTCCATCTTCTGGTGTCTTTTTTGATTTTTTTTTTTATCAGTGTTCTAAAGTCTTTGTCATAGAGTTATTTTACTTCCTTCAGTAGGTTTATTTTCATATAGTTTACTTTTTACACTATTGAAAATGGGATGCTTTTCCTGGTTTTCTAGGATTCTAACCCCCAGCTCCTGTGGACTTCCTCAGCTCCCCTCCCCTAACCCATCCCCATTCCTATGTGTCAGCTTGGGAACACATTTTACCCAGATTGCTCAGTGGCCAGACCTATCATGACCCTAGAAGAATTTCTACCAGGCAATACACAGCTACCACATTATCTTAAAAACCAGAAATGGTGCTGGCAGTGGTGATGCATGTATTTAATCCCAGCACTTGGGAGGCAGAGGCAATTGGATTTCTGTGAGTTCAAGGCCAGCCTCGTCTACAAAGCATGTTCAAGGACAGCCAGAGCTGTTACACAGAGAAACCTTGGCTCGAAAAACAACAACAAAAAAAAACACAAAACAAAACAAAACAAAACAATAAAACCAGAAAGGGAAACAGAAGCCAAGCATCAAAACACCCACCCAACAGAAACCAGATATCACCACCTCAAATTATAATCTTCCCAAACCCCGGTGCCTGGACAACAGCATCATATCACAATCAATTACAGCCAGGACAGTGTGCATGCACTAGAGCCCAGCACTGATACCTGAGCAGGCACTGAGTATTGCCACATAGCTGAAGCACAAAAAAAAAAAAAAAAAAAAAAAAAAACCCAACCCAACACCTTAACGTATGAAAGAGGTACCCCATTCTCACCAATAGATGGTCACCCAGACAAAAGTAAACAGAAATGCTGGAACTAACTGACTTTGTAAATGAAGTGGACCCATTAGATCCTACAGAACATTTCACCCAAACAGAAAAGAACATACTTTCTTCTCAGCACCCCACAGAACTTTCTCAAAAATTGACCACTACTTGGAAACAAAATAAATTTCAACAGTCATGAGAAAATTGAAATAACACCCTACATCTTGTCTTGTTTCAACTCCACAGTCTAAAGCTATATAGATACAAGAGAAAGCTTACACATTCATGGAAACTGAACAAGTCACTACTGAATGAAAACAGTCAAGAAAAAAATTAAAGACTTTCTAGAAAAAAATGATAATTAATACACAACATACTCAAATTTATAGGACAAATGAACGTAGTTCTAAGAGGCACTAAATGCCTACAAGAAAAAGTCTGGAGAGATATCATACTAGTAACTGAACAACACACCTGAAATCTCCAGAACAAAAACATAAAACCACACCCAAAATGAGTCAACAGAAAGAAGAAAAGAAAATCCAGGGCTGAAATCATTAAAATCAAAACAACAACAACAAAGACATGCAAAGGATTAAGGAAACAAAGAGTTGGTTCTTTGAGAAAATCAACCAATGAGATTGGCAAAACTTTATCCACATAAATGAAAAAGCAGAGAGACTATCCAAATGAACAAAAGTAGAAATGAACAGGGGACATAACAGACACTGAGGAAATCCAGAGAAACATTGATACTTTAAAAGCTTATAGTATAAAATATTGGAAAATCAAAAATAAATGGATAATTTTTCATATACATATCACATATCAGCGTTAGATTAGATAAAGATGAGACAATCAATTTAAACAGTCATATAACCACTATGAAAAAAGAAGCAATAATTAGAAGTCTACCACCAAAAAAAAAAAAAAAAAAAAAGGCCCAAGGCAAAATGGTTTTAGCTCAGAATTTTATCAAATAATCAAAGAGGAAATAATGCAAATTCTCCTCAAACTATTCCACAAAATAGGCAAACCACAATCTCAACAAAAAAGAAAAAAAAAAAGAAAATTACAGACCAATTTGACTTATGATCATAGATTCAAAAATTCTTATTAAAATATTTACAAACCAAATCCAAGGACACATCAAAAACATAATCTACTATGATCAAGTAGAATTCATCCCAGAGATGCAGGGATGGTTCAACATAGATAACTCCATAAAGGTATCTATCATATAAACACAGTGAAAGACAAAGCCTACAAGATCATTTCATTAGATGGAGAAAAGGCCTTTGACAAAACCCAAAACTTCATGTTAAAGTCCTGAAGAGATTAGAGATGCACAACTTAACATAATAAAACCAGTTTATAGTAATCCTATAGCCAACATCAACTTGACTGGAGAGTAAATCCAATCAATTTCACTAAAAAAATAAGGTAAGGCTCTCCACACTGTCTATACCTATTCAATATAGTGCTTGAAGTCTTGGCTAGAGCATTAAGAAAAGTAAAGAAAATCCAGGGTGTACAAATTAAAAAGGAAGAAGACAGCAGGGTGGTGGCAGCGGCGGCACATGCCTTTAATCCCAGCACTCGGGAGGCAGAGGCAGGTGGATCTTTGTGAGTTTGAGGCCAGCCTGGGCTACCAAGTGAGTTCCAGGAAAGGCGCAAAGCTACACAGAGAAACCCTGTCTTGAAAAACCAAAATAAATAAATAAATAAATAAATAAATAAATAAATAAATAAGAAGTCAATTTATCTTTATTTGAAAATGTTATGATAGCATATATAAGTGACCCTAAAAAGTCCACTGGGAAACTCCTACAGTTGATAAACAATTTCATCAAAGTATCAGGATATAAATTTATCTCAGAAATTAGTAGCCTTCCTATATAAAAATGACAAGCATGCCTGGAAGAAAACAGGGCAGGCTGCCTGCAGCTCTCTTCTCCCTCTGTTACCCAACTCCTATCTAATCCCCCAGTCTCATCTCCAGCTCTGCAGCAGAGCACCTGTGGCAGCCTTCCCTGCCTCTCATTCCCATCTCCTGTGGATCCTACAGACCTCCTCCTTACTTCCCTCTCCCTACTTGTTGCTTTTCCCCCTGAACCCCAACTCCTGCTAATCCACCGACCACTCCTACCAGGGAAGCAGACAGGCTCTCTGTAGATCTCCCCTCCCTCCTGTTCCTCTACATTTAATACCCAGTCTCATTTCCAGTGTGACCTCTTTTCACTGTCTCTCTCCATTCAAAGAAGATGAAACATGCAGATCCTGACTGAACACCCTGCTTTCCCCTTCCTGTGAAACCTTTCAACCCATAGCCTATCCCCATTCCTAATTGTCATCTCCCAATACCCAGAAACACATTTCCATTTTATCTGGAACCCCCAGTGGTCATAATTATGAGATCCAAACAAAATTTTTAACAGGCAACACACTCCCTCAAAATCCAGAGATGAAACAGAAACCAAGAAAAAACATCCACCTAACAAAGACAAACCCAGAAATCAGCACCTAGACCTATAATCATCTCAATCTCAGATGCCTAGATGTCAGCATTAAAGCCCAATCAATAGCATCCAGGGCAACATATTGAGCCCAGCTACTCTACCAGAGCAGTCCCTGAATATTCCAACATAGCAGAAGTATAAGGAAAAGATGTATGAAGATGATAGAAGTCCTTAAGGAGGAAATGAATAAATCCCTAAAGAAACCCAGGAAAACACAAATAAACAATGAAAGGAAACAAAAAATAAATAAACTGTTCAAAACCTGAGACTGAATATAGAATCAATAAAGAGAACACATACTGAGGAAATTCTAGAAATAAAGATTTTAGGAATTTGAACAGGAACTACAAACTTCACCAACAGAGTACCAGAGATAGGAGAAAGAAGCTCAAACATTGAGATATGATAGAAGAAATAAACATATCAGTCAAAAATGTTAAAACTAAAAAATTCCTGACAGACAATATCCAGGAAATCTGGGACACTATGTAAATATTAAACCCTAGAATAATAGGAATAGAGAAAGGAGAAGAATCCTAGCTCAAACGTCCAGAAAATATTTTCAACAAACTCACAGAAAATTTCTTTTTCTTAATCTAAAGAAGAATATCCTTATAAAGCTACAAGAAGCATCTATAACACAAAGATATTGGACTAGGAAAAAACTTCATGACACAAAAACATCCAAACACTAAACATACAGACAAAAGAGAGAATATTAAAAGTTGCAAGGGAAAAAAATCAAATAACATATAGAACAAACATATGAGAATTATACTTCTCAATGAAGACTCTAATGGACAGAAAGGCCTGGGCAGATGTGGTGTAAATTCTAAGAAACCACAGATACCAGCCCAGACTCCTATACCCAGAAAAACGTTCATTTGCTATAGATGGGGAAAATAAGACATTACACAATAAAGTCCAATTTAAACAATACCTGTTTCCAAATTCATCCCTACAGAAGGTGCTAGGAGGAAAATTGCAACCTAAGGAGTTTAACTATACTCGTGAAAACACAGGTAATTGCTGTGGATGTCTTTCTGTGCATTATGAATATGTGTTGCTCTGATTTGTTGATAAATAAAGTACTGATTGGCCAGTAGCCAGGCAGGAAATATAGGCAGGATAAGCAGAGAGGAGAATTCTGGGAAGAGAAAGGCTGAGTCAGTAGATACCAGCCTGCCATCCAGGGAGGAACATGTAGCAGCACACAGGTACAGCCATGGAACACGTGGCAACATATAGATTAACAGAAATGGGCTGAGTTTAAATGTAAGAGCTAGTTAGTGGTAGGTCTGAGCTAATGGATAAGCAGTTCTAATTAATATAAGCTTCTGAGTGATTATTTTATAAGTGGCTGCAGGGTCTGTGGGGCTGGGCAGAACCAGAGAAAACTTCAGCTAGGGGGAGTAAATAATCTCAGATCAGCAAAATAAAAGGAAGGGAAACACACACACACACACACACACACCACTACAACTACCACCAGGATCACAACCACAAGCAACAACAAAATAACAGGAAATAACGATCATTGCTAATTGACATCTCTCAATATCAACAATCTTAATTTCCCCAACAAATATACACAGAGTAACAGAATGGATGCAAAACCAGATCCATTCTTCTTCTGCATCTATGAAACACACGACAACATTAAGGATAGAGATTACCTCATAGTAAGGATTAGAAAAAGATATCCCATCAAATGGACCTAAGAAGCAAGCTAGTATAGCCATTTTAATGTGTAACAAAATAGACTTCAGACCAAAAGCAATCAGAAAAGATAGTGTAGGACACTACAGACTCACCAGGGAAAAATCAATCAATATGAACTTTTAATTCTTAACATCTATGTTCCAAATACAAGGGCACCTAGTTCATAAAATTACTACTAATATAGTTTAAATTATATACTGATAATCACATATGGATCATGTGAGACTTCAGTACACCACTGTCACCAATGTAGGAGTGATCTAGACAAGAACAAAATAGAGAGATATTAGAATTAACAGATAATATAAACCAAGAGGACCTAAGAGTTATTTTAGAACATTTTATCCCAACACAAAAGAATACACCTTCTTCTCTGCACTTCAAGGAATTTCATCTAAAATTGAAAACATTTTTGGACACAAAGGAAGATTCAAATGATACAAGAAAATTGAAATAATCCCCTGCATCCCATTGGACCACTGCAGATTAATGTTGGATATCAACAACAACAGAAACAACAGAAAGCTTACAAGTTCATGGAATCTGAACAACTCTCTACTGAATGAAAAATGAGTCAAGACAGAAATAAAGAAATACTTTTGAAGGATTTAATGAAAATGAATACACAGCATATCCAAACTTATGGAAAACATTGAAAGGGGTTTTAAGAGACAAGTTCATAGCACTAAATGTCTACATATAAACTAACAAGTATACAAACAAACACTGGAGAGATATAATGCTAGCAACTGAACACCACACCTGAAAACTCTAGAACAAAATGAAGTAGTCACACCCAAGGGGAGTAGAGGACAAGAAATAATCAAACTGAGGGCTGAAATCAATAAAATAGAAATAATGTGAACAATACAACACTTCAATGAAACAAAGAATTGGTTCTTTGGAAAAATCAACAAGGTATTCAAACCCTTATCCTATATAACTAAAAGATAGATAGATAACATCCAAATTAACAAAATCAGAAACAAAAAGGTCATGTAATAACAGATACAGAGGAAATCCATAGAATCATAAGGTTATACTCTGAAAACCTGTACTCCACCAAATTGAAAAATCTAAAGGAAATAATTACATTGATAGGTATCTCTTACCAAAGTTAAATCAAGATCAGATAAACAGGTTAAATAGACCACTACCCTGAGATTTAATAGAAAGAGTAATTGAAACTCTCTCAACCAAAAAAAGTTCCAGAGCAGATGGTTTTAGTTCAGAATTCCAACAGACTTTCAATGAGGTATTGACACCAATACTCTTCCAATTAGTCCACAAACAAACAGAAGGAACTGTAAGGTAATAGTTACCCTGATATCCAACCCACATAAAGATACAACAAAGAAAGAAAATTACAGACAAATTTCCCTCATGAACATAGATGCCAAAATACTCAATAAAATACTTGCAACCTGAATCTAAAAACACATCAAAAAGGTTATCCATGATGCTCAAGTAGGCTTCATCCCAGAGATGCAGGAATGGTTCAATATACAAAAAAAAAAAAACAACAATTTAAAGCCACCAAATAAATGAACAGAAAAGGAAAAAAAACACACATGATCATCTCATTGGGTGGAGAAACAATCTTTGACAAAATCCAACACCCTTCTTGGTAAAAGTCCTCCAGAGATTAGGGATACAAGTTACATACCTAAAAATGATGAAGGCAATTTACAGTAGGACAATAGCTAACACCAAATTAAATATATATATATATATATATATATATATATATATATATATAGAGAGAGAGAGAGAGAGAGAGAGAGAGAGAGACTCAAAGTAACTCCTGTAAAATCAGGAATAAGACAAGGATGTCCACTCTCTACCTCTATTCAATATAATACTTGAAGTTCTAGCTAGAGCAATTAAGACTATTGAAAGAGATCCAGAGGATAAAAATTGGAAAGGAAGTTAAAATATATTTCTTTGCTGATAATATGTTAATGTACATAAGAGTCACTAAAAATTCCCTCAAGGATGTCCCATAGGTGACACTTTCAGAAAAGTAGGTAGATATAAAATTAACACACAAAAATTAGTAGCCTTTTTAAACACAAATGGTAAATAGACTGAGAAACAAATCAGATATAGAACACATTTCAAAATAACCTCAATTAATACAAAATATCTTGAGGTAACTCAAACAAAACAAGTGAAAAACTTGTATGACAAAAACTTCAAGTCCTTGAAGAAAGAAATTGAAGAAGATATCAGAAGATGGAAATATCTCCCTTGCTCAAGGATTGGTAGGACTAACAGTAAAAATGGCCATCAGACCAAAAGTAATCTACAATTCAATGCAACCCCCATCAAAATTCCACCACAATTCTTCATAGATCTTGATAGGACAATTCTTAGCTTCATATGGAAACATGCAAAAAACCCAGGATAGATAAAACTATCCTGAACAATAAAAGAAATTCTGGAGGTCTCACCATTCTCAATTTAAATTTGTACTAGAAAGCAACAGTAATAAAAACACCATGGTATCGGCACAAAACCAAACACGATGATCAATAGAATGAAATTGATTGCCTAGACATAAATCTACACACTTTGAACACTTGGATTTTGAGAAACAATACAAAAATACACACTGAGGAAGAGATAGCATTTTCAACAAATGGTGCTGGTCAAATTGTCTGCATGTAGAAGTATCAAAATAGACTTGCCCTTATCACTCTGTGTAATACTCAAATACAAATGGGTCAAAAGCCACAAAGTAAAACCAGACACGCTGAACCTGATAGAAGAGAAAATGGACATTAGCCTTGAACTCATTGGCACAGGAGAGGACTTCCTGAACAGAACACTGATAGTGAAGATATTATAATTAACAATTAATAAATGAGATATCATGAAAATGAAAAGCTTTTGTAGATGTAACCAACCATCTTATTAAATAAGAAACACAGAACCAATGTAAAAGAGAAAGCCAAGAGGTCAGAGCTCAGAGCTAAAATCTCACCCTTCCTCCTGCAGTGGTCCTAGCTCTCAGAAAGAGACCTATTTCCTGTGTGTATGTCTTTAAATAATCTTTCTGTTCTGCCTTCTCATTGGTTGTAAACCCAAACACATGACTGCCTCATCACTGTCTGAATGTACAGCCCTCTAGGTCTTAAAGGCATATGTCTCCAATGCTGGCTGTATCCCTGAACACACAGAGATCTATGGGATTAAAGGCGTGCGCCACCACTGCAATGCTCTTTCTATGGCTCTAATAGCTCTGACCCCCAGGCAGAGCTATTTATTAACATACAATTAAAATCACATTTCAGTACAAATAGAATACTACCATAAGCTTTTGTAAGGCAAAGTACACTGTGACATTTGTCATTTA
Source organism: Peromyscus leucopus (assembly GCF_004664715.2). Taxonomy (NCBI): domain Eukaryota; kingdom Metazoa; phylum Chordata; class Mammalia; order Rodentia; family Cricetidae; genus Peromyscus; species Peromyscus leucopus. The sequence goes on from NC_051075.1 coordinate 12,149,781, forward strand.
GACAGTGTCAGCCTACAGAATGGGAAAAGTTTTTTGCCAACTAAACATGTAATACAGGACTCATATCCAAAGTGTATAAAGAACTCAAGAAACTAGCTACCAAATAATCCAATTATAAATGGGGTACAGTTTTAAACAAAGAATTCTCAAATGAGGAAACTCAAATAGTAAAGAAAAACAATGTTCAAGACACTTAACCATCAGGAAAATGCAAATCAAAACTACTGTGAGATTCCATAGTACACCTATCAGAATGGCTAAGGTCAATGACACAAGTGACAGTTCATATTTTTGAGGATAAGGAATAAAGGGAACCTCATCCATTGCTGGTAGGAGTACAAACTTGTATAGCCACTATGGAAATCAATATGGCAGTTCCTCAAAATTTGGAATCAATTTACCTCAAGAGCACTCTTGGTCATATACCCTAAAGACATTCCTTCCTGCAAAATGACACCTTCTGAACTATTCTCACTGCAGCTTTATTATTAATAGCCAGAAATTGGAAACAGTCTAGATATCCCTCAACAGAAGAGTGGATAAAGAAAATGTGGTACATTTATGCAATGGAATATTACTTGACTTTTAAAAAATAGTATCATGAAATTTTCACAGGCACAAAAAAAACCCAATTAATAAATTAATAAAATTGCGAAGCTTGTTGTGGCAAAGGACATCATCATTGAAAAAAAGCAGCACACCACTCAGGAGAGCAGGCCCTGCACCTCACCTGGACAACACAGTAGAGCTGACCCTGTTGGCAGAGGTGTGGGTGAGCCAGCCCCATGTTGTAAGCATGGGAAAGTTGTCCCCATTACTCACCTGTCTTGTGGTGGCACAGGTATGGGAGAGGTGCCCCCCAACTGTTCATCAACGCTTGAGGCAGGTGGGAGAACTGGCTCTGAAGTCATTAGAGCAGGAGAACTGTCCCTGCCCTTTGCTTATCCCTGCAAGGGCAGAAGTACCCAGGGCAATGCTAGATATTCTATCCTGGTGATAAAGACAGGGGAGAGTTGGCAGGCTGACCAACTCTGCATCTACCTAGTCATGGTACAAGCATTATGTTTTGGCCCAGGCCATCATCCACCCTATCTGTGATCTTCTGGAACCTGGCAGGTGTCAGCACTGTGGACCAAGATCTGCAAGATCTTCTTGACACAGGGCAGCAATGGAAGAGTCTCAGTGAGAGCGCAATGGTACAGCAGAGACCAGGACCCAGAACCAGACCAGTGATTCTTTTTGATAAATACCTGCCTGACTCACAATGTCACATGAGATTTCCCCTTCTTCATTTTTTCCCCTCTTTTTCTCGTAAATTTTATTTTGATTTATTTTGGGGTGGGGGTGGATGTGGGTGGGATTGGAAGGCATAATGTAAATAAAAATTAAACAAAAACAAAACAAACAAAAAACTCAAGGTAGCAGCCTACAAAAATAGGAATTTTTTTTTTACCAAATATACATCATTAATTCAAAACTAGATATTAACAAAACAAATAACCCAATTAAAAATGTGATACAGACCTAAGCAGAAAATTCTCAAAAGAGAAAACTCAAATGTCTTTGAAACATTTAAAGAAATGTTTAGCATCCTTAGCCATCAGGAAAATGCAAATCAAAGCTACTTTGATATTTCATCTCACATCTGTCAGAACAGCTAAGATCAATAAAACAAGAGACAGTTCAGGCTAGCAAGGATGTGGTATAAGGGGACCACTCATATATTGCTAGAAAATGTACAAATTGGTACAGCTACTATGCAAATCATTGTGGTGATTCCTTTGAAACATGGGAATCAATTTATCCCAAGATTCAGCTGTAGGACTCGTAGGCATATACCCAGAGGATATTCGTTCAACCACAGGGACATTTTCTCAACCATGTTCACGGATGCTATATTTGTTATAGCCAGAAATAGGAAGCAGCCTAGATGTCCCTTAATACATGAAAGGATTAATGAAATGTAGATTTACACAGTGGAATATTACCCAGATGTTAAAAACAACGAAATAATGAAATTAGCAGGTAGTCATGTAGAAAAAATCATCTTGAGTGAGTTATCCCAGACACAGAAAGATAAATATTGTATGTGTCTGCTTAATGTGCATATTTGATATTGAGTCAATGATAACCAATCTACAATTTGTAGAACTGCAGTTGTTAGGTAGAGAGTAAGGGACTGTGAGGCAAGGGATAGAAAAAATTCCTTAGGAAAGGGAAATAGAAAAGATAGTTTTAGATAGGTGTGGAGGAGACTGTGAAGTGGGGATCAAGTGAAGGGGGGACGAGAAGGGGATGAGCTAGGGAACATGGAGAGAGACAGACAAAATTAAGGACCATTTATGAGTTGGTATGAAAATGTAGTGCATTAGGTGCTTCCTTAACTATATACACATATAAAGGCTGTCTCACTGAAATTGCCCAGTAATGGTGTATAGTGTCCCAACTTGTCTTCTCTTGTCACCAAATGAAGCCTCTAGTACCGGGATTGGGTTACATCTAATTGTATTGGTGACCAAAGGGGTCCCATGGGAACTTCAAAACAACAAACCAACCAACCAGGTTATTGCCAAGGCTATTGGTTGCTCTCCACAAACTGATGTCAAGGCTGTATTGCTGAAGACAACATCTACACAACTCATTGAATATGAAGAAGTAGAGCTGGTGGTGGCTACATAGACCCTTCTGTCTTACATGCTTGTGTCTTTGGAATAGGGAGGTACTCTGCATGTTACCAAAGGAGAAACAAACCACAACCCAGCCACAAAAACCTTTGATCCACAGTGATGTCCTGCTTAAGAGATACACTAGTGTAATGGTGGCACAGAAGTTGTGGAGGCAGCAGCCAATATCCGCTTTGACTGAAGGCCCAGTCCATGAGATGGAACCCATGTTCGACACTGTTTGGGTGACTGAGGAGCTGAGACAGCTGGTGGATAAAACCAAGTACTCCTGTTCTAAAACAAACAGACCAAAACAAAATATAGCAATAAAAGGACTCCTGATGACATTCTACTATACTTATAGATCAGTGCCTTGTTCAGCCATAATCAGAGAAGCTTCCTTCTGAAGTACATGGGAACAGATACAAAGATCCACAGCAGACAGTGAGAGACCATATAACACTCAGCCCTAAATGGAATGTCTCCATCAAATCCCTTCCTTCAGGACTCAGTAACCCCTTGTAAGAGGAGGCAGAGAGAATGTAAGAGCTAAGTGATTTAAGACACTCAGAAAACAAGGCCCTCTAAATCAGTATAATCAAGTATATATGAACTCACAGAGACTGAGGCAACATGCACAGGGTGTGGATGAATCTGCAACAGATGGGGTCCTAGAGCTGAAAGGAGGAATGGACGCATGCCTATCCATCATGCCTAACCCAGAACCAATCTCCAATTGACAACCACTTGCAAATGAATATTTAGTTCCTTCCAAGGGAGTCTTTCTGTGAAACAAACTACTTTAAGGGTAGAATGCATGCTCAGCAGTAGATGGCCAAAAGAAAACGAACTCAAAGGCATCTTTTGAGGTTCCTTGTCTCATAATGTTGTATCACGACTTTACCTTCTTTTAAATTTATTATTATTATTAAAGTATTTCTTTTATTTATATGTTTTTTCTTCTCTCTCTTTACCCTACACATCATTTGTTTATGTATTATGGCTTCCAGTTTAGTGTTTTTATGGAATTACCAAGAGTGTGAATGAGTGGTTCTGTTTCTTGTACCTTCTCTTGGGCTCTTTTCCTCCTGTTGTTTGTTTTGTCCAATTCCAATATGTTAGTTTTTGTTTTATATTATTATCCCTTAGAGGTCTGTTTGTTTTCTAGAGAGACACAGAAAAAAGGTTGATGGGGTTGTTTGTGTGTGGGGGCAGGGGGCAGAGCTGGGAAGTGTATAGGTAGGTGAAACTAAAATCAAGATATATTCTGTGAGAAAGAAAAAAAATATTTTTTTTTAAAAAAAAGCAGTGTGTATGTATGTGTGTGTGTGTGTGAGTGTGAAGAGTACAGGGTGGTCTTATATGAGCATATTAGCCATTCTTCGTCTTTCATATTCCCAGATTTCTAAGATGACAAAGGTGTAAACTTTCGCATATGTGTATGAGAACTTCATCTTCTTGTACTTAAAAAAAAATAAGTCCTTCCCTTTACATTTGATTTTCTCATGATTTCAAATTGAGACACCTACAGTTGTTCTCAGAAGACAGATTGGTGGGGGAAAGGCCAATATTCATTGATTGCTAACAGGGCTTTTCACAGGAGTTTTTGTGCCTAGATAATGAATCCGATAAGGACTGACTTTTTCACTTTCTCATTATCAGCTTTTCATGTTTGACCTCTGTTTTCCCCAGGCTTTCAGGCAAAAGCTTGAATCATTTATTCTGAAGCATCCAGTCAATTCTTATCTTACTGAGATCATTTTTCTGCCATCAGATGTACAAATGTTTAAAATTCACAACTGATTTTTTTTATGTTAGTACTATCTCAGTCATCTACAGTCAAGTGTAAAACGCTGACATTTTAATGGGAAATAGCATGAATTTTGGTTGTAAATTCTTTATACCTATGCTCTACAGACAGTCTTTGAGTATATACCAAATTGAAAGAACACCTTAGTAAATATAGTGAAAAAGTTTATTTTGTTGAGGAAATGACTATTCCTTTCAAGAGACCCAGAAGGAATAAATGTCAAAACAGCCTTTTGTCCAGCAAAAAGCCTGTGTGTGTTGCTGGGAGACATTGTGTGGCTCACAGACTAGAGTTCACACAGAAAACAGGTACCCATTAGGAAAGTTGGAGGATTGCTAGAGATACTTTCCTTAAGTTGCCTTCTTAGACAATAGTCACAGAATGAAGTCCCAAATCAAATTACATATTCTATATACTTGAATTCCACTTTATATCCAAAAACTTCATTCATATGTTTTTAAAAGATGAAGATATTATACCACTTATTTATCTTTTCTGATGTGGAAGCGAAGTCCTCAATATAGTTTCAAATGTAAAACCACACATTAGTTATTGTCTTATCTTTTTCCACCTACTCAATGAGAGACAACACCAGACTGAGAAAATTGCTCTGTTGGTTGAGTGCTTGCCTAGCACATAGAAAGTGCTGGTTCCATACAAAAAAAGACATGTTAGAACATTCTGATAATCAGTCCGAAAACCTGAAACCCTGTTTCCACAAAAAAGGCCAATTGTTTTTATAAAGAACATTGATAAAATGTGAATGTTTTTCTTATATGGACTCTTAAAATTTTATCTGTAGCAGTCTGGTTTTTCTCTTTATTCATAAAATTCAAGTTTCATAATTTCTTAATGTGAAAAAAATTCATTTTAATCTAAATAATTTGCATGAATAAAATTATGACATATAGCCATATATCCACAATACTTTTAGATTTTTCTAAAATTCAATTTCAAAAAATTTACACCTATAAATAATAATAATAATAATAATAATAATAATAATAATAATAATAGAACATGTTTTATTCTACAGGAGCTTTGAGCAGCCTTACTAATATTTTAAGGACAGCAAATACATGTGGCAATATCACGGCAGTGGGATGTGCTAGCTTTAATGGCTGGAGCTCATTATGTGTGGGTTTGCAGAATTGTGTCTCAGATTGACTATTTTTGTATAGCTAAATGGAAGGCAGAAGGTTTGGGTCAGAATATTTTCCAGAGAGAGGCACTCATCACACAGGTTAGATGACCTCTCAGTACAGTACTGCAGATAGCATTACATGTAGATTTGGAACACTTTGATCTACTTGTAAGGTACTCACCAATCCCTTGAGTAATTACCTCCAAGTCAACCAAGCTCTGTTGAGTAGACAAGATTTCACAACAGTATATAACTGTGTGCTGTTTCTGTAAAGGTGGTGATATGTTCATGCAGAGGGCACTAATAATTTTATCACACTGCAAATATAATTGAGAAGTTATAAAGCAATAGATTCTTGCATATAGTACCAGGCTTTTGCATAAACCTCTGTATTAACTACATGTTAATGAACATTTTTAGATTTTAATTGTATCATCTTAACCAAAGATTACGATTTGCAAGGAAAAATCATTCTGAAGAAAATAAATGAAAAATGGGAACTTTAATCTTGATCATGCCAACACTTGCCCAACGTTGTCTTCTGTGCAGTTTTCTGAGCCATTTGCTGGACTCTTCACTCTCACACCTCTCAAGCCCTTTGACAACTTCTGCCGCTGTTTCCCTGTGTCATAATTGCCATTTACTTTCCTATGTGCCCCTACAGTAGAGGTCCTGAACTTAGGCTTGGGAATGCAGTCTGGCTCCTTACACTGATGCACAGTATATTTCATATCCAATAAATATCTGTTGAATTAATTGTACAAACGTTTATGTGATAAAGATGGATAAGAAAGAGAAAATGTTGATAAGAGAAAATATAGTCATATAAATCAAGGGACAGAGATGAAATAACTTTCTATTCATTTTTTTCTAAAGGAAAAAATATATAAATCTTTAGAACACCTTTGCCATATTCTTTTGTTTATGTTATTATCATTTTAGTACAGTCAGAAAGAGTTGAGAATTAAATTTTAGATATCATTTGCAAACTAAATGCAAATACCAGGACACCTACCAACTTTACAGAAGGACCTCCTTGGATCTCCATCAATACAATTATGTGAGTAATGAATAAGTAAGTCACTTTTAGATAAAAGACTCATTGGATTTACAAAGTAGGTAATTTCCTCAAGATATGTGGGGGAAAGGTGCATTGTCATAGAACAATCCCTTAAATTCAATAAGATGGCAAGGCAGACAAAGAAGTGGAGTAAGTCTAAAGTACAAAACAATTCCCTAAAGAGCATAATTATCTGCTAAATAAATTTTTTTCATGAATAATTCACATTTCACTTTGCTTAATGATAGGTACAATCCTACAAAACACTGTTGGCTGACCTTAGAACTAACAAAAAGTTTTAATGTAGTTTTATGAGAGTGGGAAGAATTCAGAGATAAAGAAGTCTTAGAAGCAAAATAGAAAACAATTAAACCACATAAGATCTTATTATGGAATTTAAATAGTGTTTGTAATGTTGGCAATACATGAACAAGAGAAACTTTAAAAAGAAATTTTATTGTATATTATTGAAATGATCTCAAATCTTGTAAATGTAAAACCAGTATCTCCACACACCACATTAAGAGATAATTTAAAATATTCTAATTTCTGATGATGACCCCTCTTTTCTCAAGCAGTTGCATGTTCTTTCCTTTTCTGCTCTCCCCACCCCTCTTCCCTTTTCCCTTTCTTTCTCTTCCCTTACCTCTCTCTCTCATGTGCTCTCTCTCTCTCTCTCTCTCTCTCTCTCTCTCTCTCTCTCTCTCTCTCTCTCTCTCTCTCTCTCTCTCCTCTGTCTCATGCCAGATATCCATTTACAAATAGGGCATTCCACAAATGGACTGAATACATGCAGAAAAGAAAAAGAATTCTAATTTTCAACATTTTTATAAAAGGAGAATATTTTTAAAATATTATCAAGCATTTTTAAAAAATCAGCTACTCTACAATAGAGATACAAATATAGCTCACAAGACACAAAATACTTATGAAGTATCAGCTATTAGTACACAAAAATAATGTTGAGCAGGGAGTCAAGGAAAAAATATCCTGAGCTTGAGACATGAAATCATTATATATATTTCTCTATAGAAATATAGAGACCTTCATACTATAGGAAAGATTAAATAGTTTAAAACAAATTCTTCATCATTTAGTATTATCTGCTTCCAGGTTCATTAGTTTTAAAAATAATCTTCCATCAGTACTAATGGGACTATCATTCTTATATTTACAGTTAATTAAAACCATTAGTTTGTATATAAAAACAATTTCAAAGGCTCTCGTCCTTTTTTTAATAATGAAGTTATCTAGATTATTTATTACTATAAATGCATGTAGAAGGAATTCTTATAAGTCAATATTAAAGACATCACAGTATGCTATATGTGTGTGTGTGTGTGTATATTATATATATACATACAAACACACATCTAAATCTTGTATATGTGTGCTTCATGATGATTTCATTCCTTTATCAATAGGAGTCCTTTTAAATATCCATGTTTCTTACGTGTTCAAAATACACCATCAACAAAATTATTTTTGCCATCTTGCTACCATATGTTCCTTTCCTAAACTGGTGTAGATCAACACACGTTTCTCTGGTTCAGTGCACAGGGCCATCTGACTGGTCTGTGAGTCATTTAGTAGCATTCTGTCTCAAATCCAGGTGAGATTTTCTTAGATGCCTTATTTTTATGGAATTATAGTATAATTCCTTTGCTGTAAGAAAAAATACTTTGCAAGAATTTATTCTTTGAATTCTGATAAAATAAAATAAATTGAGGCTCAGCCTAAGGCCTTTCTTGGTGGACATGTAGTACACACTGGGGAAGGTGGGTTTGTGTAGTTATTGGAAGTTCTCTAAATGCCATTAAAGATTGATAAATGTATCTATCTCTTCTTTATCTATTGGGGGTTTTGTTTCTTTGTTTGTTTTTCCTAGTTATCCTGAAAGAAGAATGTCAAAATCTCCTACCATGATTCCTAACACCTCTCTTTTGTCTTTGAAATTTAGTTCTTTGTTATCAGACACTAATATACTTATAATAATTATTTTGTTCCACAAGTTACTGTTACTTTTTATTACAAAGTCATATTTTTGTTAATGGCCACATTTGACTTATACTTTATTCCATATGAATTTTTTCACTTAAACTTTTTTATTGTTAGCATAGTATATTTGTTTTATCCTATTTAGTTTCAGTCTAGCTAAAACTTTGTATATAAAGTGTGCCCTTAGGATGCAGTATAATGGTCCTTTCCTCTTCATTAAATATTCAGTCTCTGTCTCCAACCTTTACAACTCAGCTGGAGTTAATATTACTTAGCTTCACTTTAACTATAGACAGCTTGAAACCATACAAACATCTCTCACAACCCAGTTCCCCTTCTGTTCCAGGTGTCATAAATATTAGATGCATATGCAATGAAAGTTCTCATTTTGTAATATTTACTTCACATACTTGTATGTATTTGATACAATTAGGGAAGTATTTTAGTTTCTTAGATTATTATCATTTCTAATTTACTCATTAATTAAAGATACAAGTTATACTCTGGTATCACTTTCTCCTAACTAAATCTTTTGTGGCACAGTTTACACATACCATACTGTAAGAAAATTTGTTTTATTTTCCTTCTAATGACATAATATAAAACAACACCAATAAAGAATATTTTTAATAAATGTAGAATTTTTGGGTTGGTATTTCTTTAAAAATAATTATTTTATTCTAATAAATTTTATGTTATTCGACTGAATCTCACCTATGTATTTTCTGATGAGACAATCATGGTAATTCATGTTGTTTTTCGCTATGTAATAATGTATCATTTTTCCTCTTCAGAGATTTCAAGATTGTTTCTTGTCTTTGGTTTCAAGTAGCTTAATTTTGATATGTCTAACTACACTTCAATTTTTCTGTGCTATTGTGAAAATTGTGCTGCAATTTGGAATTTGAAGACCAGAATTTAACTACTAGTCTGACCACTTATGTGTGATATGACTCTGAGGAGGCTGATTCTTATATAATATATTCTAGGTTGTAAAATGAAAATAGGAACATCTGGGAAAGGAATTGTTAAGAAATAACGTATCTCAAAGAACTCTGTAATGTGCCATATAATGCATGCGATATATGCTAGGTTAATGGTTCACTTATTAGATTAGATTGGTCAATTCAGGTCAATCTGACATAAATCTGTCCATTCCCTACTTTCCTATATCACCTCTAATTTTTTTCTGACAGTCATTCTCTCCCATAGGCTCTTCAAAACCCAACTTTCAGTAATACTTCTGGCCCATTGATTAAACTGGACACTGAGTGTCCAGTGATCACATGATAGTAATTCTTTGTGGGGTTCAAATTGCCTTTCTTTTCAGTATATTGATTTTCTTATATTTTATTCTTGCCAGAGATTGGTTCAGTTATCTGTTATTGAGATGTTTTCACAGATCTTGTGTTAATTTCATGAGGATTGACTTAATGTAAACTACTACATTATTACTAGAAACCTTGTCCATGAGCTTTGAATATCATCTCATTATTTTGTCAGCTTTAATATAAAATCCACAGGGATCAAAAAGTATTCTACTATTGATGCCTTAACCTACAGTCCTTTTCTGTCACTTAAGTATATATCTAATTGTGCTTATGCTCTTTTTCTAATTAAGACTTTATTTATTCTTTCTTAACCAAACCCTGCCTCAAAAAACAAAACAAAAAATAACAACAACAACAACAAAAAAAACCACCCAGTACATCTACTAATTTCTTCATTCTTTGTAATTCTTTCTTCTTTTACTTCTACAATGCCAATTAATGACCCATGGAAAGTATATGTTGAAACAATGCTGGTACTGTAAAAATACAGAGTGTTCTATAAAGTGTCAAGCAACAGTCACACATGATCTAGATGCTTGCTGGAAACAAGGCATTCCATGTTGAGGATAACTGGAAAGCTGCAACAAGAGCACATAGTTTGGTGGAATTATTTGCCTCCAAATTTTAGATTTAGTTAAATAGTTTCAAGTGTGATAATATTTTGATGATTTTATATTTTCTCCACTTGACAACCTTATAGACCAATCTAGAAATTTTGAGTTCATACATTATTCTGACCACATGCAACACTCATTAGTTCATACATAGTTTAGAAAAGCTCTGGAGGCCACATTCTTGAATATCTTATATTTTGCCATTCCTGTATTGAAAAAAAGAAATGGAGTTGATATTTTTAAATAAAGTATGTGTCTAATCAGAATAGCAATGATCAATAAAACAAAGAGAGTACTCAGCACATGTTGGCAAGAATATAGAGTAATGGGAACATTAATACATTGCTGATGAGAGTGCAACCTTTTATAGCCCCTATGGAAATCAGTGAGACAGTTCCTTTTAACACAAATCTTAAAAGTTCTTGCAAAAAAGAAGACAGAGTCAGATATTGGGGTGAAAGCTGAAAGATCAGAGAAGCAGAACAGCCAGTGACTAGCTTACCTCTACAAAATCCTCAGCCTCAAGAGAGCGACTTCCTGTTTTCTCACACCTTAAATACATTTCTGTGTCCTGCCATATTACTTCCTGGGATTAAAAGCTTGTGTCTCCACTGCCTGGTTCTGTTTCTCTCATGTAGCCCAGTGTGGCCTTGAACTCACAGAGATCCAGATGGACCTCTGCCTCCTGAGTGATAGGATTTAAAGGTATGTGCCACCACTGCCTGACCTCTATGTCTAATTTAGTGGCTGGCTCTGTCCTCTGATCCCCAAGTAAGCTTTATTGGGGTATTCAATATATCACTACAGTTACTCAGAAGCTGAAAACAGATCTACCTCAATATCCAGTTTTAAACATGCTTAGCATATACCCAAAGGATTCTATATCCTACTACAGAGATGATTGGTCAGCTGTGTTTATTGCTACTCTGTTCATAATAGCCAAAATTGGAAACAGAATAAATGTCCATTAGCAGATTAATGGATGAAGAAAATTTGGCACACTTTTACAATGAATTATTTACTTACCTGTTATAAAAAGAAATTTAGAAGTAAATGGATGTAGCTAGGAAAAAAAATCTCACTGTTAGAGGTAACACAGTTCTAAAAGACAAAGTATTTATTCACTTATAAAAGAATGTTATCTGTTAAATCTTCAATAAGCAAGTTAAAAATCTATGTAACCACAGAAGTCAGATATAGAGTAAATACTAGGGTGTTGTTGGACCACCCTAGGAAGGGGAAATATAATAGGTAGCTTAGATGGATGGGGTTGGGGGAATACTGGAATTGGAGGATCTAAAAGGTAGGGAGAAAAGGGGCCATGGAGAGAATACATGGAGGTCATAAAATACTAAGGACCATTTGAGGGGTTATATGGAAACCCAATACAGTAGAAGCTTACTAAATTTTATATATATATGACAGTGATATGAATGGAATTGCCAAATAACAAGGAAGATGAAGCCCCAATTATACATCTCTCATCATCAAAGGAAGCCTGTGATTCTGGGAATGTGTTACATTTAATTGATTTGTTTTCCAAAATGTCCCATGCCACAAACAAACAAGCTATTACTAAGACAATTGGTTGCTCTCCACAAACTTACAGTAAGGCCCTGTTGCTGAAGACAGCACCTACACAACTCACTGACCATGGAGAAGTCAAGCTGGTGCCTACCTAGAGCCTTTCCTTCTACTGACTGGTGTTCACAGTACAGAAAAGTTCTCTGCATGCTACCAAAGGAGAAAGGTAAACACCAACCCAGCTACAGACTCTGATCTACATAGGTGACCTACCTATAAGACATTGTGCAATAGTGGCACAAAACTTGTGGGATTGTAATCTCTACCAATATGTAATTGGAATTAAGTCCCACCCCATGAGATAGAACCCATCCCTGATATTGCTTTGGTGGCTAATAACCTGAGACTAGATAGGCTGGAGACTTAGGTATGGAGGCACAAATTACTCAGAGTCTGAGAATCTGAGTTTGCTTTACCCAGCAAGGCTGCGTAAGGTGATAGTTTGACCGAGGGCATGGTTACCAGGTGTTTAGAAGGGTCTGTACTTGTCTGTGTGGTGTGCTTTGATTTAGCAAGGGGGAGGTCTTTTGCCCTGCCCCTTGACATTGTTATAAAAAGCCCTTTTTGAAGAGGCAGAAGGGACCATTGGGTATTGACCCAGGTTCTCCCAAGCTAGCCTGTGTTTCTGTCTTTGTCCTCTTCACTATCTTTCTATCTAATATTTTCTTATCCCTCTCTCCTCCTCATAGGAACCCTGGAAAAGGTGGGAGCTGGCCTCCCATACCTAGAGGAAAACAAAATTCTACTGTTCTACCAAACATAGCAATAAAATGTCTCCTAATCACTTTCAGCTATATCTATATATAAGCATGTCACTCAGCCATCATCAAAGAAGCTTCCTCCTGTAGTGGGGGGAACTAAATCATAAATCCACAACTGGACCATATACAGAGAGTAATAGATCCTGGAAGACCCTGGATCTATTACTGGATACACTGTGGAAGAGATTCTGGAGAGACTATAAGATATTGAGGGGTTGAAACACATAAGTAAAGGAGGTCCCCATAGCAGGACTGAGATACAGATTGAACTCACAGAGACTGCGGAAGCAAACACAGGACCTAAATAGATCTGCACAAGACAAGGGTCCAACACTGAGAGGAGAAGTAAACACAAGCCCTTATTTCTAACCCAGAAGCTATTTCCAATTGATAATCACTAGTGTTGTTGGTTGCTTTACTCTTTTGGCTTTTTGCTCTTTTGGGGGGCCTGCAATCCACCTCCCAAATAAATGCACACATGGAGTCTTATTCTTTCTTATGAATGCCTAGCCCTAGCATTGCTTGTTTCTAGCCAGCTTTTCTTAACTTAAATTATCCCATCTTCCTTTTACCTCAGGGCTTTTAACTTTCTCTATTTCTGTATATGCTTCTTTACTTCTTCCTCTGTGGCTTGCTGTATAGCTGGGTAGCTGGCCCCTGGAATCCTCCATATCCTGTTCTTTGATTTTCTCTTGCTTCCCGATCCCTCTTTTTCTCCTGCTATTCATTCTCTCTTGACTGCCAGACCCATCTGTCCTTTCTCTGCACAGCTATTGGCCATTTAGCTCTTTGTTAAACCAATCAGGTGTTTTGGACAGGTAAAGTAGCTTCACGGAGTTAAACAAATGTGCCATAAAAGAAACAACACATCTTTGTATCATTAAACAAATGTTCCACAGCATAAACAAATGTAACATGTCTTAAAACAATATTCCACAACATGCTAGCAAATGAAAAATCAGTTCTCCAATGAAGTCTCATTAAGAATGTAAACTACAGGGCCAGGACCCACACTCAGCAACAGAGGGCCACCACAAAAGAAATTTAGTGCTGTTTTAGGAGTGTCTTTGTCTCATAATGGTTTCTTGGGTTTTCTTTTTTTCTTCATAATTCTTTTGCATTTTGTGCTTTCATAGCATGTCTCTCTGCGTCTCTCTCTCTCTCTCTCTCTCTCTCTCTCTCTCATAATCTCTCTTCATGGTAATGACTTCTGCATTTTCTGTTGCTGTGATAAAACGTCATGTCTACAGCAACTTATAGAATATAGGGATTATTTCGAGATTATACTTTCAGTTGGTTAAATGAGGTCCATATTGTGGGAACCGTAAGGAGTAGACATAGCAACTAAAGCTGGAATGTCTCAAACCACAAATAGGAAAGAGTGAACTTGGAACTTGCAATGGCATGAGTCTTTTGAAACTCTGATGTGCATCTTAAGTAATATACTTCTTCCAGTAAAGCCGTATTTCCCAAGCCTCCTCAAATAGCCATCAAGTAGAAATTAAGTATTCAAGTGTATTAATTATGGGGACATCATTTTTAAACCACAACAAATGTGAAAGTTGTTATTTCAGACAGTAGATATTATGATTACAGGATACAAAGTGAACAATAAAGGGAATGACAATATTTAACAGTAGATGGAAAGGAAGAGAAAACACAAATAGCATCTACATCTATATTTAGTATATTTCCCACTTTTGTAGAGATGTACATTTATTTAAATTTTACAAGTAACCGATGATTACCTTTTGAATTTCTGTATGTCAACATATATCAGAAAAAATTATTTTTTTATTCTTACTTTGATTATGTTGGAAAGAGAGGTGGATTTTGTGTGTTTCTATTATAAATCTGAAGTAAGTACTTGTTATCATACTGTATTTACACAAACATTTTCATGTATGGAATACTCACATTTTCAAAGGACCCACTTGAATTATTTCATGCAAGGCATTCATTTCAGCTAAGTAATTATTTTCAAGAGGCTCTTGTGTAAATGAGAATGTCTTACTCCTTTAGCCTGTTATCTGTGACAAATGATTTTGTTAGTTAAGAGAGCACTGAAAACAATAACCCCCAAGGACTATCAGATTTGATACATATTTTGAAAGGAACATGAAAAATTGACCCTTGTTCTTTTTTCATCATGGGTAGAGCCCTTGTGAACGACACCATTACTTCTGAGAAACTATAAAATTTCAGTGAGGGATAATTTGGAAGGCTAAACATCACGGTGGTCAAGAACTCATAGTTTGTGTTCAAAGTTGTGGTCTGGGGCAAGTATTTATAATCTTGGTGCCTAAAGCTCACAAAACAGAGACTCCAATACCACTTGCTTCCCTGGACAATATTAGAAGAACTAAAGGCATATTTGCATATAGAGAATTTAAAGTGTCTGTTTCAGCAAATTATGTTTAGGGTTGGATGTTTCATCAGCTGATGAAAGGGAGAAAGAGAAATAAAACCAAAATAGAAAACTATTGAATGATTTTCATATTATATGATAAACTAAAATATTGAGTGAATGAAAATATTATCAGAATAGCAAATAAATTCTCAAGGGTACCTTATACACAATAAAGGATAAACATAACATTTAATTCCTAAATAAGTACTTTGCAGTATATTTGTAGTAAAGATAAAGACAAATATGTTTTTAATTATACTTATTATGAACTAAGAAAATGTATATCTTGAACTCCAATAGAAACAACTGAATAAACATGTTTGTTTTTTTCCAATATCATGCTATATATTACTATAGCTTTTTACTGTGACTTGAGATCGAAGGTGGTAATACCTTCAACAGTTTTTTAATTATTATTTAGAATTATTTTAGCTATCTTGGGTTTTTTTTGTTTTGAGTTTCCACATGAATCTGAAAACTGTCCTTTTAAGAATTGGGTGGCAATTTTGATGGGGATTGCATTGAATCCATAGATTGCTTTTGGTAGGATGACCAGTTTTACTATATTAATCTAACTGATCCATGAACATGGCAGATTTTTACATATTCTGATATCTTCTTCAAATTCTTTCTTCTACACTTTAATTTTTTTTTATCATACAAGACTTTTACTTGCTTTGTTACAGTCACCTAACATTTTTTATATTATTTGAGGCTGTTATGAAAGGTGTTGTTTCCCTGATTTCAATCTTAGTCTGTTTGACATTTGTATATAGGAGAGCTACTGGTATTTTGGAGCTAATTATGTATCCAGCTACTTTACTGAAAGTGTTTATCAGCAATAGGAGCTTCCCAGTGAGATTATTAGGTCACTTATGTATATTATCATATCATCTGCAAACAAAGATACTTCCAGGTTGTATACCCTTGTCCTCCACCAGTTTTCTTGTTGCTCTATCTATAAATTCATATACTGTATTGAATAGGTGTGAAGAGAGTGGGCAACCTTGTCTTGTTTCTGGTTTTAATGAAACTACTTTGAGTGTCTCTCTATTTAAGTTGATGTTGGCTATGGACCTGCTGGAAATTGCCTTTATCATGTAGATGTAGATTCATTGTATCCCTAATCTCTTTAAGACTTTTATTATGAAGAGATACTGCAATTTTGTCAAAGGCGTTTTCTGCATTTAATGTGGTTTTTGTCTTTTGGACTGTTTATATGGCAGATCACCTTTATGACCTTCTGTACATTGAACCATCCCTGCACCTCTAGGATGTAGCCTACTTGATCATAGTGGATGATCTTTTTTATGTGTTCTTGGATTTAGTTTGGAAGTATTTTTTTTTAATTTTATAATTTAATTTAATTTTACATATCAGCCATGGATTCCCTTGTTCTCCCTCCTCCCCACTTTCCTCCCAGCCCAGCCCACATTCCCATCTCCTCCAGGGCAAAGACTTCCCTGGGGATTGAGTTCAGCCTGGTAGATTCAGTCCAGGCAGGTCCAGTCCCCTTCTCCCAGGCTGAGCCAAGTGTCCCTTTATAAGCCCCAGGTTTCAAACAGCCAGCTCATGCACTGAGGATAGGTCCCAGTCCCAGTGCCTGAATACCTCCCAAACAGATCAAGCTAATCAAGTGTCTTACTTATCCAGAGGGCCTGATCCAGTTGGGGGCTCCTCAGCTATTGGTTCATAGTTCATGTGTTTCCATTCATTTGGCTATTTGTCCCTGTGCTTTTTCCAATCTTGGTCTCAACAATTCTCGCTCATACAATTGAAATTTTTTGAGAAATTAGTCTGTAATTCTCTTTCTTTGTTGAGCCTTTATGTGGTTACAGTCTTAGGGTAACTGTGGCCTCATGAGACAAACTGGGCAATGTTAATTCTGTTTCTATTTTGTGAAATGATTCTTCTTTGAAAGTTGGTAGAATTCTGTCCTAAAACCATCTGGCCCTGGGCTTTTATTCTTTTTTTTTTCCCAGTCAGGACATTTTAATTGCTGCTTCTATTTCACTAGTGGTTCTAGGTCTGTTTAAGTTACTTATCTGATCTTGATTTAATTTTAGTAGGTGTATATGTGAAGAAAATTATCCTTTTTTTTTTTTAGATTTTCCAAGTTGGTGGGGTATATGTGTTTTAAATATGTTGTTATGATTATCTGGATTACTTCAGTGTCTGTTGTTAAATCTACTTTTTTCTCTTTAGTTTTGTTAATTTGGATGTTCTTTCTTTTTGCCTTTTAGTTAAGTTGGCTAAGGCTTTGTCATTCTTATTGATTTTTTCAAAGAATCAACTCTTTGTTTCATTTGTTTCTTTGCAATTTTTGTTTGCTTGTTTCTAACTCATTGATTTCAGCCCTCAGTTTCATTATTTCTTTCCATCTGCTTTGGTGTTATTCATTCTTTTTGTTCTAGAGACTTATAATCAGGTCATGTAACTTTCTCCAAACTGACCACATACTTGGATATAACCAAGTCACAACAAATACAAGAAAATGTAAATTAATACCCTGCATCCTATCTGACCATTGTGAATTAAAGCATCAGGTGTTTTGTAAAGTTAATAATAAGAGAGCTCTCCATTTTTTCTGTTGCTACTTATTGCTATGAAATGGTCTCTTAAAATTGCCTTCATTGTCTCATAAGTTTGTGTATGTTGGGTTTTCATTTCATTTCTTTTTTTTGGGGGGGGGGTTCATTTCCATTGTAAAGTTTTAATTTCTTTCTTAGCCCAACTTTCATTCTGTAATGAGTTGTTCAGTTTTCTTGAGTTTGTAATCTTTCTATTGTTGACATCCAGCTTTAATTCACAATGGTCAGATAGGATGCAGGGTATTAATTTACATTTTCTTGTATTTGTTGTGACTTGGTTATGTCCAAGTATGTGGTCAGTTTGGAGAAAGTTACATGACCTGATGATAAGAAGGTATATGCTTCTATGTTTTGGTGAAATGTTCTACAAAAACCTGTGAGGTCTATTTGGTTTATGATTTTTCATAACCAGATTTTCTCAGTATAGTTGTGTCTAGATGATCAGTCTATTGGCTAGAGTGTATTGAAATCACTTACTATCACTGTGTGAGCATCAATATGTGATTTAAGCTGTATTAGATTTATCATTTTCTTTTACCAAGTTATCCATTTCTTCTATTTTGGTCTTTCTCTTCCATCTTTTGTATTCTGTTTTTGAGGCTTGCCTCTGAAGTTTCTAAATTTTTTTCCCACTGTTCCCTTATGTTCAGTTTTCTTTATTGATTGTTTAAACAATTTCAAGTCTTGTAATGGTCTCATCATTTGATTCCATGGTATGTTTGTGTTTAAATATATTTCTTTAATGGATTCATTCTTTCATATTTAAGTACATGTAATATGTTCATTGAAGTCCTTGTGTTGTGCTTCAGCTATATAGCATTTCTCAAGGCCTATTGTAGTAGGGCTGCTGGGCTCTAGTGGAGACATTTTGTACTGGATGTTATTTATTGTGTTTTTATGCTGGTGTCTAGGCGTCTGAGTTTGGGATGATATTAATTTCATCTGGTCATGTGTTTTTTGGGTGGGTTTTCAATTTCTTGGTTTCCTTTGCCCTCTATGTTCCTTGGGAGAGTGTTGTGACTATCAGTTACATGGTAAGGAATGATTCTGAGATCTTGCCAGGTGTGGCCACTGAGGATTCTGAATAGAATGTGTTTCTAGGTGTTGGGATCTGACACTTAGGAATATAGATGTATTATAAAGGGGTGCTGAGTGTGTCTACTGATGGAACGAAAGCAGGGTATGACACCATGATCTGCTTAGTCCCCTGGGAATGGAGGCAGAGAAGGAAGAGAGGCCACAGCAGGTGGTCTGCTACATTGCTGGAGATGAGACTAGGGAATTGGCTTCAGAGGAGAGGTGTAAGAGTGAAGATCTGAAGATCACCTACCCTCTTATCTGGCCTATCTGCTCCCCTGGATACCTTGGATGGTGGGTTCCCTGGTAATGCCTGTGGGAGCTGAGAGCTGAGATATAGGGACAGGGTGTTGAGGGATGATGAAGAGTGGAGATGAAAGCTCTGGCAAAGATCTGAGTGGTTGCTAGAGATGGATGCAGAGAGGAAGGGGAGCAACAGTAGGTAATTTGCTACAGATCTGGTGATAAGATAATTAAATAGCATCTAAATCAATTTTAGTTAAGTATAACTGCTGAGGAAAACCTCGTATCTTAGTCATTCCCAACTACTATAATAAAATGCTATAGAGTGTGTGGTTTATATGCAACTGTAATATGCCTTTGAGAATCCAGGCAAGTTTGGCCTCAACACACAAAGGACTCAGTGTCAGATGAGAATTCATCTTACTATAATTACATGTGGTAGAGAATGGAGAGGAACCTCCTGGGAATGGTACTTGTGGTGGTTTAAATGAGAAATTTCCCCCAATGGCTCATGTATTCAAACACTTGGTCTCCAGTCTGTGCTTCTGTTTGAGAGGTTATGGAACATTTAAAATAGGATCATTGCAGGAACAGCAGATTGCTGTTGGTGGGCTTTGAGAGCTTAGAGTCTTGGCTCACTTCGCATTTGCTATCTCTGCTTTTTATATGTCATTGTGAGATGATTGTTCTGCTTCCACTTCCTGAGCTATGTCTTTCCTGCTATCAGGGACTCTTCCTTGGGAACTGTAAGCCCCCAAAATTTTCATAATTAAGTTGCTTTTGGTCATGGTATTTTGTCACAGCAGCATAAAAAGTAACTAATGCAATATTAAACTCACATAAGCTTTCAAACTACTGTAGAAGATATGACCTAAATTTCACACACACACACACACACACACACACACACACACACACACACACACACACACACATATATATAAAAACACCTGGAATTAGTATTTGCAGTGCTCTGTGAGGAAAGTTACTTCTAGAGTATTTGAATCAATTGTCTGTTAATTTCAATGAATTGGTGCTTCTGCCTTACTCTCACAATTATGAAGTGACATAAACCAGATTATGTTTGATTTCATTCTATAGTGCTCAAATAACATCTAGTTAGCAGTCAAATAACCTCTGCTGAACTTTCTCCAGACAACCTTAAAAATTTGTGAGGGAAGAAAATGTTCTAGCTGAAACTGAATTTTGCTTTATGTCTTTTCCCTTTTCTCTGTCAAATATCAAAGTGATACATTAGACATTTGGAAAACTTACCAGGAAAAGGCAAACATGCACTTAATAGAAAAGGTTCTTGAATCTACTCTCTTTTCTATCATTTCTTAACGTGGTGATATTTTATTTGTGCTGAAATGTGGTGATATTTTATTTGTTTGTTAATAAATAAAGTTTACCTGGAGATCAGAGGACATAACCAGCCATAAACAAAAGTCAGGCAGTGGTAGCACATGCCCTTAATCTGATCACATGGCAAGCAGAGTCTCTGTGTATTCAAGGCCATACTAGGGAACAGCCAAGCATGGTGACACATGCCCTTAATTCCAGTACCAACCATAGAGACCTGAAGGTCTGTACAGACAGGCAGTGACAATGAAGTGAGGTAGCTGGGCCAAGAGCCAAAGAGAATGCAGAACAGCAAGGCAATAAAGGTTCAGTTAAACAGGAAGAAGCTCTCTCTCTCTTGGGAAGCTATGGCATGGTGAGCTAAGGTTAGCTTGTGTCTCTCACTATTTCTCTGATCTCTACAATTTTCACCCCTGTATTTGGCTCCGTGTTTCTTACTTAATAAGACTGTTTAGAAATTCGTCTACACATATTGGGCAGGTTTGCACCAACATCTCATCAGGATCCCTATAAACATCATCATTCTTCAACTGATTTGTTGTGCAGCCTACCACTGAGATGCAACCCATTGGCTGTGCTTCCTGTCATTTGCAGATGCTCATGTTCAACAAGACTAATCAAATAGAAAAATTAAAATAGAAAAGATATCTCTAATCAAGAGTTGCTATAGTACAGACACTTCTTTATATCTACCACAGGTCATCTTGACAGGTGTTGTCACACAGGAGTAAAGATTGACATTAATAGACATTTTGATACATTATTTTGAAAGGTTATCCACCACACGTATTTGCAGGAGAATGCCAAGAACAAGCCAAAGCAAGTCATTTCAATTGATAAAGGGGCAATGATTAGATTTGAAAACAAAGCATGTTTTCTTAAAACTATTTACTAAAATAATATTTTCTTTCCCACTGCTTCACTTGAAAATTCTTCATGTTAAAACACATGCAACACTGTGGACTTACTATCTTGGATGGCCTTTGCTAAACCAAAACAGCAGCGGTTGGTTGGCCTTTCTGTTCTGTGAGTGCTATTAGCCAGCATGTTGTTTCCTTTCTCCTTTTCTTCAGAGTGGCAGTGACTGTAAAATAATCATGGGAAGCAATACTGAATATTGGATTCCAACCCTTCTTTAAGATAGGGAAGGAAGTTGTGTCCTTACTTGGAATCTCCCTTTTACTGAAAATAAATGTTTTTTCTTATATACTATATCCTGATTACAGTTTCCCTTCCCTCTACTCCTCCCAGTTTCTCCCTGCCTCCCCTCCTTTCTGGATCCACTCCATTTCTGTGTCTCATTAGAAAAAAACAGACTTCTAAGAAATTACAACAACAACAATGCCGGGCGGTGGTGGCGCATGCCTTTAATCCCAGCACTCGGGAGGCAGAGCCAGGCGGATCTCTGGGAGTTCGAGGCCAGCCTGGGCTACCAAGTGATTTCCAGGAATAGGCGCAAAGCTACACAGAGAAACCCTGTCTCGAAAAACCAAAAAAAAAAAAAAAAAAAGAAATTACAACAAAACACACCAAAATAAAATATAAGGTAGAGCAAAATCTCTTATACTGAAGGAGTAGACAATCCAACAGAAGGAAAAGAGCACAAAAATCAGCACTCAGCAGTCCCACAAAAATGCTGAACTGAAAGCTATAACATATAAAAAGAGGACCTGGTACAGACCTGTGTGGGCCCTGTGCTTGCTGCTTCAGTCTGGTGAGCTCATATGAGCTTTAATTGGTTTAGAAGGACTTGTTCTCCTGGTGTCCTCCATCCCCTCTGGTTCTCACACTCTCTGTGTGGGGTTCACTGAACTCTAGGGGGAGGGATTTGATGGAGATATCCAATTTAGAGCTGTATGTTTCAAGGTCTCTCACTCTCTGCATAATGTCTGGCTGTGGGTCTTTGTATGTGTTTCCATCTGCTGCAGGAGGAAGCTTCTCTAATAATAGCTGAGTAAGTGACTGATTTATGAGTATAGCACAATATCATTAGGAATAATTTTATCACTACTTTTTTTTTAGGACCACTAATATTTGTTTTTATGCTAGGTTTCTGTGCTATCAAGTCTTTTATTCTAGGTTACCCAAAAAGTTTTGGGTATGAATTCTATCTCATGTAGTAGGCCCTATGTCAAATCAGACACTGGATGGTTACTTCGAAAGCTGTGCACTATCTACCATTACTCTGAATATTTTGCAGGCAGGACAGCATTGTACCTCAAAAGGTTTATGGCTGGTTTGGTGTATATTTTTCCCTTTTGGCAGCTTGAAGATTACCTCCCCATACCAAAACACTAGAATATGTAAATGAAAACCATTACAATCCATAGATCCAGAAAACTTATCTATCAAGGAAGGGACTAGTGTGGGGCTCATGAGTCTCCATGGGAAATGGAAATAGAATTGATTTTATGGGTGGACTGGGGGTAGGAGGACAGGAAGAGGAAAATCAGGAGGGGAGGGCAAGGGAAGATGGGGTTGAGTGAGGAAATGTGAGGAGAGACAGCTAAAATTAAGGGGCACTTGAGACGAAATATGGAAACTTAATACAGGGGTAACTTACTAAGATATATGAAGGTGATCTTAATGAGGTCTCCAAATATTGGAGGAGATGGAGTCCTAACTGGCCATCACCTGTCTCCAAATGAAGCTTCCAGTACTGGGACTGGGGTTACATTCAATTGAGTTGTTGGTTTAAAGGGTCCCATGGAAATCCCCAAACATTCTAGGCCATTGCCAAGACAGTAGATTGGTCTCCACAGCAGATTGCACTTAAATATTTGTGCATGCTTATATGTATGTGTATTTTAGTGTAACAGTAATAACAAAAGGAAATGAGACTATCTGTTTGTGAATGGAGGGGGAAGCATGGAAGGAGTTGGATGGAGTGGACTTAGGAGGGGGTAGAGGTAGGAAAGGGAAGATATAAAAAAGGCTTAAGTTTTAGGCTGTATTAGAAAATTTGAGACTAGGATTGTCATGAGTTTCAGGTGAGATGATCGTACACAGTGAGTTATAGGCCAACCTTTGATACATATAAAATAAGACATCTCAAAACAAAACAGAACAATTTAAAAATAAATAATAAAAATTAGTTTCAATAACATTTTTTCAGAATAATAGAGTGATTTCAAAATAATGCAAATTTATACAGCCCAAAGTCCATTTGGTTAAAAAAAAAAAACAACAAAAGGAAGTGTTTTAAAGTAGTATAATCAGCTATACAATAATAAAAGGTCAAAATACACAATATTGCAACTAAACTGCATGAATTTACTGATCTCTATGAGAACGGAAGCCAATAACCTAGAAAGAACACATAAGAGGCAATTGAAAGGAAATGCTTTAAGGGCGAAGACAGGGAGGGCTTCGAACACATGTGATACAAAGGTGGAATGTGGGTTGCTGGGGGCAGAAATGCTACACAGGGATGGGCAATAGAAGATGGTGAAGAGGAATAGTGTGAGGAAGGTGAACTCTAAGTATGCTTGAGAATACCCTGATTAATTCATCTTCATAGTTTGAAGATCATCTTCAAAGATCTTGCATGTATCATTTATGTTGGAAATAGCTGGTTTTATTTTTCATGACAAAAGATCCAAAAAAAATCATATTTTTCCTAGATTCTTCCAGGTGGGAACCTATATAAAATTTTCTGAAATATTTCACTGTTTCCTTTAATTATCCTAATCTTCTTTTGAACTATGGCTTTGTAGAAGAGTTTTTATCATATTTATAAATCACATATAATTTAGGTGAATAATATACTTGTATAAAAGAAAAGTCTATTTTTTAACCATCAATTTAGTGGGCAAGAAATACACCTCAGTTTGATTGGGAATTCAAACCTTGTTATTTTGGCTTTATTTGCCAGAGAACAAGTAAACCTTCCACAGAAGTCAACACTTGAGTCAATTATGTGGGCAGAAACAACTCTCTAACCAGCAAAGTTACATCCGGGAAATAATTAGTACTCTGCCTTTGGCATTCAGCTACATGGTTAGAAATGGAGATTAGAAAAAAAAAATGTGTTTCTGGTACCTAAACCTTGTATTATTTTGTAAATAACATTGGTCCTTTGACCAGAATGACAATGGAGGACACCTGTGGCATAATGTTACTATTGCATAATTCATAGGAATAAAACATTTCTTTGTCTTAAGTCACACTAGTTATCAGTACCACAAGAAAATGAAAAGTGTTTGAAGAGTGTGTAGGAAGCTAAGGTGCTCAGCAACCTCTTGGTTCTCTAATATCATGTGTCATATATACGTTCCTACCTTTGTAGCATAGAAATGAGGTAAAGGTCCCCCCAACTTTGCCTTTTTTTTTCATATCTTCATACTTATGACATTGAATATTGATAACTTGGTATGCATTGTTTTTCTTTCAAGATGAAACCACTGAATGTCCTTCTAAATATTTAGTATTTAAAATTAGATCATTGAACATTCATTTTTAATATTTGCTATTTTAAAATACTTTCATGTTTTTACCATGTACAGTCAATCTTGCTACATGAATAAATGCATTTCCTTTCTATATTTTCACTGAGTCCAAATATTACCTCAAGTTTCATATTTGTACCCTAGTCACTTTAAAGACTTGTTTAGGGGAATAAATCTTAACATGACATCCTGCCAGATTTTAGAAACTGAATGAGCAGAGTTGGCAGAGTACAACTGGGAGGGCAATTTAACATTTTTTTTTTTTATCAAATTCCTCCATGTAGCATTCCCTGTGACTCAAGGCCCTGTATAAATTACAACAAATTTTATAGATGTCTTTTGTTGTTGTTTTTAACACCTAAAGTCAAATTCATCTTATGATATGTTAGAGTATGAAACAACACCCTTTCTTGGCATATCCTCTGCTATCTGAAAACATCATTGAGGAGGGTTTAGAGAAGAATAGTTACCTTTATCACTGTATATCACACCTCTGCATGTGATAAGTTTCTGTGGGATGATTTTTGGCTTCCTCAGAAATCTCTCTACTGAGGATTTCATAGTTAAGCTGTTCTTTGATGTAAGACAGATCTCACTTAAGTGACAACATTCCCCTTGGTCTTCTCTGATTCCAGTTTAGTGACACTGAGTACCTGACTTTATTAGGTTAGTAGAAAGATATTCTCATTGCTCACATTCTAATTATGAAGAGTATATACTTAGGCTCATGATAAATGGATACCTTTATGTTACAGCTCAAGAGTACAATGCCCATTATGTTATAACTTTGAGTTAGATTCTGGTATATTGCTTTCTCTGGGTAGAAATTACAGTGAATGAAGTATTGCATTTTACTACAGAAGATTATTTTAAGAAATATGTATAAGTCTTTTGAGTATGATATGACCTTTAAACAGAGAGAACTGTTCCCAGAGGAAGAAGAAATTCTAGCAATGAATAAAAGCTTCAGCTTGTATATCAGCCTTCCAACATATATTTCTTGATCAGGTATAGATCAAGGTATGATGCTTTTGTTGAGAGCACCTTCAAATACATTCTTGCAATAAGTCTTTAAACTTATTCTTCCTTCTGATAATAAATCTCTTAGTTCATGTCTCTTACTAGTTATATCTTTGAAATTTAAATTTATTTAGAACTAATCAGGGTGCAGAAGGAGTTCATGGAAAAGTCTGAGGATGAATTCTCTGAGTTCCAGCTTTTCAGTCTTGGTTCTGTAGATTTACTAGATTTTAAGAGATGAAAGAATCCATATTTTGTTGGTTAAAGAGACTCACTGGCAGCTCATCACATGATATGGTTAGTAAGCTGCTGTGTATGACACTCATGACTGGAATATTATACATAAAATGTTCTAGATGACCATACATTTGATACCTCAATGCATTTAACATCAAGCAAAAGACCATAACTGGTGGCTGATTGCATATGCAAATTTGGGCAAACAAACAGAGAAGGCCTCCAAAGATCCCCTAAAATTCTTCATAAATGACATTAAAGTTTCTCTACTTTTTATGTCTGACCTGAAAGAAAAAAATTAACTTTTGAATCTGTATGTCTAAAATGTCTGATTTAAACCCAGTTTCTCTTTGCTTTAAACCGCTGGAATGGAAATTAACTCTTCCCAGGAATCAACCCAGATTCTTATTTGGAGTATGGGAACTTACAAAGCAAAGTAGAATTCCCAGTTATGGAGGATTTGCTCAAGTACAATGTGGATGAGTAGAAATCCTAAAGTTTTTGATGTGATAGTGTAATATGGAAGGATCTTAAAGGGGAAAGCAAGCTCCTGAATTTTTTTTATGTTTAATTATAGTAAAGAGTCTTTCCACTAACTAGGTTGGTTCCACTTGCCTAGATTCTCCTGTGGTAAAAAGCCTTGCAAAGGAGTTCTGAATATCCACAAAATTACTCTGACTGCTAACTTTAACTTCTGGACCTATAGTTAGATAAGGCTTGATGACCTATGAAGAAGTTTGTCACTTACAAAAATCATGACATGATAGTTATAATTGATACATATAGAAATCTGCAAACTGTGTGGAAATGGACCTTAGCATTGTAGGATCGTGGCAAAATAAACTACAACCATGAAGATAAAGCACATTTAATTCTTGATAAAGGCCATTAAGTAGAAATTTGCATTCAGTATTTTAGTTCAAGAAGTGAAAGAGAGAGCCACAGTTTATTTGGTTTGTGGGTAGAAACTAAAATTCAAATGTGGCTTCACATTTGAATTCACAATTAGTATACTTGAAAGTTTACATTAGACTGACTGAAGTGTTATGGAATCTGGGATTCAAAATTCTGAAGAAAGTAAAATATTCAAATTGACTAATCATGGCTGTTTTGCTCATCTATATTGTAAAGGCACAGATCTCTTGACTTCAGGCCTAAGAATTAATTATGTAAATACTTACAAGACCATACATAGTTTTCTTTATCTCATGAGAAGTAAGTCTCAGTATCCCCAGTTTTGTAGGACCATTTCTGTAAGGGAATCTGTTGTTTTAATTCAGAAATGGTAACTTTTAATGTCTTTGGGTCCTGATCAACCTATCTACTTAATTTGAAAAGCATCATAACAGGAACATTTAGTCAAATTATTAGTACATACCCACCAAGTAGTCTCAGAGCCTTGGTAATATTGCTGTTATCCAGATGAACCAAATTAACCCAGGAACCAGAATAATAGGCATCAGAATAAGGGACAGTACCTTCATTAAAGTTTGGGGTATTAGATAAGTTTTGGCCCTTTTTAAGTCCCTAATGTTAATTTGGGAGTTTTCCAGGTCACAATGAGATTTGTCAGTCAATGGGCTGTCAGTCTAGTTAGTTCCTATTCCTGTGTAGTATGGGGGCTTAATGTCTAAGCATTACCAGGTATCTTAACCAGTTTCTATCTAGGAATGATGCCCTCTATCCCCAGCTCCCTTCCCATGGCATAGAGTGCTATGGGATAATGCTTTTTTGTACATTGGTTGATAAATAAGACACTGATTGGCTAGTAGCCAGGCAGGATAAGCAGACAAGGAGAATTCTGGGAAGAGGAAGGGTTGAGTCAGGAGTGGCAAGCCAGACACAGAGGAAGCAAGATGAAAAGGCAGAACTGAGAAAAGGCACCAAGCCACATGACTAAACATAAATAAAAATTATGAGTTAAGTGTCAGAGCTAGTCAGTAATAAGCCTGAGCAAATGGCAGAGCAGTTATAATTAATATAAGCTTATTTATAAGCAGGCCACAGGACTGTGGAGGCCTGGAGGGACTGGAGAAACTTTCCAACTACAATAGAGTCTGACTCCCAAAAGCTAGAATCTTTTTAAATGAATTTTTCAGGAAGCCTCAGTTTCACAAGCCCATTTTTTAAATTGAAATCTCCCCTGTTTTTGGCTAGCCTTAGGGCATGCATAGAATTGTAAATTCTGAATTTTTATCTCAGGAGATAAATTCCTATATCTTTCCTTTCTCCAAAACAACCAGACATTTAAAATGGGCATCAGTGAGAAAAGGTCAAGAAGAATATGGGTTGTAGTGTGTAGTCACATTAACTAATACCTTCTCTGTATCTGTCTTCCTCAATTCCCAGGTTTAGGCAAGGGTAGTGGGGCTTGGACCATAACCCTATACTCATAACTGTAGGACAAAACTCAAGACTCAGAAGGAGGTAGAAAGGCAGGGATTTGAAGGGCTTGGGGCCCACTATAACCTTAGTTTTAATGGGTCCACAGTCTAGGAGACAGTCTATTTGGCAGCAACTTATGTGGCTTCTGCTTTCTGGATCTGAGTGTGGTGGATCCATGGTATAATGCCAGCTATGTTCACAGCCATAGCACTGTGCCCCTTTGGTTTTTGTTTCAGTGCCCCTTTGGCAACCTTCTTGGTCTAGACATTATCATGGGACACAAACAAGAGAAAACTGGTGGTGGATTCAAATATCTGCTGGGTCTCTCACATAGTCTAATGAATAGCCTTCATGGACCACTGGAGGGCCTGTAGTGACTTCCAAAAGGAATGGTTAGAGAGTTCTTCCAAATGCTTGGTGCTGAACTAGGGAAGAAGTGGTAGAAGTCTTCCAAACATAATCTCATACAGGGTAAATCCTTCCCAACATGGGGTGGAGCAGGCTCAACGCAAAGTGAGGTGATCTATGCACCCTTCATTGGACACTAATGAGAGTTTCATTAGAGCTTCTTTCTCATTCAGTTTATTCTTTTAACCTGGCTAGAAAGTCTGAGGTCAATATGCACAAAGAAGTTTTCAATCTCTGCCTAAAGATTTAGCTATTAATTGAGAGGTTTTTGCTATGAAGGTCAGGCCATTCTCAGATCCTACTGTTAGGGAGAGGCCAAATCAGGGAAACAGTTTCTGGAAGATCTTTTAAAGCTACTAGTTGAGAAGTTTCAGTCTGGGTGGTTAAGACATACCCACCTTGAAAGGGTATCTATAAAAACTAGCAAGTACTTTTATCTTCTCCCAGAATTCTGGGTCTCAGTGAAGTTACTTTTCACAGAGTTTGCCAGGGTATTGTACTCTTATTCAGACCGTTCCTGGGTAAGAGCTCTCTGTTTTGGATTTAGTTGAGCACAAATGTGGCATCTGTCTATTATATCCCACACCAGGGTGCCCAGTGTAGGTATAATCTCTCTTGGTCTGAGCAACTCTTAAAGTTTTGTGGACCCCAGATGAGTAGCCTGGTGAAGCCAGTTACCAGAATCCTACCAATCGTTTCTGGGAGAATGACTTTTCCCTCTGGTGTCCTCCACAGATCTGTGGGTTCGAACTGTCTTTTTTTTTTTTTTTTGCATCCTCTATTTCCTCCTAGTTGTACCATGGCGTCTCAGACAGCACTGGTTCAGGGTCTGCTATCAGGATATCAATGGGCTCTACTGGTCATAGGGCCCTTTGTCAGGAAACCATGGTGGTGACCCAGCAGTAGATGATATTAATTCATAGGGAAGCCAAATAGACTCTAGGAGGGCCAAGGTTTCCAATTTGTTTTTAAAGTTCTTTCCCCCAGTGGTGAAAAGCCATCATTCTCTATAGATTATAATGTGGACATGAACAGCAGCAGTAAGAGCATAGCAACTATCTGTGTAAATGGTTGTGGACTTTTCTTTTTTCCATCTGAGTTCTGCTTTCTGGGCTGAGGCACCTGGCATGGGTTCAACATCTTTCAGCTAAAATTCTTACTGAAGGTCTCAAGTACCTGGTTTATTCTTTCATCCCATAAAAGTCATGGACAAGAACCTGTGGGTAACCAGGTGGGTAATCAGGCAAACAGGTGGCAGGATTGGTGATAGTGGGTTTCTCAAACTTAACTTGAGGGTAACCCAGAACTAGGGCCTAGTACTGTGCCATGTAGGCATTAGACACCAGTGTTCTGTTGTTCCTTGGAGGAGGGCCTCAACCAGTGACATGGGGTGCTGTGAGTTATAAGATCTTGACCCAGAGTTAACTTGTTTGTTTTGTTGACTAGTACAAGCCATCACAGCTCTTAGAAGAGATGGGCCATCTTGTGGCTACAGGGTCCAACACATGCTGTATGACACTTCCATGACTCCAAGTTTGTGTTAAACTCCTGTTTATGATGTTGTATGTCTTTCATGGACAAACAGTTGAAAAGAAACATCTGTAAGTGCTAGGGCTGTAGCCAAAGTTAGAGCTGTTTTGACAGCCTCAAATGCCTTTTGTTTAACCTCAGTCCAGATTAGGGGTTCAGTGGTCCTCTTTGTGCTGGTATATAAAGACCTTACTATTTCTGCACTCTGGTATCCAGAGGCAGAAATACCTAGCCACATCTAGGAACTCTCAAACCTTGTTCTTTAGCATTGGGATCTGAAGTATGGCAGCCATCCTACTCTGAGAAAGGCTCCCTTTGCTTCCCCTGAGCTAATAGCCAGGAAAGCTAGCCCTTGTGTACAAAGTTGGGCTTTCTTAGCTGCAATTCCATAGACTGAGGTGTGTAACTCTTGTAGCAGTCCTTCAGTGATCCCTTTGTAATTGATTTTCCCAGATCCTTGGTTAGCTTGGTCCAGGTATGTTGCCTGTTGTACCTTCCCACCTAGTCTGTCCATTTAAAAGTAAAGATATGTTGACCCAGGTCTGCCAGTGGGAAACAGAAGAATGTATCTTTCAGATCCAAGATAGTATACACCTGTTTCTCTGGAAGAACCAGACTCATGAAAATCAGAGGTCTCATGTTTCTTCATAGGCAGAAGAGATATATTCCAGGGTCAATGGCAAGGCACCAGGATGTCTGTCTCTTTAAGTCAGGCAATATGGACTGTAATTTCCAGGGTCATTGGGCATTGTTTAATCTGGATGAAGAATGGGTTTTAAGCAGTGGTAGGGGTGGAGGAGTATTGTCTCACACCAGATAAAACCACTGGCCAATTCAAGAACCAGAACTGATTGAAACACATGGAAACACACACATGGAGAGACACAGGTAAAAACAACCAGAGGTAGATTTTACAGTCATTATAACTGAGACAGGCATAGAGAACCCAGTGATGTCTCACATGGATCCATGATCCAGTGATCAGCAGGCATGTCCAATCTCTCCTATATGTGCAAACGGAAGGTACTCTTGACCAGATTTACTTTCAGAAGTGACAGACCAGATGAGTTTCTTATTTGCTTCCTTTTGAGGTAGAAGAGTGAAATTACCCCAAAGTGTTAGGCAGTGATTGAGCAAAAGTAGTGCTGGGAGCCTAGAACATCTCAGGTTGTGCACCATTAGCAACCCCTTGACCACCACATTCTTCCGTGTTCCAAGAGGCTCTGAAAGTCCTCATGTCTTGAGGTTTACTCTCTAGGCATCTCACTCGGGCTCCAGAAAGATGGGTGAAGTCACTCTGTATGCTGTGAATGTGTTGCTCTGATTGGTTAATAAATAAAATTCTGATTGGCCAGTAGTCTTCTATGATAGTCAAACTTATAGTCATGTTAAGTGTTCTAGGTATACATAGATATATTTCAATTAGGTAGATAATCTTCAAATACTTCAAAGACCTACAGAATATTATATTTAAAATGTTTTTTTTTTTTTTAAAAAAAAAAAAACTTAGACTTTCTGGACAGTGAGACACATCTGCTCCTGGCAGCACCAATTTACTTCAAAGAGAAAGATCGGCTTTGAAGACACTCTATATAGAGTTTATCTTCTTCTTGGCAAAAATAGACATTTGGGCAAGAAACTGTTTTTGCCTGGACTGCTTGACAAAATGTTGTATAAACTGGACATGCAGGACCCATAGGAAGGTGACCACTGAACTTTGCAATGTGAGATGGTCCTTAAGGTTGCTGCTTTTCAGAAGAAATTGCCAGATA
Source organism: Peromyscus leucopus (assembly GCF_004664715.2). Classification (NCBI taxonomy): domain Eukaryota; kingdom Metazoa; phylum Chordata; class Mammalia; order Rodentia; family Cricetidae; genus Peromyscus; species Peromyscus leucopus. Next base: position 12,182,229 of record NC_051075.1, read on the forward strand.
TTCTACAGGACACAGAGAAAATTGACTGAGAGACTAGGCCTATGGGCTGAAGATAGATGCCTCAATGTTATAGAGGGACTTTGGATGTCCAGGCAGACAGCTGTCTCTGTCATTATAGATTTTTGGAAGTTGTTTACAATGCCTTTTCTGTTTACTTAGATAATATTGTATCCTTCTGAAGTCACTGATGTAGTTGAAGATGAGATAGTTATAATTTTCCTTAGTCATGGTAAAAGATAAGTTAGATATGAAACCTCAGACTCCCAAATATAGGATAGATAGAATATTTTCTTTAATTTTTCAAAATACAAATAGACTAGATATTGTAACTGTAATTCTTGATTACTGTTTTGTTATATATAATTTTACTATGTTAAAATTAAAACGTTCCTTTTTAATTGAACAGAAAAGGGGAATGCTGTGGGATAATGCTTTTGTACACTGGTTTAATAAAACACTGATTGGCCAGTAGTCAGCCAGGAAATATAGGCAGGGCAAGTAGATAAAAAGAATTCTGGGAAGAGAAAGACTGAGTCAGTAGATGCCAGCCTGCTGTCCAGGGAGCAGCTTGTAATGACAGACAAGTAAAGTCATGGAACACGTGGCAACATAAAGATTAACAGAAATGGGCTGAGTTTAAATGTAAGAACTAGTCAGTGGTAGGCCTGAGCTAATGGACTAGCAGTTTTAGTTAATATAAGCTTCTGAGTGATTATTTTATAAGTTCCTGCAGGGTCCGTGGGGCTGGGCAGCACCAGAGAAAACTTCAGCTACGGGTAAGGAAATAATATTCAGTGTATTCTAATAAGAATACCATGTCTGTGAAAGATGCCTAACCAGTAGAATGTGAAGAAACAGAATGTCAAATTTGAGGGGGTTAAAAACAATAATTTGTACTCTTAGAAATAAAAAAAAAATCTAACATATAACCTAACTTTCATAGTTTTCTATTAAATCTAGTTCAAAGTTTAAACATAGTTAAGTAAGTATTGTGATATGTTAATCATGCATTAAAAATAGTGATTCAAATATGTAACTAAGCAGTTAATTAATGTATCAGTATGTTACCCCAAAAGTTTGTAGCTCTGTGGGTAGACTTTGGTCTGAGATTGGCTGGCAGGTGTTTCCTATATAAAGTAACCCCATTTTAGGTCAGTGTAATTTGAATCGCTGTGTGAAATTCCTGAGTATCTAAACACCATGTAGAGAGTACAGGACTCACAGAGACTAATAATCTTCAAATTCAATCCAGTTCTAAAGGCATCAGTGCAACTGTTTGCTAGCTGGTTCCTTTATTTGCTAACTTAACCATGGATCCAATCTACAAAAGGACCATCCATCAGTCAGGAAGAGAAATGAAAGATGTTCTGGTAGATGTACTCATAGTTTTAAAGATCCCTATACTAGCAAATCTATTTATTGCAACTTGCGGAGTAATCTTCCATACTTTCCTGACATTTTATTTGATTAATTGGACCATTAGTATGACAAGTAATTTATAAAATCAGTTATGCTCTAATGCAAAGCTTAATATCTTCATGGTCATATGAGATTTTAATAAAGTAGGGGAGAAATGACATACCTTTCTTCTAAACTTAATCTTTATTAAAATCACATACAATTATATTCATTTTCTCTAGCAAAGGCAATAAGAACTGATCAATCTTCTCTATTATGATACACCAGATTATCACTAAAATTGTACTATGCACTGAAGCAAACAAATGGCTTATTAAAATATTTAAAATTACTCTTCGTGATTCTCAAATGCATGCTCACTGTAAAAAAGTATTTATATAAGGAAATGTACCATATTTTAGTTTTTGACCAAATTATTTCAGACAATAGAGGTGAGTCATGTGTGAAATCTCAAAGTTTTCCAATAGGCTGAATAGATTTAATTTAGATAACATCAATTCTAAGGTGACTATCAAGTGCTATTCAAGCAAATAATTTGCACATGGAAACTATCTGGCTTAATGAAAACCTGAGAACTAAAATAAACAGAAGAATACATTTCCATATTTAAACTTCCTATTTCTGGGTATTTTTATGGAAAACATTATAGATTATGAATATATTTAGAGCTTTTATTTACACATAGATTCATATTTTAAAATATTCCTCATATTTAAATACATTATTATGAGGCTAAGTTGACAATCTTTACTAAGACTTCAGGGGCTCCAAGTCTCCCTAACTCATATTTGAAGAGACATTTTATATATAAATTCTAGCCTACTGTATTTGACCATGGATGCACATGCTTTTATTAAGGTAAGTCCACATTATCTATTCTCAGGATCATTGCATACAATAAATCTTCACCTTCAGAAGCTCTCAAATATAGCATCTCTTAAAAAAATCACCAGTGTTTCCTATAAAACAGATTTGCTTGTAAAGCCTAAATGTTGCAACAACAGACTCCCACCAAATAACACGTGAACAAAAACAAAAGACAATGAAATAGAAAAAAAAATGGCTTTCTTAACAATGCAGTGATCCATACAAGAATTCTGGGTTGTTTTTTTTTGGTTTTGAGAGACAGGGTTTCTTTGTGTAGCTTTGTGCCTGTCCTGGAGCTCACTTGGTAGCCCAGGCTGGCCTCGAACTCACAGAGATCCACCTGCCTCTCCCTCCGGAGTGCTGGGATTAAAGGCATGTGCCACCACCGTCCGGCCTCAAGAATTCTATTTTTACACAAAAAGACCACATAAACGAGCTTCTTATAAACACATTTACCAGGTTAAGTGTATGAAAGAAAAAAAAAACACATTATTCAGATGGATTGGGTTTTATTATAGTGATATTTAAATGGAAAGCGGTATCTAATGTTCAGAAAGTGAATTTTACTCCATTATGGACTCTTAAGATTTCCTCAGTTTTAGCATCTGACGACTGCACAGTTTTGTGAAGCTGTAACTGAATATATCGTGAATAACCACTTCACCAAGCCTAGGAAGGCCAGGATGAAGAGCAAGCAGAAGCAAGCTTCTCTTCCAAATCTGGAGAATGCTTCCCTGCCACTTCCAACCTTGCAGCACTCGGCCACCAGGGTAACTCTACAGGAGCCAGGTTTCAAATACCTGTTCCTTTTCATTTCATACCTATTGCATTTTAATTATTATTTGTGATCATTATCATTATACAGACTTGCTTTTCAGGGGCAACCAGTGGATGGTTTAATAATAGATGTTTAACATTTTTTCTATCCAGCGATTTTTACAATCAATACACTGACGTCTATCTCAGAAGAGAGAGAAAGGTTTTTGAAAAATCTTTTAAAAATGCAGGATTTCCTGAGTAACCAGCGCTGATCTATGACATAGATACAATAGATGCAGAAGTCTCACATTAAACGGTTCTCTAACTTTGAGACAAGGTTTTACATTACACATGTGAAATTCCTAGTCCTGGAGAAAGCTACAAATGCTGTTTTCAGATGCATATCCTCTGACGCAATACCCATACTGAGCATTATGTAAGCATATCTGGAAATGTGGGAGCGAATAAAGTAGGTTGCAACATCTTTTTTTTTTTTATCATAAAAAGCTGAACTGTAGCGCCGCATGCATAAATATTGGAAATAACCAGACCCAGATTAAAGAAACATTTTTAACAATTACAGTTCTGTATTTCAAAGATGGTTTTAAGTACTTAGAACTTTTCACTTGTTTCAAATTTGTTTATAACAGTTTATAGTGTTTATTTCTTTAAAACTTTTATTTGTTCTTGAGAATTTCATAAATACATTGAAACTATTGTCTTAGAATGTGGAATCATACCAACAGAAAGTAACATGTCTTTTGACAACAAAGACTGAATTAATGATTGACTACTCCTTGATATTTAGGTAATATTTGACCCCTTTAATGCTCGAGGTTTTCTTTACCTGTCAAAAAGATTGACAAGGTTTTTGGATGCCTGTGTAAATTTGAGCTTTGAGAATACCTAGCTATTAAAATAAAGACTGATTCTGACATCTTTTAAGAAAGAGAAATGTGTGGCCATGTAACAAATATCCTTGGCAGCTCAGACACCTGTAGCATGAATCTTAAAGAGTCTCATTAATGAAAATCAAACCTGATGCCAGGTATTGGGGTGAATGCTGGAAGATCAGAGAAGCAGAACAAGCCACAGCTACCTCACCTCGCCAATTCTTCAGCTGATCCTGTTTCCTCAGACTGGAAGCCTCTGTGTCCTCATCTGAATGGATCTCAGCTGAATTGTGCAACTCAAAGCCTAAACGTTTAACCAGCTCTAGTTCCTCATCCTCACGCCTTAAATGCCTTTCTGCTTTCTGCCATCAGTTCCTGGGATTAAAAGCATGAGTCACCATGCCTAGCTGTTTCTGGTGTGGCATTGAACTCACAGAGATCCAGACAAATCTCTGCCTTTGGAATTATAGGATTAAAGGTGTTAGTGCCACCGTTTTCTGGCCTCTATATCTAGTGGCTGTTCTGTTCTCTGACCCCAGATAAGTTTATTAGGGTGCACAATATTTTGGGGAACACAATACCACCACAGACACCAGTGGCATAATGTTGGTTAAATAAAGATATTTTATCGCTTGCTATGGCCAAACTAATTTAGGAAATCTCTTTTTAAAATGGAGGTGATTATAAGTGTTAATTACTATGATGAATTCAGAGATAATTTGCTATCGAATAACATCAGTCACAAGCCGTAACATTAACTCCACAGGTGCTTTGCTAATAATTTTATAAACAAAGCTGGAATAACGACCTAAGCTGATTACAAAAAAATTCACAAAATTTGATCCTGTTATTCTGATAGTCTTTTACCAAATACTCCGCTTAACTGTAAAAACTGATTGAACATGGACAATAATTCCCATCTGCACTAGAGTAGTAGGCAGGAAACACATACTTTTGTTTATGTAGTAATTGTTGCAGAGTAATGAAGTGCTACATTTTCTGAGACAGAATAACAGGTGTTCTCTGAGGATATTTGTCAAAATGATGATGCACACATAAGAATTATAATCTATCATCAATTAATTTTTACATTTAAGAAGAATTTTTTTGTAAAAGACTGAGTACTGGAATCACAAAATCAAATTTTGTCCTGGTTGCATCTTTCATATTATAATGAAATTAAGGAAGCAAATTCGTCATTTTATTGCATCAGTTTGCTTATTTATAGATAGAAGTCAATGATGGTTTTCTAATTATAAATCAGTTCACAAGTAATGTGAATATCAGAAGTGTTTTTTATAATTCACTATTATTTAATTTTATTATGATAATTCATACCTTTTCTATTTATTTTAATTAGCATATAAAATAATAGGCTTCCTTATGGCATGTTCATACTTTATTTTTGTCAGTCTGATTTCCCACTTCTCTCCAACATCCTTATCACTATTCTTCACTCATAGTTGTCTGCTTTTCATGTTTATGTTATTGTGTTCTAGTGCTCTTTCCTGCTTCCTTTAAACCTCTCCCCCTGCATGGTCCTCTTCTGGTTTTGTGGCCTATCATCACTCTCACACCCACAAGTATGAACACATAAAATTTTAAAGCTAGTATTTACACATAAGATACAATATGTGGTATTTGGTTTTCTGAATTTAAGTTGTATTGTATTATTTAATATATTAGTTTTTAGCTCTAATCATTTCCCAACATATCAAAATTTCAATTTTCTTTATGGTTGATTAAAATTCTACCATATGCATGTGTCAGCTTTTCATTATGACTTCATCTTTTAATGTATATATAGGCTGGTTTCATTTCCTTGCTACAGTGAATAAAACAGTCATAAGCACAGATATGTGAGAATCTTTGCAGGATTCCAATCTTTGAGTATATGGCCAGGTATAGTTAAGAAATATGGTAATTCTATTTTTAGGACTTTGTCTTTCAACTTTATTTTTTTATTTTATTTGTGTGAGTGATTGATATTCAACATCTTTGGAGTACAATAGAAGATAATGAATGATCAGCTACTCCAATACTCTCACTGGAAAACAGATAAGACAGGACCCTAGAGTAGCAAACAGCATTTTCAGTGTGTATCTAACAGACAAGGTGAGTATACAACATGATGATAAAGTTCACTGTAAATTCTGCCATCTTGTATAATATTAGAGAACATTAATATATAATCCAGGCTCAGAAAAATAGACCAATATAGAAATATAATCTCAGCAACAGTCATTATAATGTATGAAATAATTAAAAAAAAAAGTTTTCAAGCTATTAGATACAAGCTATGTTAGATATAATTTCTTGTTTCAGGATAAGATATTACATTGCCTTTAAGGCTGGAGGGCGGTACTTACAGGCAGTGATGAGGCAGTCATGTGGTTGGGTTTAGAACCAATGAGAAGGCAGAACAGAAAGACTATTTAAACACAGACAAACAGGAAGTAGCTCTCTCTCGGGGAAGTTAGGAGCACTGCAGGAGGTAAGATTTTATCTCTGAGCTCTGACCTCTCGGCTTTCTCTCTTTTACATTGGCTCTGTGTTTTTTATTTTAAAAAGACGATTGGATACATCTACATCTGGCGCCCAACGTGACAAGAATCCATTAAAAACTGCTTGGGGCCGGCTCCCTAGCCAGAGCAGCCGGCTCCCTAGCCCCGGCCCAGGTCTGCTTGGGCTCAGGCCGGACTGTGAGCTGCTTGCTTAAGGCCAGTGCTACAAACAGCTCAGGCTACCCTGCTAAACAGGGCCCTGCCTGTAGAGCCAAGCCTTGACTCGGCTCAAGAGGGAACAAGTGGCTGGATTTAAGCTTTAGCCGGCTACCCCTTCACTTTCACTTTCACTTTCGCTTTCACTTTCGCTTTTGCTTTCTCTCTTGCTTTCTCTCTGTCTCTCTGTTTCTCTCTCTCTCTCTCTCTCTCTCTCTCTCTCTCTCTCTCTCTCTCTGGATTCACACCTAGGACACTAGGTGGCTCTTTTGAAATTCACTCGGATTTCTACTGTTCTACGCAGATTTGGTAAGTCATAAAGGAAACTATTTAAAAGACAATTTTTTTCCACATTTAAAAAAATGGGTTTTCTGTGTACATTGGAAGAAAATTGGGTTTTTGAAATTTTAGGCAGTCTGACAATGGAACAACTATATGAGAAGATTAATGTTGATCGAATTATGCAGTTTATCACCATGCTTATTCTCATTTTACTATTTAAAAAGATAGTCGATTTAAGTGCCAGGATAACAGCTTTAGAAAAAACTGTTTCATTTTAACAGAGTTCTATAGTTTACTTGCTTTAATTCCTCTGGCATAACATCTTTTATACACAGCTTCAGTTCTGTTCTCATGTCTAGCTTTCTTGCCTGATTTCTCTATATTTATCCACTGTCCCTTCTAGGTTCTATCTTAATTCCTTCATCTAGTTCTGTTCCTTCTAGGTTCTCATCTATCTAGTTCTTTCCCCTATCAGCTCCTCTCCCGTCTCCTTCTCTCTCATCTGGCTCTTCCTCATCTTGTTCTTCCCCATCTGGCTCTTCCTCATCTTCCATCTTGTTCCTCTAGTCCTCTCTTTTAGCTCTTTAATCTAGTTCTTCCCCATCTCAGTTCGTTCCTCTCAAGTTCTTACCCATCTAGTTCTTCCATTCTCTTCTCTCTTCTCTGTCCTCTCCTGCCCTGGGAGTTCTGGTATATATACACTTACAAGCAGTATTTCCTTAGCAGTGCAAAGCCAGGCTTCCAGGGTCAAATGGAGGGGTGATAAGAATAGGCTTAATTAACACATCTGCCAGGCCTTCTCAAACAGGTAACCTGGATGCTTAAGTCTGTTCTTAGAGAGTACAGAGGTATCTCTGATAAGGTACTTTCCTCCATCCGGTGATGGACCTGGCCGGATGCCACCAATAATGATAATTACAGGGAGGCTTGAACTGGGAGTTCTGGCTGAGCATAGCTGTTAGCACAGGAGGTTATCTAAAAATTCCTAGAAGTGGTTAGGTAAGTAGTTAGAGGTCTATAAAGTTAGTAAGGCTGTAAGAAAGGAGGGGTCTAAGCTAAATTGTGTAAAGCTATTACTTAATGTCTACCTGACCTAGGCGGTGTCCCTTTGTGGAATTTACCTTAAGTCAGGAGACTCGCCTGTGGGTTGTTATCACTGTTAATCCTCGGAAATTGGGTGACCACCTGGGCGATGTCTCCTTTAGTCCTTGAAGTTGCTAGGGAGATATCTGATTCCAGAGAAAGCCTTTCCTGAGGCTGTTCTCCAAATGCCTGGAATGTGTATGTCTAGAGAGTGATCAGTCCACATTGTTAGCCCTTCTTAGGGAAAAATCAATTGGGAAAACTATGAAGGCACACATGATTCATACAGAATACAGCTGAATAACAGCAAGTAACAAAAACTCTTGGATTTGCTTCTCTGGAATTCCTGATTCTAGGTATGACTTTGCCATAACAGCTGAGTTCTTATATATTCTGCGCCCAGCATGCACACAGCAGCATCAAAATCAATTGACAGCTTGTTATAAATATGGTTTCTCTTCTTTCACTCTTCTGAGATCCTTCCCATTTACCCTCCCACTCAAATCCACAGCCTTTCTGTCTCTCATTAGAAAACAAACAGGCATCTAACAAGTAATAATAAAATAAAATAAAAACAAACAAAACAGAATAGGAAAAAAAGATAAAAATAAAGCCAAAGTAAAGGCAAAGAAACACATATAGATGCACGAACAGACATGTTCACACACAAACGGATCCTAATAAAAACACAGCACTGGAAGCCATAGACCCATGAGGTTAAAACAAAAAAATTAAAAAGCAAATAAATACCCTGACTAAACATTCTGAGACAAAGAACCTCCAAAGAAAACATTGAGTTTGTTTTGTGTTGGCCATATACTGCTCACCATGGAGCCTACTGTTGAAAATGGTTTCTGTTCTCAGTGAAACTCAATCAGAGAAGACTAATTTCTCATTTATGAGTGGATATCAATTGGAGATAGCTTCTGGGTTAGGGATGGGACCAGGTGTTTTCTTCTCCTCTCAGTGCTGAGTCCCCACATGGCATAGACATATGTATGCGTGTGCCAAGTGCTGATACTGTCTGTGAGTTCATATGTGTATCAGTCATGCTGTATTTAGAAGGTTTTGTCTCTTTGTTATCCTTCATCCCTTCTGGTTCTTAAAATTTTTCTGCCTTCTCTTCCACAATGTCTCCTGAACCCCAAGGGTAAGGGTCTGACATCCCTTTTAGGTGTTAGTGTTGCAACATCTCTCACTCTCTACTTACAGTCTGGCTGTGGGTCTCTGTATTTGTTCCCATCCTCGGCAGAAAGTAGCAATTCTGATGATGCCGGAGTAAACACTGACATATGAATATAGAAAAATGTTTTTAGGAGTCATTGTTTGGCTATATTTCTTTAGCAGAACAGTCTTGATTTTCCCCCAGTCTCTGACCTACCTGGTCTTAGGCTCTTGGCCCCACAAGCAGTGTCAGCGATGGATTATATCTCATGGGATGGGCTTTAAATCCATTCAGACATTGGTTGGTTACTCCCACAAGCTTGTGCCACAATTGTTCTAGCACAATCTGCAGGCAAGCCATCCTTGCAGATCTAAGGTTTTGTAGCTAGGTTGGTATTTACCTTTCTCCTTGGTAGTGCGCAGAGTACCTTCCTGTACTATTAATACTGGTCAGTAAGGGTAAAGGCTCTAGATAGACACCAGTTTAATTTGTCCATGTTCAGAGAGTAGTGTAGATGTCTTCAGCAATAGGCCCTTACTATGTGTTTGTGGGGGAGCAACCAATAGCCTTGGCAATAGCCTGGTTTTTTTTGTGGGGGGTGATTTCCATGGTGCATGTTTAACTAACAACTCAATTAGATGTAAACCATTCCTGGAACTGGAAGTTTCATTTGGTCACAAGAGATGTTCAGTTGAGGCTGTCTTCCCTGCCGGGTTCATTTAGATCACCTTCATATATGAATATAATTCAGGAGTTTCTACTGTATTGGGTTTTCATATGACCCATTCAATGGCCCTTAGTTTTAACTATCTCTCTCTTTATTTTATCCTCATCCTTTCCCCCCTCTGCCTCTCTACTTGGTACTCCCTTTCCACTCCCCATGCCCCTCATCCATCCATATCTCTCTATTTTATTTCTCCTTCCTAATACATCACCATTCTTCCCCACCAGTCCCTTACTTTATACCCAGCTTATGTGGTTATACAGATTCTAACTTGTATATCAAAGACTTAACAACTAACATCAGCACAAAAGTAAATACATACCATATTTGTCTTTGTAGGTCTGAGTTGTACCACTCAGGATGAGTTTTCCTAGCTCCATCCAGTTACCTCAAATTCTCTGGGTATAAGCATAATATTAGAATGAAGTCTGGCACCATATGAGTTTAACTAGACAATAGTAGTGAATATCCAGTAGTAGCCAAAGCGAATGTAATATCAAAGCTACCAAAATATAATTGTACTCTCAAGTTACTAAAGCACATTTTCTAATAGCTACAATGTCTAATTAAACTAGAGGCACTTTAGAGTATTAATAGACAAAGGACTGAAAGCTTATGTGCAAAATGACCTGCTTTTTTTTTTTTCAAGTTTGAAAAATTTTAGTTTGGATTCACTGAGGCAGTTGCCTTGTGTTATCTCTTGTCTCTGGTAATCCACTGGGAAACACTATGTCACAATATAAATTGCTTAGTTTATTTTTTTGCAATATATATGGTATATCATATTTAGAATCTTCTAAGTCTATCTATTTCAACTTCTAAACTGTTTCAAAAATAATAGATTTTTAATTCTGACTGGTTTTTATATACACAGAAGGTCATATAAATTCAAGATTATGTAGACAAACAACCAGAAATCAAGAAAGCACCACATCTTAGAAACTAACACAAATGTCATAGGCTATTTTTCATTCTACAACTGGATGATCGTTACCACTTGTCCTTCAAAATGGAACAATCTTAAGCTCATAAGTCATAAACAGTTCAAAGGCTATGTAAAAAATAAGAATATTTTCAAGTAGGCTAAATTTATTATTAAATTTTAAAAATTGCACATTTTAGCCGGGCAGCAGTGGAGCATGCCTTTAATCCCAGCACTTGGGAGGCAGAGCCAGGCGGATCTCCATGAGTTCGAGGCCAGCCTGGTCTACAGAGTGAGATCTAGGACAAGCACCAAAACTACACAGAGAACCCCTGTCTCAAAAAAAAAAAAAAAGCTCTAAACATTGTACATTTTAAAACAGCATTCTTACTTTAATTACCATGATTTGATTTCCTTGTTTGGATAAGTGGTTCAAGCATGCCACAGAATACATGGTGAGTTCAGAGAACAGCTTGCCTGAGTGGGTTCTCCATCCAACCATAGGTTTCTCTGGGATTGAACTCAGGTCAAGCTTAACTGCAGACGTGTTTATCCACTGAGCTGTCTCACCAGCCCGAGAGATATTATTAACCAGAAAAATAGAACTTTAATTTGAAATTCCACCAGAAGTCTTTCTAGAAGAATTAAATTTTTAAGAAAAAAGTGTTGAAAATGAGTTTGATTATAGAGAAACCCATTGATTCATTGATTCTTAAGTTTTGAATTGAGATTTAAAAATTCCCATGGAGCCTAAAGGAAGCTGTCAGGCCTCGCTGGAGACGGAGTTACATGCAGCTGTGAACCACCACAAGTGTGTGCTTTGAACCAAACTGGGTCCTAGTCAAGAGCAGCAAGTGCTCTTAACCACTAAGTCATCTCTCCAGCCCAACAGCAACTGTTTCCTATTAGAAGAACAGAATTAAGTGGATTGTGCTTTCCTGACAATCTACGGTACTATGATCAGATATATAATCAAAATCAAATAAAATATTTAAATTTTCACTTCAAATGCTTGTTTAATTTATATATTTTCTTATTTTTTATAACATTCTGTTAAAAGTATCATCATTTTATTACAATATGCATGAATTTAGTATGTAGTAGAAGAATTATAGTAATATATTAAAGTGATATTCTTTAGAAGGTTAACATGACACTTAAAAGTTTTCTTTTAACCAAAATTTTGACAATATATTTTGAATAAATGAGTAAATTGTTTAAAATACCTTAAAGAATTATTATGATTTTCCCTAAAAAAAAAAAACCCACATTCATGCATTTTTCTCATTCCTATTTATTTTTACTACCCAATAAATTTAAGGCCACATAAAGGGGAAAAGGAAAACATGCTCTTTAGATATCTTTCCCATATGCTTCCAATATACAATTTGGAAAGCAAAAGTATGCTTGGTAGCTAAATTACTGAATATATTTTCTTGCAATAAAAATAGAAGTGCCTTTGTAGAAATGCTGTGGGATTTTCCTATTAAACATGGTGAAATAATTTCTTCCCATCTGTAGTGTTCATTTAAGGAATGTAAACAGTGGTATATTTGCCATCTGTTTGAGAGGCTTTTGAAGATAGATACTTTCAAATCTGTCATTCAATGATATCACCAATTTTATCATCTAAAGATGATGCTTTGAACTATGATCAATGGTGTTTTTGGTAGCCAGACATATATGTTATGTGTGTGAACCATCAAAGGGCAATAAAGATAGCCAGTAACAGCCATAATAGTTCTGTTAACACCAATAAAACAGTACAAAATTGCTATTTGAAAACATCTAACATCTTGCTGAAGGTGAAGAGGAAATTATCTGTGGGATGAGTACTGCATATCAGCTCATACCAGGTAGCTATTAAGCAGATAATTTACAATCCTAGTCCTTCCCTTATCCTTGGAAACATTTTGAAAAATGTTGCTGCCCACAGCAATTTCCCTAGGTTTTTCATCCAACACAGTGTTCCAGATCAATTAGTTCCTCTGCATATCAGAGAGAGCAAAGCACAGAGTAATTACAAGTTTACTGAATATAATATATATTTTCTATACATTCACATAGGTGAATATTGAATATATTCAGTATATGAATATATATATATATACATATATATGAATGTATTTATATGTAATCCCATTATGGTTTCCTGTAGGAAGGAACATAAACATTCAGATGTTTCTATATTGTTTCCAACTTAAAGAAACAGTTCTCATGAAATTAGGAGACCAACTAGCTTAGAGAGGTTTGAATGTTTACATAAATACAACAAATAAAATGATTTCTTTAAAACAGCACATTAGCTGAAATAATGCTGTCAGAATTCTTTTGGCTTCAAATTGTATACTTCCAAGAAAGTCCTGAATAATGCCCTGCTGTGTATGCAAACTGGCACAGAAGCCATGAGAAACAGTTTAACTGCAATTATCACAGAGAGAAGAGGCTATCACAACTGTAGTGAGTCCCTCTGACAATAAATAGAACTATGTCCTGTATTGACTGACCGTTTAAATTATTACATAAGAAACTTGTCATTTCTTGTTACTGGTTCATTAGACATACTTGTAAAGTTCTGGAAAGATTGGAAGAGTCAGAGGATCAGGGAGCTGGCCCTGAGGTTACGTCTCCTAATAACATAAAAAGCTACACCCACAGAATCTTACTAATATAACCACCCAAACCTGAACTGAACAAGGACAACACCAATGAATATGTCAGATCTGATGTGGAAGAGCTCATATGGCCTAAACCCAACTCAAAGAACTGTAGGCAAGTGCATAAAGCTGGGAGCTGGGGAAGTGATCCTCCCTGGTGAAGAGCACAGCAATTGTTTGTCCAGTCACAAATGGTCAGCCCTGAAGACACAAATACAAGTAATAGTATGTGTACTGAGAATGTTATATTTAGGAATATAAGTTTTACATATATGTTACATATATGACTTCAGTAACAAATTAATGAAAAAGAGGCCACGAATTTGAAGGAGAGCAATGAGGAATAAATGGAAGGGGTTGGTGGGAGGAAATTGAAGGTAGAAATGTTATTATTAAATTACAATCTCAAAAATAATCAACAATAAAAATTGGCATATTGGCAATTCCTGTACATGCTGACTTTTCCTACAGTCAAGGATTGAGCAGTTAAGTTATTAATAAACAATAATGTCCATGTTATATGATAATGGCTACATATACTAAATTACCTTAAAATTTAATTCATTACTTTTTGTCATATTGAGAATTTACATATTTTAATTAAAAATACACATTGGTGTCTCTTATAAATATAACTGTTGTGGCATTTTAACTTTCTGAAGACCCTGATAGATATACAATTTTGTAAGTGGATATCAGTGCTGTAAACAGATGATCTCAGAAGAGAATCTCACGAAAAAAGCTTAACTCTCATAATTTACTAACAAATTCATATGAATATAGTTTATTTTAGGGAAGACTCATGAGAGGTGATTGTATTCATATACTCAGAAAAACATGACTAATATTTGTAGTATAAAGGACTATATAGTAAAGTAGTAAAGCAGCTTGCTAAATTAGAAATATAAAAAATAATTTCCTCACCCAAGAAAAAGTTATGAGAAAAATAAAAATTTGTTGACAATGAAGAAATTGTCTAAAACGTTTATGAATGGATATAAGAAGAAAGGATGTCTTAGAGATGAAAATATTTGGATAAAAAGAGAAAAACACTACAGATAAAAAATGAGTCATAAAATACAACTGGCTATGAGCATTTTAAAGTCTCTTTGGGAACATGAAAGCTGGGAGCAGACCTTCCAAAACTCGCAGACTATGATAGCTCATACTCCACTGAATAAGTAGAGGCATTGTCTTAGCTTCTCCCCTCTTTTTGCTTTGATTAAGCACCACAAGCAAAAGCAACCTGGGGGGGAGGAAAGGGTTTATTTAGTCTTATGATTCTTAGAAATCAACCCCGAGGGAAATTAGGACAGGAACCCAAAACAGAAACCAGGATGCAGAAACTAAAAAAAGAAGCCACGGAGTAATGCTGCTTATGGGCTTGCTCCGTTGGCTTACTCAATTTTCTTTCTCATATACCCAACCAGGACCACCTACCTATGGGTGGTAACACCCACAATGATCCAGCCCTTTCCCCATTAATCATCAGTCAAGAAATATCCTAGCTGGGGCCATCTTACATATTCCTGGGAGTTTTTCTTACACCAGGCTTGTATATTATCCCAACCCTCCTTTCCAGTCATTTTAGTACTCTCCCTATCTGTCCACCCCCAAATCCAATCCTTTATTTCCCATCCCCAACCTCACACAGTTCAACCATGAAATCTTCTATTTTCCCTTTACTGGGAGAGTCACTCATTCCCCCTTTGGAACTCCTTGTTACCTAGACTCTCTGGGTCTGTGGATTGTAGCATGGTTATCCTTTACTTTACAGTTAATACCCAGTTATAAGTGAGTACACACCATGTTTGTCTTTCTGGGTCTGAGTTAACTCACACAGTGGACACATGGCCTGAATTGGCCATCTCCTGTGACAAGCAGACTTCCAGTGGAGGGATTGGGAAACCAACCAGCCACACAACCTTTGACCTACAGTCTATCCCACCTGTGGGATGTGCTGGGTTAAGGGTGGTACAGAGATTGTGGGAGTGGCCAACCAATGATTGGACCAGCCATGAGAGTGAGCCTACCCTTGGAACTGCCTAGGGTGCTAGGACAAATAGGATGGAATGCCCAGAGACCTAGGATAGAACCAAACATGATTAGAGAAAAAAAAATGTCAAGGTAATGTTGTCTAATGATATTCTGCTATGCTCATAGATTGGTGACTACCCCAATTTTTATTAGGGAACCTTCATCCAGTGACTGATGGAAACAGATGCAGACCCACAGCCAATTAAGCCAAGCTCAGGGAATCCTGCTGATGAGAGGAAAGAAGGACTGTATGAGCCAGAGGCATCAAGGACATCACAAAATAAACTCACAGAAACAACTAATCTGGGCTCATAGGAGTTCACAGAGTCTGAACCGACAAGAGAGTCTGCATGGGACTGACCTGGGCTGTATGTATGCATATATATATGACAGTTGTGTAGCTTGGTCAACTTGTGGGAGCAGGGACTGTCCCTGATGCTTTGGTTGGCTTTGGAAACCTATTCCCCATACTGTGTTGCCTTGCCTATCCTTAATAAGGGGAGGTGCTTAGCCTTACAGAAACTTGATAAGCCATGCTTTGTTGATATTCATGCAAGGCCTGCCCCTTTCTGAACAGAAACAGAGAAGGAGTGGATTGGGCAGGTGGTGGAGGGGTTGGGGTAAGGAATGGGAGGAGAAGAGGGAGGGGAAACTGGTCCATATGTAAAATACATACATACATACATACATACATACATACATAAATACATAAATAAACAAATAATTTAATTTAAAAAAGAAAATTTCCTACAGACTTTCCTACAGTGAATTTCATGGAGGCATTTTTTTAATTGAGATTCCTCTTCCCACATAACCCTAGCTTGCATGAAGTTGACAATTTAAAAAACAAACAAAAACAAGACAATTAACTGTCAATATGATCAACCAACAAATCACTAACAAAAAATTTCCCATTCTTAATTATATGCAAGATCTCATATTAATACAACCATCACCACATAAACATTCTAACTTTCAGTCTTATAAGTCAAGTTTTTCAAAAGTCAAGTCTCTGTGGTAGGCCTTTGAGTATATGCTCAAGCATGGTGTTGCTGGATCTTGAGGTAGATATATTTCTAGTTTTCTGATGTACAACTACACCGATTTCTGTAATGTCTGTACAAGTTTGCACTCCCACAAGCAATGGGTTAGTGTCCCCCTTACTCCATATCTTTGCCAGAATGAAACGCCATTTGTTTTATTGGTCTTGGCTATTCTGATAGGTGAAAAATGAAAACTCAAAGTAGTTTTAGTTGGAATTACCCTGATGACTAAAGATGTTGAATATTTCTTTAAGTGCTTATCAGCCATTTGTGGTTCATCTTTTGACAACTCTGTTTAGAGCTGTACTCCATTTCTTAAGTGAGTTAGTTGTTTTCTGGATGTAAATTTTTTTGGTTCTGTTTTTTTCCAGCTTTTTTATGTATTTTAGATAACTCTTTGTCAATTGTGCTGTATGGAATATGAGGAAAGCTGAACCCTTATTCACTTTTGATGAGAGTGTGAAGGGAATGCAACCATTATGGAAATCAGTGTGAATGTTACTTGAAAACCCAAAAATAGAAGAGCCAAATTATAGAATAGGAAAAGATCCTGAGTACTTGATAAAAGATTAATATTCATAACATAATAATGTTCATAATATATATATATATATATATAATAATGAACAATAATATCAATAAGAAAAATCAGCTAATATTGTTTAAAATGAATAAGGGAGATGGTAGTAGTGCTTGATAAACAAGTGTGAGAACCTATATTCTAATCTTCAGAAAACATGAAAAAGCCAGCCATATAGTACAAACATATGTAATACCAGAAATCATGGGGAGATGGGAAACCCAGACAGTAAAATCTGTGGAAGCTCACAGGCAAGTTAGCTCACATAAACAACCAAGAGAAAATAACCAAGAGACCATGTTTCAAACAGGTGGAAGGTGAGTATTGAAACCCAAGATTGTTCTTTAATCTGCACATGGGCTTTATGGCCCACATGCACATGCATTCACAAATAATATTGCGCGCGCGCGCACACACACACACTCACACACTCACACACACACAAACTATCCAAGTTTATTGAGACAATACGGGAAACCTCACCCAGCCCGGACACGGACAGGATTGACAGATTGATAGCTCTTTCTCGATTCCATTCATATGGAATTGGCCTAGTTTGCCAATCAACAAAGAAATTGTGTATGTATAAACATCAGAGTATGATACAGCTTCAAAGAAGACTTTATTCTGCATCAGAGTATCCAGAGCCTGAGGACACTGTAAATGAAAGAAAGGCAAGTACCTTTTCTTCTCTCATATGAAACTAGAGAGGGTATATGTGAAACTAGACCAGGAAGTTGGTAAAGAGTAGGGTTTGAAGAAAGATGGTTAGATATGGTCAATGAATACCAGTAATAGGTAAAATTTATATCACACTAATAGATCAAATCTAATACTATTTTGTTAGCTGTACATTCCCCTAAGTTACATAGTATTTATTACTATTGACTAGAAATCAGAAAGACCTAGACCTAGTTTAAAATGCTCATCATGTGACTTGGTAAGTTTATTTCAAATTAAAGATAAATAATATTTATTTTCTTATTTATTTATTTATATCTATATAAATATATATGGAGAGAGAGAGAGAGAGAGAGAGAGAGAGAGAGAGAGAGAGAGAGAGAGAGAGAGAGAGAGAGAGAGAGAGAGAGAGAGATTGTGATTCTAGCGCACCTGGCTATCCTGGAACTCACTATTTAAATTAGGCTTGCCTAGAACTGAAAGAGTTCATTCTGCCACTGCCTTCTGAGTACTGGTATTAAAGGTATGCTCCACCATATCCAGCCTTCATTTATCTATTTCTGATTTGCCAAGAAATTACCTAAATGTTTAATAGAAAATTATGTGAATATAATTTATACAAGTGTGAATACAAGTTATACCCAGCCTTCTGGATTGTTTATGTTTATTGTTACTGTACCATGTTAACTACCAAAGAATTTTCAAGGACTGATTTATTTCAGCTTATGGTTTAGAAAGTAATACAGTCCATTCTGGTGGAAAGTAATACCAGCAGGAGTGTGAAGCTGCAGACCACATTGCATCCTGAATTAGGAAGCATAGAGAGACGTAAGCTGGTGCTCAGCTGGCTGTCTCCACTTCAATCCCTCCTGTCAGTCCAGAACTCTGTTTCACAAGTGCTATTAATTGAATGAGAACTTTTCTCATTTACAGATTTCTCATGGATATACCCATCCTTCACATGAAAGAGAACAGTATGTATATAAAGTCATATGTATTCTTAATATACAATTGGCAAGTGCTAGCACAAAATCTTTTAGTCAGGAATCATATAACTCCACATTTTTTCTAGGATTCTTATAAACATAGTCTAGTAGTATTACCCGGTTGAAGGATAGAGATGGATATCATGATGGATATCAAGGGACATTTATGATATTTGTTATAGTCTCTTACCATTCTGGTCTCCAAATACTTAATGACGCCATTCTTTTTATACGGAACACTTATCACTCTCCTTAAAATTGATGACCTACTAAGTTACTTTACCAGGTCAATGTTCTGGATTAGTGCAAGGCAAATTTCTGCTATTTCTTTCATATTGTAGAACAACCTGTTTCAGCTTTGATTTCAGACTAGGATGCTTACTTCACAAATACATTAGGGAGATTGGGTGGCATCTCTCTACAGGACAAAGAAATGGGCATTGTGGGTTTCTATTGTTATTAATATTCTATAAGTATGAAGGTAATAATCTCCTTTTTGGAAAAGGCTATGGATGTTTCAAAAATCTTCTAAAATATTTGAGTTTTCTAGCCTGTTTCTATATATGGAATACAAATATAATGCATGTGTTATTTTTACCTGAGACACCCAATATTGTTTCTTGGGAATAGAGGTCAATGGGAGCAAGCATAAGTGTGAAGCTCCTGCTTTGTATGCTATAAGCCACAAAATTCTTTGTCTCTCAAGAGTTTTATGCTTCTTCTCATTGCCCATGAATCAGTGACAGACTATCTTGTGGATGTTAATGCAGGTAAACTCTCTTCTGGCTCTTGACAAAAATATCTAGTTAATATGTGGTTGGCCACTCTTGAATCATACACATTAGATCATATAACTCAGAAGGCTATACATTTAAAAACATTGACACACAAAACAGTTCCATACATACTTCCTCAAAATATCTGATGTCATATCATATGTATTATTGTTTTGACATTACTCCCTTTTATGAAAATACCTTTAAAGGAAGATCCAGTTCATCGTGATTTGGAACAGGAAAAAAGGGTCACCTTATATCATAAATATGCCACTCACATCATAGATATTCATAAAGTCCATGAAGTCCACAGAACTGACCCCATTAATGCTGCTCCCTACAATTTTCAGAGTGCTTGCTTTGCCTTTTTTTTTTTTTTTTTGCTTCTGATGCTTTGCTAATTAAATGTTCAAAATTAGTGTCTTGACGAAAGTATTTTGTTCAAGAAGATAAGAACCAGGTACTATTCTCAAATCTATCAGATTGGAAGATTAGTTCTTGCAGGGTACCCTCCATATCACACCCAAATAAAATGTTGGAAATAAATCATTTCAGAGTATTTACAAGGTATTTGCAAGCTTTTATTTATTGCTTTATATAATGAAAGTTTGATGACATGAATTCAGTCTTAATTTTCCAACAATATACAACAAACCTCTTCAAAGTATTTCAGTTGATTGCATTTATTTATTTATTTATTTATTTATTTATTTATTTATTTATTTGAGATGGGGTTTCTCTGTGTAGTTTCGGCCTATCCTGGATCTTGCCCTGTAGAGCAGGCTGGCCTCAAACTCACAGAGATCCACCTGGCGCTGCCTCCTGAGTGCTGTGTACCACTACCACCCAGCTGATTGCTTTAAACTTTTAATAGGCTTCTGATATGTTTACTTATTGTCAGTTCTATGTGGCAAAGCCACATTAACTTTTCATTTATTTTTGGTTCAGTTTTCAATTAAGATATATTTTGTTAATTTAATTTTTTCTTCCTAAATCTGTGCCTCTTTCCAATTTAATGAAACCCATCTATAAGCCATTTGAAATATCTTCAGTTTGCTTAAAGTGACTCTCGGTGGTTGAAGTGAGAAGTTTTACTCAGTAGATACAGTATATTTCTATTTTTACCTCTTAATCTCATGAAATGTGAGAGAAAATGTACTCTCCCACCCATTGATAGTATGACTTAAGAAAGTACACTAGTAAAAAGCACTTTAGAAAATACCTTGACATGTTAGTCAGATGTGAGAGAGTGTATCCTAGGACTCAGGTATTCACAGCTTGTTATTGCCACTGAAACATAAGATAGTGCTTACATCTAAGTAAATTGTTATGTTAAGAGCTCTCTGTTTTAGAATTGGATAAGGCCAAAATAATATTTTTATATAAATATTTTTCTATCATAATTACAATGAAAAATACTAGAAATACACACAGAAATAAAACTATTTGTGTGCATCACTACAATCTAAGCCTCAAGTGAAAAAATACTCCAACAAATAAATACAGAAAAGTCTTTGATAATAGGGAACAAACTCAATATAAAAATATTTAAGTAGGGGGCTGGAGAGATGGCTTAGCATTTAAGAGCAATGGCTGTCTTTCCAGAAGTCCTGATGTCAATTCCCAGCAACCTCATGGTGGCTCAACAACCATCAATAATGAAATCTGATGCCCACTTTGGGGACATGGCTGTGCATGCAGATAGAGCACTTGTATATATAAAATAAATAAATCTTTAAAAAAGTTTAAGTAGAACAATAAAATATTCTTAAGTATATTAGGGTTATTGGTCAAAATTCTATCCTTAATACCACACTTTCAGAGAAAAAGATAGTAGCTTTTTTCTTTGAAATCATACTGGGGTATGATTTATTATTATTATTATTATTATTATTATTATTATTATTATTGTGAAGTTATTAGATTGAAGATGACTCCAGGTAAATTACTTGCATTTACTGATCTCAGAAAAACAAACATATGTACCTTGGATTAATTCCAACAAACAATGTGCTAATTCAGAGAGGAAATAGTCAACTTTTAATGAAAAACACCAAAAAGGGACAAATACACTGATAGTTTATCAAGTTGAACTATATGAAACTACTGTTTTGGCAGGTCAGTATTAGCAATTTCGTATGATTGAACTTAATATATCCATGAAGAACACAGAATATTATGAATTTGACATTTCTCTTGGCTTTAATTTATGTATTCATTTGTGGTTCAATCAAAATCCAACACAAAGTAATTTTAAAGTCTATAAATTTCTCTAAGAGACTTTTCATAATAAGAGAGAAATAAATTATAACAGAAATTGTTATCAACATATAATAACTAAAGGTTAACAGTGGTATATAGGCAGAAAAAAGAAGTTAGGGTATTAAAAATCTTGAAACAGGCTACTGAGTTCTGCCAGGATTCGTAACTATCTAAACTGAGGGCTGGAGAGATGACTTAGAAGAAAAAGTGCTTATGTAAGGGTAGGATCAAATGGAGACAGATACCTGTAATGCCAGCACTGGGGAATCTGAGGTGTTCACTCACTGGATAGCCTAGATACAATGTCAAGTTCCACAGCCAGTGAAAGATCTTATCTCAAAGAAATTCAGGTAGAGAAGCTGTTAAGAAAGGCATGCCAGTATCAACTTACAGCTTGCATAGGGAACTGCACAAGTAACTGTACCTACAACACACATGCACACAATGCACACACATCACATAAACAAAGACAAGCATACTTACTTACACACAAGGAAAAGAAAAAAAAATGAGTTGACCATGAAGATTAGCTATGAAATGAATAGGATATACAATGAGGTGTACTTGAAAACTATCTGTTTGGCAATAAAGTGTATCCTATCCATTACACTGGTACAAAGATAAATTTTGATGACAAAAATATGAAATGTTAATAACAGAAATCTATTGTTTTAAAAGTAAATATAGATAAATGTGTTTAAGACATTAAAGTATGAAATTATTTTTTGTTTTTCTTAAATTCATTTAAAATACAATTTTAACTTTTTATTTTGATATTAAAATATAATTACAACAGTTCTTTCCTTCATTTTCCTCCTTGGAATCCATCCCATGCACTCTTTTGCTCTTTTCCCAAATTCTGGACCCTCAATTTATTTAAACATACATATACGCAAATGTTCACACACAACCTGCTGATTCCATATAATGTAACTTGTATGTGTGTGATTTCAAATCTGAATACTTGGTGTTGGACAGCCAGTTAGGGGCTCTTTCCTCAAGAAGACTATTTCCTGCTCTCAGCATCTCTTAGTTACCTGCAGTTTCTTACCTAGGGCTGGTTCCTTATGAGACTTACTTAGTACATCTATTGGTGTTATCCTTGTTGAGATCTAATGTAGATAGCCACATTGTTGATTTCTTCATGGGTGTAGCTTCTTTGACATTTTAGGAGATGAAATTTTACAGAAAAATCCCAATTTCTCTTTCTCTTAAAAGCTTGTAAGAGACTTGTAAACTTGTGCCCTCTCTTCCCGGATGATCTCTGAATGTTAGGAGCAGAGAATGTGTTGTGGTTGTGTCCACTGGGACTGGACACTACATAGTTACTTGTTCTCTGCATTTTGAGTAGTTGAAGTTTTCTGTAATTGTTTCAGCCTGTCATAAGAAGTGTTTCCTTGTTGAAGGGTGAGACATATACTTATCTGTGGGTCTAAGGATAATTATTTAGAATGTTTTAGAAATAACGTTTGCTTAGGAATATGAAATCTTTAAATTTAGTGTAAATAGATGGAACTAGAAAATATCATATTAAGTGAGGTAACCCAGAATTAAAAAAAAGACAAACATAGTATGATCTCTCTCATCTGCAGTTCCTAGCTCCAAATCTTTTTATTTAAGTATATAACCTGGAGTAACTGAAGAAATTAGAAACCAGGGAAGTAAAAATGAACCATGATGTATGTGCATGTGTGTGAGGGGGGAAGGGCAAAATGGAAGGGGATTACAGAGTACCAGAGATTTCCTAGAGAAATTGGGATAAATGCAAGGGAGTCTTAGTTAAAACTAGTTAAGTGAGGGGAAGGAGAAAAATACAGGAGAGTGAAGAGTAAATTAATAATAAGGATGTCTGAATAAGTCATAGATAATCATATTATCTCTATAAAATTGTATCCAATACATATAAACTTCTGTGTGCATACAAATATATAGTTTAAATGCAAATTTTACAACTAGGCTGACCATGCTCCCGCAAGAGCCACAGACCATCTAAGAGAAACTCCAATCCCAGGCAAAAGAAGCCTCTTTGAGTTGGCAGTCAGAGATGTTCAAGAGACTCCACCAAACAGTACCGGCTGCTGCTGCTGCTGCTGCTGCTGCTGCTGCTGCTGCTGCTGCTGCTGCTGTTACTGTTGCTGCTGCTGCTGCTGCTGCTGCTGTTACTGTTGCTGCTGCTGCTGCTGCTGCTGCTGCTGCTGCTGCTGCTGTTGCTGTTGCTACTGCTGTTGGTTGCCTCCCAGAGGAAGACAGGTCTCTATTGTTGAAGACACTCTGTACTTTGGACACAGGGACCTGAGAATCTGTGATGGCTCTGACCTGGAAGCCTCCTACCTAAGGACTAGATTTCAAAGTACTAGAAGGTACCATGCAAGCTTCCAAGGGAGGGAAGCAACCAATATTTCTGCCCAGCCATGACTCCTGCAAACAGCATGACAACCATAAGAGTGCAAGGTGGCATACCTAACTTTGCAGTAACCAAGGCTGTGTAAGTATACTTAAGGCCTGATTCATGAGAAAAAAAAAAACAAAACATGTTTGGAAATAATTTATTAAAGAAGGTATCGAGTTGGATTTGGTGGTGCAGGTGTACCGTTCTTGCTCAGGAAGCTGAAGCAGGAGAATTTCAAATTTAAGTTCAACCAGCACTACATGGTTAGCTTCAAGAAAGCCTGGTCAACATAGTAAGACATTAGCTCAAATGAAATGTAAAAAATGTAAAAGAAAAACAGTTGGGGAATACAGTTCAGTGGTAGAGTGCTTGCCCACCATTCAATACCTCAGTATTAGGGTGGGCATGTGTGTGCCGTACTCATAAAGAAAAAATGGTATGTTTAAAGCGTTATTTTCAATTTTTAAAAGTTAAAATGTCAAAATATTTTGAGTTATGCAAGTGTCTATGGTTGTGTGCATACTAGTAACAGCAGATTTCCTGGCCCTGAAGTTATAGCCTTCTGATATGGATGCTGGGAACCAAACTCAGATCCTCTGCAAAGGCATCAGTGCTCTTAAATGTTGAGCCATCTCTCCAGCCTTTTGCTTACAGTTCTCCATCTTTGAAGGTCACAATAAAAATTTCAGTGAAAAAAATCTTAGATTTTATCATGTAAAACAGAAATTACTTATATGTAGAATTTTAAAAATTGAAAAGAGTTTCAACCAACTACAAATGAAAACCCTTTATTTTATATGACAGAAGAACACACAGCAATATAACATATAGAAATACTAAGCCGTGCTCAGTTTTGTTTGAATATGGGAAAAACAATTTGAAAATATTAATTATCATCAGGCAATCAAGCTTACAGAGCTCTAACCACTGTGCATATTTCAATGTTGTTTTGGGAGACTGTGCAGTAGGAGCTGTCACGCAGCGGATGAGAGTAAAAATTGGGAAATGACATTGTAGATCAATTTAAATCCATTTAGTGAAATTTAAAATATGGACCTCTTTGTACAAAAAAAAAATTCTTTCTGTGCATACATCCTAGAGAAATTCTTGCAAACACTTATCAACCCTATACAAATCCATCCTATGAATATTATTCATGTCAGAAGAATTAGAATGGATCCAAAAGTCCATCCTTAATAGCAGTTATTTAAACACTGTTTAAAAACGATGAAAAAACAATCAATATATTTTAGACTACATATTTGACAAGCAATTTTTTAAAAAAGTAAATTAATGATAAACATAAAAATTGATGTCATTATCTCAGAAAAAACATCAAGGTCAGGAAAATTTACATATAATTTCTTTGGTATTGGTATTCAATTACTGGAATTACATTATTATAATATATAATCATATACCCATATTACTATTTATGAATAAAATGTCTTCACAAATATTTCTGAAACAGAAGGAATGTCTTCTTAGAAACCCATAATGGATTAGGAGACAACAGGGTAGGAAAAAAAGCCATCTTGTTTAAACTCTTCCATCTTGAGGCGGCACCACAAAGACACATGATCTTCTTTAACTACCTGTTTTAATATTTATTCCAGGGTCTGGGAGGATGGGTTAAAACCAACTCATTTCTGGGTTGATCGATCTTTTAAAAAATTATCAAAATGTGGGGGGGGTGGCATATGCCTTTAGTCCCAGCACTCGAGAGGCAGAGCCAGGAGGATCTCTGTGAGTTCAAGGCCAGCCTGGTCTACAGAGCGAGATTCAGGACAGGCTCCAAAACTACACAGAGAAACCCAGTCTCGAAAAACAAACAAACAAACAAACAAAATCATAATTGAAATAGAGCCAAAGTAATGACAACAGAAGAACATAATGAAGAGGAAATGGTTTTTGAAAAACCTAAACAAAACTGGTAAGATTAATATTAATGTGTAGAATTCCTAAAATGGATTAGTGAACATTTCTTAAAATTTAGGCAATGAATGAGGATTAAAGCCAAGTGGTTTACTATTAACAACAAACATATTGCAAAGTTTAGCAATAACATTGATCACGCAATTGATCAGGAATTAACAATATCTTTAGTATCCTAAATTTTTAGCTTATGCCTATAATGTGGACTGGAGAGATATTAACTATCTCATTAAATATTTTATGGAAAAATGTTCATTAAAATTACATCAGCATATAAATAAGTTGTCTGTATGGTACTTTATTATTCTCTCATACTTGCCATTTTAGTTGATAGTTTATGTAGAAAATATTATATTCAAGTAAGATACTGAAACACTCATTTTCAGGTAAGATGTGACTAGTTTTATAAATAATTATTTACTAAACTCACTTTCCATGATTTGTTATGTGATTAACTTTTGAAACCTATAAGTTTAAATAAAAATATCTTAACCATATTTGGCTGTTTATATTAGTATTCAAAATGTCTTTATTAATAAATAGCTTATATTTCTTATATTAGCCTAATTAAACAGTAACAATTCTGAATGTGTGGGAATATAGCAATCAATACCTTAATGATGAGGCAGGGTAAATGTTTAATTATCTTAAAGTGCTTCCTTTGAAAATCCAGACACTGGCTATAACAGAATACCTTGTGACAGGGCTTTTGTCAAAGGTCAGCGAAGGACAATAACAACACTTCTACCTGTTGATCACCAAGGCATCTCTCACAATCTCACTCTACTGGTTAGTAACCTAATGGCATGTACATTCCTCTTAGGCTTTCTAGTATAAGTTATACCAAAGAATCACCTGATCTGCCTCTTTTTTTATACAGAAGTTCAGACATATCTTAGTTATTTCTAACTCTATAGTGAACAGAATTTCCGCACAGAAAAATGACCTGTTCTCATTTATCAATTTCCTTGAAAACATGTCTTTATCTTTCTATTTTTACATCATTTAAGTTATTAAAAACATAGAACAAGCAACCTGCACACACACATGAACATGCACACACACACACACACACACACACACACACATGTGCGTGGCGCGCGCGTGCTGCGCACGTGCACACGCAAACACACACACACCAAAAGCATGAGGAGAGAAATCTAAAAAGCAAACACTTTTGAAAGACAGAAATGGCGCCATGAAAATTACAGAAAAGGAAAATATGAAAAAAAATTCCCTGTGTTTTGAAGAAAATCCTTACATCTTCTAAGTCATAGATTAATCAAAACATAAGAAAAGCTATCTGGGTCTTTCCTCATTCTCATCACATGGCCCCAAGTCAGATGCCTGAGACACTTCTTTAAGATGAACAACATTATGTGTGTGTGTCAGATCACTCAATGACTTCTGTTGTTCTTTTAAAGGGCGATAATTGTACTTTTTAAGGCAACAGACTACATTTCAATTAGAGTCTAATCTAAAATGCACAGTCAAAAAACACCTTACACAGCAGACTTTTTGAAAATGGAAGCTTATTATACAGTGAGATCTCAGTCCAATTAACATTGAAAAGTGGTATTATTTTAGTCAACATTTTCCATCTGTCTGAAAAGCAACATGGCTGAAATTGTGTGCATGTGTGTATAAATAATTTCTGTATTTTGACATCATCTCAGAAAAGCATTTCATTACTGAAGTAAAGAAGGAAGTATTCAGCTAGATGTAGTGACACAGACCTTTAATTTCAGCACTTGGGAGGCAGAGGCAAGTGGATCTCTGTGAGTTTTAAGCCAGCCTGGTTTGCAAAGTGAGTTCCAAGAAAGCCAATGCTACACAAAGAAATCATCTCAATAAATGGATAAAAAGGAAGTATTCTAGGAAAAGATACTACATTAACTTATTAGATAAAGCTAACACCACACAGGATACAAGGAACATCCAATATGTTATAATCAAGGTTGGGATTGGAAGTAGTTGTCAAGAGGTAACACACAGACCAATAAAATATTTTATGTTAAATATAATTATTAATTATAATTAATACATTAAGGTACTGTATAGTTACATGGATAAACTAAAGATCAGGGTATTCTATGGCTTGGACAATGATGGTTATTTGGATTCTCAAGGCTTAAAAATCTGGACCAAAAGATGTACAATAAGTAGAATTGAAGCATTTTTCACTAGATGCTGAGGAAGACTGCTATGGTGGCTGACATTTAAGTACAATTGTCCCTTGATATCTATGGGGAAACAGTTCCTACCAGATATTAATATCTGTGTATGTTTCATTCTCTTATATAAATCCACACAAGATTTGTGAATTACTATGCAAACCTCTTGTAAACTTTAAGTCATTCTTGTTTATTTGTAAACAACATAATTCTTTTTTCATCTATCCCATTTCTTTTTTTATTTTATTTTATAGTTTAATTTAATTTTACATATCAGTCACGGATTCCCCTCCCCCCTACCTTCCGCCTTGCCCACCCCCCATTCCCATCTCCTCCAGGGCAAAGACTCCCCTGATGATTGAGTTCAACCTGGTAGATTCAGTCCAGGTAAGTCCAGTCCCCTCCTCGCAGGCTGAGCCAAGGGTCCCTATATAAGCCCCAGGTTCCAAACAGCCAGCACATGCACTGAGGACATGACCCAGTCCCACTGCATGGATGCCTCCCAAACAGATCAAGCTAATCAACTGTCTCACTTATCCAGAGGGCCTGATCCAGTTGGAGGCTCCTCAGCCATTGATTCATAGTTCATGTGTTTCCATTCGTTTGACTTTTTGTCCCTGTGCTTTTTCCAAACTTGGTCTCAACAATTTTCGCTCATACAAACCCTCCTGTTTCTCGCCAATTGGACTCCTGGAGCTCCACCTGGGGCCTGTCCATGGATCTTTGCATCCGGTTCTCTCAGTCATTGGATGAGGTTTCTAGCTCAACAATTAGGGTGTTTGGCCATCCCATCACCAGAGTAGGTCAGTTTGGGCTGTCTCTCGACCATTGCCAGTAGCCTATTGTGGAGGTATCTTTGTGGATTTCTGTGGGCCTCTCTAGCACCCTGCTTCTTCCTATTCCCATGTGGTCTCCATTTACCATGGTCTCTTATTCCTTGTTCTCCCTCTTTGTTCTTGACCCAGCTGGGATCTCCCGCTCCCCCAAGCTCACTTTCCTTCATCCCTTAGCCTTCATTACCCCTACTCATGTCCAGATTGTCCATGTAAATCTCAGCCATTTCTCTGTCAGTGGGCAATCCCTGTGTCTTTCCCAGGGTCCTGCTCTCTAGGTAGCCTCCCTGGAGTTGTGAGTAGCAGACCAGTCATCCCTGCTTTACATCTAGTATCCTCCTATGAGTGAGTACATACCATGTTTGTCTTTCTGAGTCTGGGTTACCTCACTCAGGATGATTTTTTCCAGATCCATCTATTTTCCTGCAAACCTCATGATGTCATTGTTTTTCTCTGCTGAGTAGTATTTCATTGTGTATATGTACCACATTTTATTTATTCATTCTTCAGTTGAAGGGCATCTAGGTTACTTCCAGGTTCTAGCTATTACAAACAATGCTGATATGAACATATTTGAACAAGTACCCTTGTGGTATGATTGAGCATTCCTTGGGTATATGCCCAAGAGTGGCTCTTGGGGGAGATTCATTCCCAATTTTCTAAGAAAGCACCATATTGATTTCCAAAGTGGTTGTACAAGCTTGCATTCCCACCAGCAGTGGAGGAGAGTTCCCCGAGTTCCACATCCTCTCCAGCATAAGGTGTTTTCAGTGTTTTTGATCTTAGCCATTCTGACAGGCATAAGGTGGTATCTCAGAGTTGTTTTGATTTGCATTTACATGATAATTAGGGATGTTGAGCAATTCCTTAAATGTCTTTCAGCCATTTGAGTTTCCTCTGCTGAGAATTCTCTGTGTAGTTCTATAGCCCATTTCTTAATTGGACTGTTGGGCATTTTGATGTCTAATTTCTTGAGTTCTTTATACATTCTGGATATCAGTCCTCTGTCAGATGTGGAGTTGGTGAAGACCTTTTCCCATTCTGTAGGTTGTTGTTTTGCCTTGTTGACTGTATCCTTTGCTCTACAAAAGCTTCTCAGTTTCAAGAGGTCCCATTGATTGATTGTTTCTCTCAGTGTCTGTGCTAAGTAGGAAGTAGTCTTGAATGCATTGGCATAGGAGATCACTTCCTAAATATAACATAATTCTATATAAGTACCTATTTTAGTAAATTGTTTAAGAGAGAATGGCTGAAACAACTATGTTCCTGTTTGGTACTGAAGTCCTCCATCCACAGTTTCTTCTTGAATCCATGTGAAGCACAGAGATACAGAAGGCCAAGTGTACATATGCAAATAATGTTGTTTAGAAATATAAATCTGTGCTGGGATCAGAGCACACACTGTAACTGTCAAGGTGAAATTAAATAACTTCGATGTAGTGGTTCAGATGAATCAAATGGCTTGGCAGGAAGTGAGAGTATTAATGAATGGACTTTCATTTTCTTAGCTCTTAAATCTCCTGAAATAAAAGAGAGATATAAAGTGTCTGGAAAAAATCATTAAAATGTATTCCTGCATTTAACTTGATGGTGAAACTTTGGGAAAGTGTCTACCAGTCTCTTCTGTAAGTCAATATGAAAAGCGCATATACTGATAATGACTTTCAGGTTTCTGGCATTTGTTGCAATTTTTTGACTACAATATCAAATTTTAGACTCTACTTCATATATATTTGCCCACATATTCCTGAACTAATGGCTTGATTAAGAGTGACTGTCTACTGTTGATGCTTGGTCATGGGTACTTTTCATCTAAACAATCCCAACTTGCCACTTACATCAATTATGAGTGCCTATGAGGAGCTGTTTTCTTGGAAGTCAGGAGAGGTAAGACCTCCCAGTCAGCTGTGAGATCATAGCTTCACTTCCTACTCACCATAAAACCCTGTTCTCCTTCCATGACTCCTTTGTCAATCATTCTAGAACCTGTATGGAATCTCTACTCTCCTAGGAGGCCTATTGGAAGTAGTAACTCTGTTCTCAGTTGTGTAAATGGAAGCTTTTCTCTCTCCCACCCTGATCTCCAGCTGCTTCCAAATAATCACTCAGAGGCTTATATTAATTATAAATGTTTGGTTGATTGCTCAGGGTTATTACTGTCTAACCCTTACATTTAAATTAGCATATTTATAATAATCTATTTATTGCCACATGGTCCATGATTAACAGGTTTTCTGGCATCTTGTTTCTTGGTTCAAGTTCTCTCAACTTTGCCATTTTTAACTCCATCTTCAGTTTGAATGTATTGCCTAAACTTATTCTGCCTGGCTCTTGGCCCAAACAGCTTTATTTACCAACCAATGAGAGCAACACTGTAGTGATATATTGTGTACCCTAATTGTGTGCCTTGACTGGGCATCAGAGGACAGAGCCAGCCACTGGATTAGACATAGAGGTCAGACAGTGGTGGCACACACCCTTAATCCTATCACTTGGGAGGCAACGGTCCTTTTGGATCTCTGTGAGTTCAAGGCCACACTGGAAACAGAACCAGGCAGTGGTGGCATACACCTTTAATTCCAGTACTGGGAAGCACACATGCCTTTAATCCCAGGAAGTGATGGCAGGGTGGAAAAAGGTATATAAGATGTGAGGAAACAGGAACTAAAGCAGTTCAGCTGAAATCCTTTCAGGTGAGGACTCAGAGGCTTTCAGTCAGAGGATTCGAGGAGTTAATGAGGTGAGGTTGGCTGTGGCTTGCTCTGCTTCTCTGATCTTTCAGCTTTCACTGTGATATCTGGCTCTGGGTTTTTTATTATAAGACCATCTAAGATTTGAATGAACAACACATGTTCACAGCATACACAAAGACCATCTTACAGCACATTTCCTTGCTTTGACAATTCATTCTTCCATAAACCTGACATTGTCCTTTCTCTTTAGAATGACCTCAATACTTTTCTGTATATGTTAACTTTGGTGTTTTCTATTCAGTTTCATTTCATTGATAATAATATTGTTAACTGTGTACTTATTGGTTTCAGCTATATTTGAAAATTCTATTTTAAGTTAAGCTAAGCAAGATAAAAATCCTCATCCTCAGAAAAAGCACTGCTGTGAGGGTTTCTGGTTTTTTAGGTTGTTTGTTTGTTGTTTGCTTGTTTGTTTTTGTGTTTTGTTTTCTTTTATCTTCCCCACTTACTAGCAAAATTTTATTTCCCCTCATATAAGACATAGCTTTATCCAGGCCCTTCCATCATTTTATTCTATATCCCAAATCTACACCTTCTTAAACTTTTCTTCTTCATTATTTGGTTGACTGCAGTCCGTGTTTAGGTTCATGATTCCCACATTAAGCTCCATCTGAGAACTTTCTTCTAAGATCCTACCAGAATGTTTACTTCTCACCATACCAGTCTCACCCCACATGAAGAGTTGCAAAGGTCAAGTGTAAGACCCAGCTATACCACTCTTGGGCATATAACCAAAGTCCATACTAGCATGAGGACACTTGCTCAGCTGTGTTCATTAGCAACTATTTATTGCTAATAGCCAGAAACTAGAAACAATGTAGTTGTCCCTCAACAGAAAAATGAATAAAGAAAATGTGGTACATTTATACAATGGAGTATTATTCAATGGCTTAAAAAATGACATCATGAAATTTGCAGACAAATGGATGCAACTAGAAGAAATCGTTCTGAGTGAGGAAACCCAGACCCAGAAAGACATTTATGATATGTATTCACTTATGAGTGGATATTAGCTATTAAAGAAATGATAATTAAGCTATAAATATATAGATCCAGAGAAGTTAAGCAAAGAGTAGGGCTGTGGGGGTGAGCATGAATTACCCTGGGAAAGAGAAATAGAATAGATTCTTCAGGTGTACTAGGTATAGGTGGGATCAGGTAGTGTGGGTGGAGGGAGAGAGTGCAGAGAGAAACGGATGAAATTGGAGGACATTTGGTGGGTAGTATGGAAACCTAGTGCAGTGGAAACTTCCTGGAATCTGTGAGGGTTACCCTAGTGAGGGTACTAGTAAAGGAAGTTATGGAGTCTGAACTGGCCATTTGTTGCCATTCAAGGCTTCCAGTGGTGGGACTGGGTTGCATTCTTTTGAGTTGTTGGTTGACGCATGGAAATCCCTAAACAACCAAAGCTGATACTAGCACAGAAGGTAATTCTGTGAAAATTGACAGTGGGGTCCCATTGCTAAGGACAATTTCCACACAGCTCATCAAACATAAAGAGGTCAAGATGGTTTGAGCTGGGAGCCTCCTCCCTTACGTTCTAGTCTGTTTTGTCTGAAACGGTACTCTGCAGGCTATGGAAAGAGAAACCTAGACACCCACCCAGCCACAAAACCAGGCACTTACAATCTGTTCTGCCTTCATTATGTGCTGTGGCAATGAGAAGGACCAAACAAAGTTTGGTTTAACTTGAGGACCACACCAAGTTAGGGAATCCACATCCTATACTGCTTGCATGACTGGGAACTGGAGAAAGGATAGTGAAGAGACCTAGGGTAGAACCAAACACAACTGGACAAACAAAATCAATGAGATGACCCTACTGAATCTATTATGAAAAGAAAAAAGAGAGAATACTGATATGATAAGATTAAAAGGGAGATTATGGAATCTACTTTTAAAAAGGAACTACTTGTTTTAAATAAGATAAGTAATGAAAATTTTTTGGTCTGAGTTTATCAGATGTCACTGAACTGGACATTGTTATATATATAATAAAATTTTTATCTGAATCTGTCAAATGTTAATGGACTAGACATCATTAATGTAATCTTGACTGTGTATATTGTATATACTTATTGGATATAATTTTTCTTGTATTAGTTATAAGCTTTTAAAATCTCAGACAAAAAGAGGGGAAATGTGGTATTGTATTCCCCCAAATAGTGTGCATGCTAATAAACTTATCTGGGGTCAGAGACAAAAGAGCCACAATATTAAACATAAAGGATAGGCAGTGTTAGCACACGCCTTTAATCCTAGCATTCAAGAGGCAGAAATCCATGTGTTCAAGGATACAGCCAAGCATGGTGACTCATCACGCCTTTAATCCCAGAAAGCAAGGCTTTAATCCCAGGGAGTGGTGGTAGAAAGCAGAAAGATATATAAGCGCGAGGACCAGAAACTAGAAGCATTTGGCCTGGTTAAGCATTTGGCTGGTTAAGCATTCAGGCTTCTAGTAGCAGTTCAGCTGAGACCCATTTGGATGAGGACTCAGAAGCTTCCAGTCTGAGTAAACAAGACTAGCTGAGAAGTTGGCCAGGTGAAGTTAGCTGTGGCTTGTTCTGTCTATCTGATTTTCCAGTTCACCCCAATACCTGGCTCAGGTTTGATTTTATTAATAAGAACTTTTAAGATTCATGCTACATGACCCCTAGTGATATTCTCCCATATTCATGGATTGGTGCTGTGTACAGGTGTTATCAGAGAGCAAGTGGAATCTGGTTCAGAGACCCATAGCCAGATATTAGGCTGAGAGAAAGTCTGAACTGGAGGTCTTCATTGGGCCTCTCCTCTCAGATGTTAAGGAACCAGATGGAAGAGGGCAGGAAGACTATAGGATTCAGAGGGGATGAAGGACACCAGGAGAACACAGCCCATCAAATCAACTATGGGCTCATATGGCCACACAGAGACTGAAACAGCAAGTATGGACCCTGCATGGCTCTGCACCAGGTCCTCTGCATACATGTTATGACTGTTAGCTCAGGGTTTTTGTGGGAGCTGGTGTATTGCCTACTCTTTCATGTGCTCTTTAGACACTTTTCCTTTTATCAGGTTGACTTGTCCTGACTTGACATGAGGGCTTCGTCTTGTCTCACTGTACGCTGTTTTGTCCCATTTTTTGTCTTCTTTCTGAGGCTGCTCTTCTCTGAAGAGGAAACAGGACAGTGTATCTGGGAGACAGGGAAGGTGGGGAGAGCTAGGAGGAGTGGGAAGGAGGAGAAACTCTGGTTGGGAGGTACTGTGTGAGAGAAAGATCTATATTAAAAAAATATACAAAAAAAGAAAAGAAAGTTCAAGTGTATTTTCATACCCTAAACCTCACTGTTTCTCCATATAATCTATCTCTGTTAACAAATTACTCTTCTAGGTTTATATTTTTATTTATTAATTGCATTTATTTAAAACTATTTAACAATAACTCCAGAATTATATAAAATTGAAAAGATAATATGAGAGTTCACATACATTGATTCCACAGTTTCCATGTTTTGTTGTAGTATATTATGCAGTATATTTTGTTTTGCAACTAAAGGATTTTATTGGTTTATTATCATTAGTTATAGTTTACACTCATTGTTAACGCCACTGAATGAAGACCACCACCCAAATCCTTTGACCAAATTAAGCATGCTTTATTTTCTGTCAGCAGGGCTGTCTTCCTAAGGTGGGGTTTGAAAATAATAGCATTGAACACAGAAAAGGTAGGGTTTATATAGTAAGACTAAGGTGATTTCAAGTGTTCAGGGATTTCCAGAGGAATTTGTTTAGGCAGGAACTTGGCTCAACATTTTACAATTATTTGGCAGAGTATCTTTTTTTTTTGAGACAGGGTTTAGTTTTGGTGCCTGTCCTGGATCTCGCTCTGTAGGCCAGGCTGGCCTCGAACTCACAGAGATCTGCCTCCGGAATTCTGGAATTAAAGGTGTGTGCTACCACCACCCGGCTTGGCAGAATATCTTATCATCCATGTATATTCAAAGTATGAGTAAAACTCCATATATTATGGGATAAAAATCCGGAGACCATGAAGTATGACCAAAGCCCAAATTGAGGGTATTTATTAAGCAGGTTTGTGACTGCCTAGAGAGAAACACTTTTCACAGAGCAGCCAGAATGCATATTACAGGGAGTTTTTAAAGACAAAGAATACAGAAAAACTACATCTTGGTTGGCAGTTTCAGGGAAAGCAAGCAAACAGCTTAACAAGAGCCAAGATCATGCAGTTACCTGGGACATTTCAACCCTTAGTTTCTAGAGCATGATTGAGTGCTTTCTCAAGGGATTTTTCAGTGCAGAGCATAGAAACCCAAATGGTTTCAGCTGAGCCTAGATGAAATCTTATCCCTCTTACACATAGGGTGGGGAGCACGTCAAATTCTTAAAACAGCTTAAAGCACAGTCAACTTGAGAAATAACCTTGTTCTGATCTTATACCAAAATGGCTTCCATACTTAAGACAGAGTTCAGCTAAATCATCATCATACTTCCTAAGCTTTTATCTGAAATCCTTCCTCTGTCCCTTGATGCTACCTGAGTACTGCATTATATTTAGTAGTCATGCCTCCATATGGTCTTTGTAACTCATATATTTGTAGGTCATTATTTCAGTTTGAGTTATTTTTCAGAATATAACAAATTGGAATTCTGTTATTTTCTTCATTATTGGATGGGAGCTCTAAGCTTCTGAAGGTTCAGCGTCACTTCCTTTATACTGTAGCTGGTGTACATATTACCAAAGTGACTCGCTACTGTTGATACTAACTTTTAAGCTAGCCTAGAATGGTAGTTGTGATGGCTATTCTTGACTGTCAACTTGACTACATCAGAATTAACTAAAACTGGAAAATGGAGGGCACACCTGGGAGGGATTTTTGCTTAGTATGAAGTAGGAAGAGTCACTTCTGATCTGGTAGCAAGACATCCTTTTAATCACAATCTTGAGGTGAGGAGATACAGCTTTAATCCAGATCATTTGAGCAGGGAAATCCCACCTTTAACCTGGGCCATACCTTCTGCTAAGATCCTATATAAGGACATGAAAGAATCTTTTGCTCTTTGCCTGTTAGTTATCACCTGGCTAGGAAATCCATTCCTTCACTGGCATAAAGATCCTACTTCCCATGGATTCCAGAATACACTGAAGAAGAGATGAGAAAGCCATCCTCCTGGACTGAGCAACTACTGGATTCTTGGACTTTCTATTCACAGTCAACCATTGTTGGATTAGATTGACCAAAGGTTGTAAGTCATTCTAATAAAACCCCTTTCTATATATAGACAAAGTTTCATTAATAAGTTCTGTTTTTCTAGGGAACCCCGAGTAATGCAGTAGTTCTTATCAAATTCCTCCACTATAGTACTTGTGGATTATCTTCTTGGGAATCTGTACTGCAATTAATGAACATGTAATGTATTAACTATTTACCAAAAATATGGAATCCTACAACAGTGATCAGCAGGGGACATTAAAACTAAGGGTGTAATAGTGGCATGCATACCTTGGCTCCCAAATTGAACAACAAGAGGAGAATCATGTCTGGTAATGAAAATGACCAAATACACAGGGCTAGTGAAATCATGGATCTTAGAGGAAAAACAACCACTCCTTTACTAAATCTACCCAATCTCTAATCACATTCAAAATATTTATACTTATACTCAAAAAGAAGTATAGTTCTCGTCTCTCATTAAGGAAACTTCTCTTTGCAACAGATAGAGACAGTTCAAGAAAACCACAATCATTCAAAATGCCTAGTTGTTGAGTCCAGTCCCCATGGATAAAACTGCTACATAATGCCTAGAACTAAGGTTTAGAGCTTAGTATGAAAGGGTTGATGGAAAGATTGTAAGAGCCAGAGGATCAGGGAGTTTGTTGTAACATTGTATCTCCTGGAAATGTAAGAGATGTTATTTCCATTAAGTTTCATGAACATGGCCACCTAAACCTGAGTTGAACAAGCATGATGCCATGATGCTAATGTGGGAAGCAAAAAGCTTGAGGCCTCAACCCTAGATGAGGAGCTCAAGGCAATCAAGGAATGCTGATAGTTAGAGAAATAATAATCTCTATGGAAGAGCCCTCAGTTGGTTATCCAATACCAAATTACCAGCCCGGAAAATATACACATATACATAAATGTACACATATATACATGACCACATTTGAAGAAAAAGAGGAAATGAATTAGAGAGAGAACAAAAGAGAGATTCCTTGGAAGGTTTAAAGAGAGAAAAGTGAATGAGAAAAGGATTTAAGTAGATTATAATCTCAAAAAATGAGAAAGTAATTACAGATAATTACTGAGTGTTTTGCTCACAAAATGTCTATCATCCCTATTCACTCTTGCATTTATTCAGTCATTTCTGC
The DNA here is from genome assembly GCF_004664715.2 of Peromyscus leucopus. Taxonomy (NCBI): domain Eukaryota; kingdom Metazoa; phylum Chordata; class Mammalia; order Rodentia; family Cricetidae; genus Peromyscus; species Peromyscus leucopus. The sequence continues at coordinate 12,220,542 of NC_051075.1, forward strand.
TATCATAAACTCATGGAAGCTTATTTCATTTCTGCATTTTAATCCAATAAAATGTTACTCATTTTGCTGGCAAGATTGTCCCAACCATGGCTCCCCTGGGGAAAATATTCATAGTGTGAGTCTGTCAGCTCTGAGTTAGTGTCTTCTTTGGGTCTTTGAAGTCTTTGCAGAAGTTTTAGGTACAGGTTTTCAATATCACAAGTAGCTTGCTTTAGTTTTAATTAAGAGTAAGATAATCTATTTATTGAATTGGGAAGAATGTTAATTTTATAGTAATTAGTCTTCCAATCAATGAATCCAGAGTTTCTCTCTGTTTAGATTGTTGATCAACTAGTACAAGCATTATAACTAGTATAATATTTTGTTACATTCATACATATGTCATATTTGGCACCATTGCATATGTTACTATAGCTTTTATTTTAAATTTCACTTGTTCAACAGAGAAATGAAGGAGCGAAGTTAACTTTTGTTTATTTAGTTATAATATTATATATATTGATTAGTTCCAGGAAATGTCTGCAAATTCTTGTACATTTTGCATAGATACAAAAATATCATGTGAGAATAGTTTCATTATATATATATATATGTGTGTGTATATATATATATATACACATATATACACATTATATGTATATATGTATATTTGTTCCTGTAACAAAATATGTGGCAAAAGAAATTCAATTAAGGAAAGACTTGTGGTTTAAGAAGGGGTATAGTCATTGATGCTAGGATGAAGCAGTAGTGGCTGGTCATATGGTGCTTGCAGCCAGGAACAAAACAAAACATATTTTGCCCTTCTTATTCAGTTCTGGATTCCAGCCAATAAAATGGCACAACCTGCTTCCAGCGGGAGTCTTTGCTGCTCAGTTAAACCTTTCTGTAAAGGCCCACACAGGCACATGCAGTTTCTCCTAGGTCATTCTAAAATACAGTTAAAAGTAACAAATTCTAGCCTGGGAATACTGCTCAGCAGTAAGGAACATTGGTGACTCTTCCTGGAGACCGAGGTTAGATTCCCAACAGCTCTCTGACATTTCACACCACATGCAACTTCACTTATAGGGGAAATGACACCTTTGTTGGTTTCTGCAGATATCAGGCACACATGTAATAGTCATAAAGGCAGGTAAAAACACCCATACACATAATAAAATACATTAAAGATAAAACCTTTTAAAAGGTGTATTTTATTATGTTAAATTATTTGTATGTGTGTATGGCAGTCTGTATATAGGTGTGTTCATGTGAATACAGGTGACTGTGGAGGCCACGGTGGATTCTTTGGAGCTAGAGTTACAAGTAGCCATGAATCACCCAACATGGTTACTAGGAATCTAACTGGGGACCTTGGCAAGAACAGTATGCTGCCTTAATTGCTGAGCTATTTTCCTAGTGCCACAAAGCACTTTTTTAAATTTTTCCTGTTTGATAAACTTGTTATTAATGTGATTTTTTTTTTTTCTTTGAGAAATGTTTTTTTTTTTTTCCTTTCTGGAGAATAACTTTTATAGGTGTAGAATTCTGGCTTGGGTTTTTTCATGTTTTCTTACTTGCTCACCGTCAGTTTAAATGCTTTATTAGGTGTCTTTTCCTTTTCATGGTTTCCATAGAGCAGTCTGGGGTTGTTAGTTTGTCACAGACAAGCAAGGACTTACCAACCACCCACAACCCATGTGCTCTTTAAGACATTTTCAGCTTTTGTTTAATAGAATTTGATAAGACTGTGGCACACATTTTTCATATTTATCTTGCTTGGTATTCTATGAGCTCCTGATATTTGTACTCTTATAGGTTTCACTGAGTTTTAAAAAATTCCAACAATTGTTGTTGTTGTTGTTTTTGGTTTTTCGAGCCAGGGTTTCTCTGTGTAGCTTTGTGCCTTTCCTGGAACTCAAATTCGCAGAGAACTGCCTGCTTCTGCTTCCTGAGTGCTGGGATTAAAGGCATGTGCCACCATCACCCGGCTTTTGTTTTAAATATTTAATATTCTGCTTTATAATATTGTTTTTCTTCTAGTATTCTCCCTAAAGCTTGTTTTATCTTTTGAGATTGATCCAGTTTGGAGATATTCTATTTTTTTTCATTATATTTTACTTTTCATACTCCTCTCTTTGCAGTTGAGACAATTCCTAATGAATTTCTTCTTTTTAAATGCACAGGTCTTCCATCTCAATGAGTCTTTAATAAGTATTCTTTACTTCTGTTAAAGAATCTTTCCTTCTGAGCATGATCTTGGGATGGTCTCTTAAAGTCCGTGTGTCTATGCTTACATTGTTCATTGCTTCATTTTCATGTCACCTAGCTTTCTTGGTTTGATCTCAAACTTATTATTTACAATTGTTCATGCTCTCTCTGCAATCCTATCAGTATCTATTACCACTTACCATTCTGGGCTTCCCATAGTTTTCATTCATTGCTGCTGCCACTGCCCCTCATCCTTATCTTCCATCTCCTCCTTGTCTTACTTAATTTCTTGTCAAATGTGAAATAACAAGACTTTGATAATAGACTATTAGTGTGAGATTTTGATGTCAGTCTGGCAAAGACTTGGGCTCTATTGAATGTTGGCTTTAGTGGTCTTCTCCTTAGAATATTTTCTGTTTAAAGTCTGTGCTGTTGGTGCTTAGCTTTAAATCATTCTTACCATACTGGAAGCATGGCTAGAGATGTGGAAAGATAAAGAAGGTGAGAAGTATCCTATAACCTTATCACATCGCTCACCAAGTAGTTCTATGTACATTATCATTGATCTTAGATACTGTTCCTCCACTGATACAATTTAATTTCTTCCATCACATATGAGATAACACAAACAAACAAACAAAAAAAACAAGAAAAAAACAAAACAGAAAAAAAAGCCACCTAGAATATAGTAGAAGATTGTCCTTCCCTCAGGTGGAATAAATCTCTGATAATATTTCTTTTTCCAAGAAAACAGACTTTTTACTTCCTTTCTTTTTTGGGGGCGATATTCTATTCATATTTCACAATGCTTAGTTTTAACTTTCCACTGTCAGAGATGAAGGAATCTTTCTTAATTCTTTATAGGGATTCCAATAAAACTAATGGAATTCCTCAAGGTAGAACAAATAGTGTGTGTGTGTGTGTGTGTGTGTGTGTGTGTGTGTGTGTGTGTGTGTGTGATGGTAGGGGTGTTCTAAGTTTACAGAAAAAATAAGCCTCCAACAGTTTGTGAAAATCAACACTTATTTGCAAACTCATTTATACGAAGCATCCTCTGTCCTAGGTTAATGGATACCAGCTTGGATTCTCCCTGGATTCCTCTCTCATCTTTTCTTAGTTTGTTGGTGTGCTCTGTGACTTGAGCTCACATGTAGGTCATAGACAAAGCGATGACATTTAAGTTTCCCATTACAAATACCATAGTAACAAGAGTTTGGATACTTCAAAAGTATCAGAAATGAAACTTGAATAGTGAATAGTTTATATAATTGTAAAATAACTTAAACCTAGTGAAAAGATACCACTGAGTATCTTAAATATCTTTGAATATCCCCAGATTAAGATCTTTACACTTCCAAGATTTCAATATGTTATTAATTTTCTCCTTTACATTTTCATTTTCTGTATATTCATGTACATACATACAAATTTACAGAATCATTTGAAAGGAAATTATTTGCATAACTAATACATAATTTTCCCTGAACACATGCTGCTTTTTATTTATTCTTTTCACTGTGATAAAACACCATGACAAAAGGCAACTAGGGAAATAAAGTGTTTATTACATCTTACAGTTAAGTCCATCATCAAGGGAACCCAGGGAAGGATCTCAAAGATGGAACATTGAAGCAGAAACTGTAGTGAAGACCACAGATGAATACAGATTACTGGATTGCTTTCCATGACTTATTTTGATTGCTTTATTCTTTCATTTACTTTAAATTGTATACATGTGTACTGTATTTATATCATTTGTGTCCTTTATCTTCTCTCTCAGATTCCTCCTGTGTCCACACCCACACATACTCCTTCTGAAATTTATAGACTCTTTTTCCTTAATTATTGTAGTGAAAAATACATAATAAATAAATTTATATATAAATGAATAAATTTATACTTTGTATGTAAATGAATAAATATATAAATGTTGTCCATGCATTTGAAACTCCTCACAGATGCTACCTTTATTATACCTCTATTATATATCAGGCTTAATATTATAATTAAAATGGCAAATAAATATCATACACCTCCTGATAAATCCTTCTAGGTCCATTTAGGGTTGCTTGTATCTATATGTTTTTAGGATTGATAACTTTGTGTCAAAAACCACTACGGAGTTCATCCCTAGGAAAGACAGGTCCTTCTTCTCTCCAAGGTCAGCACTTACTTGCAGCCATGCGTTTCTGTGAAACCTTGCTTTTTTATATACCCAGGATCACCCGCTCAGGTGTGACACTGTCTGCAATCAATTGGTCCCTCCTAAATCAGTGACTAATCAAGAAACATATCCCACAGACATGCCCACAAACAAATCTGATAGAGGCCATCGGCCAATTGAAATTCTTTCTTCCTTGATGACTCTAGTTGGCATCCGGTTGTTGAAAAAAAATCCAGTACAAGGAAGCCAGCATAGAGTGTCTCAGTTAATGGCATTCTTTCTTAATTTTATTTTCAGTTCCAAGAAGTTTGCTGTTCTTTCTTCATGTGTTTGGCATTTTTTTTTTTATGGTTATAGCCCTTTGATTTTAAAGACTGAATTTAACATTTGACAGAAAAATGAAAGAAGAGGTGTCATGGTTTTGGATTGGTATTTATCAGGAGGTATATGATATGATACTTATTTGCCACTTTAATTATAATTTTAAGCCTGATTATATAATAAGGGTAGCACCTGTGAGGGGTTTGGAAGGCATGGTCATCATTTGGAGTTTATCATCTATAGGTACCTTGTCAGGAAACATGGAAAATATCCTGCTTCTCAGCAAATTCCATCTCTAATTATAACTATTGGTATTTGTGTGGTGGTTGTCAAATGGTAGTTTTCTGTTTGCTTCTCCCTAAATTGCTATTCTATTGTAAATGATATTTCAAAATGACAGAACAAGAAGTTAAAACTTTTAATGTTTCCCTTTTTTCAATTATCATGTTTCCTTACAGTGTGGTCATTCTTCGAAAATGTATACACATAAAGAAATTAGGACATTATCTATAGTTACTATGACATTAATACATAAAATTGACATTTGTAAAATTCTAGTGAAAAATATTTTAAAACAAGAAAAAAAGAACAATCAAATATATAAAGAAAATCATCCAGCTATCTAAGCATTGATTTCACACCATCATGTGAAAGCTTACACTCTGTTTAAGAAACAAGTATCGGCTTAGGACCTATATAATAGGGTATTAATCACAGAGTTCAAGAGTCTAAATCCTTTTATCCAATTATATCCTGCACAACGAGTCGACAGTAGGAAGGTCATTACATGTGCCCTGAGCTATTCTTTCCTTCTTAACACTAAAGTAAGTGAGAATTATTTTTGCCAAATGTGTGTAATTATTTGTGAGATGCTCAGACCCTTATGTCATCGCCCCTGGAGTTTTTCAAAGAATAGAAATCACATAGAACTCCTTGTGGGATTACAATGAACTGTAGTTGGATTTGATGGAAAAATAAGAAAATTTTCTAACAAATAAAATAAACAGCTGTTCCCAAGAAGTTTATCATTTAAAATAGCTAGAATGATGCACTCTCCTCTCCCATGTCATGTGACTGCTTATTTCACATGCATCCTCACTGTTTTCTCTACCAGTTATAGTAAACAGCTACTTAGTTGTAGCATCTGCTTGGCAGTATTAACGTAATACAATAAAAAAAAAATTGGGTTACCAAAGGCATTTCAGACTGGAGTTGCATTGTTTTCTTGTTAATGTCCTATTGCCAATGTAATATTTCATCTCTAAAAGGCAAAGTTCTGCTTATCTTATTAGGTTGAGCACAAAGAGGAATGGTGACTTAACATTATCTGAAGACAAGAGCAATACATTTGTTCCTATGAAGAAACTGCAACTGATTATCGACTTGTTAATCAAGGCAGGACTAGAGAAGCTTTTTTTTTTTTCTGTGCTAAATAGACCTTAGAGACTAGGAACATTAACTTATAGACAGCAACCCCAGATCTTTTGAGATAAACAATAGGGATGGATATTCTGATGTAGATTGGTGTGAAGAATATGAGGTAGATAATATCACAGTATATTTTAACACACACACACACACACACACACACACACACACACACACACACACACACACACACAAAACCTTAGAGACAGATTATCCCCCTTATATGGAAGTTGTCAGTGGATGCATGTCCAATGACTTCAGAGAGCATTGCTACAGGCTGCTGATTCATTGTCATCAGGATGATGTAGACTTGGCAATAAAAGGTACAATGCTTTCTACATTCTGTTTGAGAAGGCAAACAGTGTTGACTGCATAGTAGGATACCACAGTTTAAAAGAACACACTACACATCTAGTATATATCTGTACTTGATATATATTTTATAAAGAATCCAAAAAAGTTAGACTTAAAATTAAAAAATATACTGAGTTTAAGGAAATGACATATTAATTATTCTGATAAAAACATTACATTGCATTGCAAATATTTACTAAAATATCATTGCATATCCCAAAGTATGTACAAGTGTCAATTGGAAGGAATTTTATTTGAATAATTAAATAGCAAAAATTATTCTTGAATGAAAATGAAGGAGGTCATGGCATATTATACAAATTTTCTTCAAAAACATAAAGAAAAATTGGTACAGTATGCATTTTGAAATTATAAATAATTTTGTTCAAATGGAATTATTAAATACATAGTTTGGATGTGGCTTATTGGAAAGAGAATGCAAAGGAGTACAAGGTCAGTCCACCTTTAATTCTTGAAGTATATTCAGTGACATAAATAGGTGTAGAATGTCCCCTAAAATGTCAGCATATGTACAAAATAACCATGAAAAGTCATAACAGTTGTAAATCTGTATATGCATGCTTATTATACATACATGACAACACAAGCAAGATCATATTCTATTAACTTTAAAATTTATACTAAAATGTATTTGGTCATTCCCTGTTTATTTATGAAAACTCCATTAGAAACAGGTGAGAAATTGAGGGCTATTTAATTCTGAGTGCTTTTGAGCTTATTACATTATTGGCAACAGAAAAAGTAACAAATTTGCCACAAAATTTTTATTATTAAACAAGGAAATAAAATAAACAGATAAACAAAAACTGATGAATTCAGAAACAGCACTTTAGTCTGTACAACCACACAGAGGAAAGATGAATGTTAAAACGGTAAGTGCTTTGTGTCCAGAATAGCAATTTGGACATAATGATTTAATGTCTGACATTTGCTGAGGAAGTACAGCTGAGCCACAGCATGTGTACTATGGATGGAAGTGCTAGAACTTCATCTATAAAATCAGCCATGATAAATGGAAGATTTCAAATGGGTAAAGAAGAAATCAGTTACATAGTATTTGTTGTAAACATGAAGGTAAAATGTGTGCAAAATATTTCTTAGCAATTTATATGAAAATAAATTCATACCTCTGTTGGGGGGGGAAGTGGCAGTCTGAAGAATTCACAAACTGTTTAACAAGTTACTTAGCATATACATCTTCACTTAAATTCCAGAAACTAAGCACGCAAGCAACTTTTAAGATAAGTGTGATAGTGAGCATTAACTGATCTGTGTTCTCAGGTCCTCCCCAGAGAGCTGAAAGCATCACAAGGTGACCTAACAAGGATCCTTTTAACTGTGCTATCAGTGATCCATAACAATTTCAAATTTCCCATGAACTAGTGCCCGACATCCATAATTCTTTTTTTATGTTTACTTATTTTGTGTGCACTCATGCACATGTATGTGAGCCACAGTGTTCGTGTGTCCTGGAGAGTAGGGGCTCTCCTTCTACCGTGTGGGTTCCAGGAATGTCACTCAGGTCCTCACTCTGGCAGCAGGCACCCTTACCCTCTGAGCCATCTCAACATAGTTATTTTTTATCCAAGATTTTATTCAAATGCAGAAAACTGTGAAAAGACTATAAAAATACATTAAAAATGAGAAGAAAATGCTGGAATATACAAAAGCTTTGTTATCATTTTCTGTAGACAGATAATGAAAGATTGAGTTGAAAGTTTTCTCTAGTCCCTTGTGGTCCTGCAGCCACTTACAAAATAATTACACAGAGGCTTAATATTGTTTACAAACGGTATGGCCTATGGATTAAGTTTCTTGCTAGCTATTTCTATCATCTTAAATTAACACATTTCTATTAATCTATGTTTTGCCACATGCTGTGGCATTACCAATCTGCTGGCATGTTGCTCCTTGAGTAGCAGGCTGGTGTCTCTCCAGAATCTATCCCTTTCTCTATCCTGTCTCTCTCCTTGCTTTTCCTGCCTGCCTCTAAGCTACCTTGCCATAGGTCAAAGCAGCTTTATTAACCAATGGGAACAACATATATTCCCAGTATACAGAAAGGCATGCCCCAGCAAAAGATTTATTTTTTTTCTGTTTTTTTTTTCTGTGTTTTCTAAGATTTGTACAATCATATAACCATCTTCAAAGTAACCTCAAACAAGTTCTTTTTTGTTTTGTCAATGCACTGACCTGTATTTGTTGTTACGGAGTAGAAGATATATTGATATCCCAGGATTCTGAGAACAAAACCACATGCATTTCCAATGGTGTTTTCGCCTTCATTTTTTTTTTGCAATCATTTAGTTACATTTAGTTCTAAACAATAATAAAATTTATGTATAAGGCTTTTAATAGGTCCTTTTAGTAGAAAAGAAACTTTAGAATAATGAAAAGAACCTGCTTAGTTTGCCCCATACCATCCAAGGAGGCACCTGTGATCTGCTGTCATAGGTGCAGCAAGACTTAGAGTCATTAAGAAGTTAGATAAAATCTGCAGTGAAACCTGCTCTGAATTTGATTTTGACTAATTAGAAACCACATTTCTAAGTAACTCCATTCATGGTGAACTTTTTCTTATTTACACATTTGTATCCCTTTCTATCTTCAGATTATTTATATGGGGAAAATTTACAACTAGTAGTTCAACATGGATACTTTCCTGATGTGAAAATATTCTCTCCATATTGAAATGGTTTATTGATCACCACATTGATCAACAACTACAATTTGTTATAGGCTGGATAACCAAGAAATAATTTATGCGTATTCTTCCCTCCCCCTGCTCCCTATTAGAGTGATTTAGAAAACGCCTCTTGTTCATGAACATTTTAAGCTTACTAAACAACAGGAAAATGATTCAACAACATTCCTAGAGAGGTGGAACTTTCTGCCAGCTATTTTGGTTGCACACTATCTTCCAGATATTGCTCTATAAGACAGCTGATCATTTATGTGTCTATCTCTTCAAATGACTTTCTTGAGTGTGAATTCGCACAGTGCATTTCTCTTCTTGTATTCCCATTGTTCTAATCTAATGGAATTATTTATCAATAAAGTTATTCTGGATTAAATTAATTTAGGAGCTGTTGTATCTAACTTTGTTTAATCAAATATGAAGCAACATGATGGAAGAGGTTCACTATTTGTAAAGCTACCAGATGCCCAACTTCCTAAGACAAACATTTAAACTATATTTCAAAAAGGAATGAAAGGAGCACATATGACTTGTAACATTACCCACACTGTCTAAGAACTTGTTGCCTGCATATGTTTAGAAAGTACTTTCCTTGCCGGGCGGTGGTGGCGCAGCCTTTAATCCCAGCACTCGGGAGGCAGAGGCAGGCGGATCTCTGTGAGTTCGAGGCCAGCCTGGACTACCAAGTGAGTCCCAGGAGAGGCGCAAAGCTACACAGAGAAACCCTGTCTCGAAAAAAAAAAAAAAAAGAAAGAAAGTAGAAAGTACTTTCCTCAAAACATATTCTAGGAGTCACCTTCCCCTCCTGGAATCACTGTCCTCTGAGTTTCATATTATTCCCTAAGAAAAGAGGAAGGATATTTCAGCCTTCATAACAACCTTCTCCAATTTTTAAACCAAAATTGAGTAAACTTTTGATATTGCACAGCATCTGCCTAAAAGTGTCCCAGAATTCTTGCTATTATATTTATTCTTACCTCAATGTCACTTTATTTCTGTTGAATGAAAATTAAAAATAATGTTTTTTTTTCAATTTATTTTGTTTTAAAATAAAACCTAAGCACCATAATATATAAAATAATGCACATTGAGAAAAAGCAGCATTTCCACTGATGACTGGCAGGTAGTTGTAGTAACTAGTTGTATGTATCTTTTATAGATATTGGGACAAGATATAAAATCTGAAATGTGTTCTGCAAAAGTGGTAAACATAGACTCCTAGTCTACTAATGTCATTAACATTTTTTTTTATTTTATTTTCATTTTTGTTGGATAATGCATTGGCTCTACACTAACCACATCTGAGTGTTCTGTATCTTTGGAGTTTTAGCTTGCTTTGAAAAGCACACTTGGCACACACACCCATGATGACTCTACATCATTCACACTGAGTATTCTGAATCAGAATCTGAATCTAAATTTCCACATGGAATATGTTATAAATTTCAACATTTGTTGATGGGAAAGTTCTTAGACTAGTCTGATAATTTCAAATAAAGGTATGGAGCATCAAGATGAAGCCATTATTTTCAAGAATTCCATATGCAATAAGATGTGACACTCAAAGCAGCTCCCATGATTGTTTTTCTCATTAATGAATTTTTAGTCTTTCTATATTCAGACTAAGAAAGAAGCTAGTTTTTTTTCTTACTAAAAACAAAAACATCAAAAAGCAATTATTAGGCAGTGTGCGCACGCTAAACACTCGAGCAAGAGCGATCTCTGATTGAGCAGCTGGTTACAATGAGTCAGAAAGCGAAAGCTACACAAGAAACCCTGTCTCGAAAAAACAAAAAAAAAAAAACAACAACAAAAAAAAAAACATTGCCCTGGAAAATCTGAAGTGATCTTCTGAATGTTAAGTGCTGAAGCTAAGTTCTAGAACCTGGGCTCCTGTGTGTCATCTCCCAGGGCTCTTATAAAGTTCTTCAGAAAATCCTCACCACAGATACTATGAAATAACCATGAATCTTATTTTATAATTAATAAAGTAAGTGTAAGAGAGCAAAGGTCATTTGTCAGACTTCTGTACATTTGTTCTCCAACTAATTGCCAAGACACAATTGTACATAGATTTTCTCTGTAGCTTGAATTTGACTCCAATTCATCTTGTGTTTGCACTTAAACAATATGTGTAACTAGGGAAATGTACCAGATACAAATTAACAATCACATTTGTTTTCTATGAAGTCAAGGAGAAAAAGACATGTACATCAGAGGTTCAGATTATTAAAATGATAGTGCCAAGTACTCCACATTAATTGCCTTACCTATTAGATGCTTGATAACTATTAACATTAAAAGCACAGGCTATTTAAGAGCTTCAATAAAAAGTATTATTATATCTAATTTAGATATTTAAATGCTTATGCATTAGTGATCTTTTGCACCTTAAAATCAATCATACCTTTAAAAGCTTGATTTTATGGTATGAACCTAAATGTACACCATTTGATTAATATTTTCAGAGCATCTGTGAAAAAAAGGCAAGAGCACAGCTTAGAAACCAGGATATTTGAATTCTAAGTTGAAACTCCCTTTACCTAAAAAGACACTTCCATTCTGTAAAAATTCTTCTGTTAGCTCATATATAAACAAATAAATGATTGGTATAGCACGTCTAAAAATTGCTATTGGCTGGATCATCATATGAAAATATTGGGGATAAAGAAGTTTACATCTTTCTTTATAGACTAGAAAAATTTCCTGAAACATGAACATGAAAATGGAAGCCATTTGATATGAACCTTTAATAACCCTTACTTTCATTCAAATTTTTATGAATTATACCTGGCTTTTAAATACAATGCAAATACGCCTGTTCTAATTATGCTGATAATAATCATGTAGCAAAGAAACTACATGATATAACTGCTAAAGTGACCTGATTAGAATCTTATATTTCAGACTCTTATTCATGTTCTGATTCAGGAGTTAAATGGAGTGATATGCAACATTCTACTTAAAATTCCAGCTTTGTCTGGCTCCGCTGCTTGGAATATGCTTCATTGCTCCAAAATAAGCTATAGCAACAGCTACTGAAGAGAGGAAAGTGGCTAAGGACAATTAATTCAAAGACAAGACATTTAAAAACATACTGGGAAATCATTCTCCTAATTTGAATTGGGTATTATTTTACTATGCACTTTCATAACTATAGAAACAATTTATCTTGTAGGAGGATGGGGAATACACATTTAATGACATCATAAATGGGCTTTCAGGTAGAGTGTGCTGTCATCTGGGATGGGAGAAAACCCATGCTGACCTGAATACATTTCATAAAAGAAGATTCATTTTTGATCACCATTTGTGGGTTATATAGCCAGAATACAAGCTAGAAGCCCTGTAGCATATTTAATATTGATGGCTGCCCATTACCAGTACTTAAACTAAATAAATCAGAAGACTTGGGCATGAGGCCCAACAGGAGTATATTTGAAAATCTTTAAGTGATTCTAATTTGTAACTAGGGTTAAAAACTAATACCCTTGAGAATGTTTTCAGACTTGGATATGTTTTAGACATTCTTGGGGGGGGCAGTGTAAAATACATAGAATGATGTAGCTTGCAGAGTAGAACCGAAGATCTGAAAGTTAACGAGTACACCCTTTTTTACTCAGGCAAGCCATCCCCGGATCTCAGTGACAAATACTTCCCTAAACATTAGCCCCTGTTAATGTGATTGGTAAGGTTTCTCATTAACAACAAAAGATAATGAGTTTATATTGACCAATTGATTTAATCAGTTTCTAGATAATCAGGGGTATAAATAGAGGTAGATAAAACATATATATGGGTAATCCTTTGTTAAAATGTAGACTTGAGACCTTTGGTAGCCAGGGGGCTTGCTTTGTAAGCTTCCTGTGCTTTGAAAATAGTCCCTGACTGCTCTGGAACTTCCAATTTTCCTCTCAACTCTTAAAGAGCTTTTTGGATAGTTAGTGATATATAAATAAATGATTACTCTTTCTCAACAACAATATTTAAAATATAGGCTACATGGACAGATATAAATGTCATATAAAGATCTTTTACTCTTTGGTTTGAAACAGGGACTCCTGTAGTCAAGATGGTCTTAAGCTCCCTATGTAGCCAAAAATGAGTATAAACTTTTGGATTCCCTTGCTAAGGGCTGGGCTCACAGACGTTCACCACCATACTTACTTGAGTTTCTCATCCATAGAGTAACTAGAAACTGAGGAGGCAGCCGTGGAAAAGTGCTTGTGGTGCAAACACAAAGAACTGAGTGTGGATACTTAGAATCCATGTAGACAGTGCAGTGGTAAGGTTCTATGACCCCAGAGCTGTGGAGCAGAGGCAGGAGAATCCCTCTAGCTCTCTGGAATTTTTTTTTTTATTTTCATATAGCTTTTAATCTTATATACATGGGGATCTCAGTTGAGAATGAATTTGCTGCCAGGATACATATGTTGGCTTGAAACATTTTTGAGACACTACTGTGGGAAGGGCAGGGGTGAGGGGGAACCTTGGAAAGACAAAAACGCTAGCACTAGTAGATATAATCTGTGATGCTTCTGAGCAACACGCAGCACATAGGATGGTCTCCAACACCAAGAAGTACATACCTTAAGATCTCAGCTTTGAGAAACATGATGCCAGCAGGATGAGTAAGAAAAATACATTAAGAGCTGGGGAGCTGGGCTCGGTGGGCAAATCGCTCATCGTATAAGCTTTAGGATCTAAGTTAGACCCAGGATCCATGTAAAAGCCTAGCCTGTAAAATACACACACACACACACACACACACACACACACACACACACACACACACACACACACACACACACGAAATGAACATAAAAATCTGTGTAACTTATTGTGTGAAAATTTAAATAGCATTATGAAAATACAGGTAGGTATGAAAACAAGCCAGAGTAGGTTGAGTTAAGGCTAATAGACAAAGGACCTACAAGTTGGGGGTGGAATCTGTTGCTTTTCCCTAGAGCTTTGCCACTCATGTATCCATTTACTTGACACTAGTTGAAGAGTTTCCATTTCAGATCAGGCCCTCTGAATAGGACCTCTGACACATGGATTTCAAAGATTCTTTGTAAGACTGCACAACTGGAAGCCTGAAGTCCAAGATGCAAGTGCCAACATGATCATGATACCTCTGAAGGAGCTGAGGAAAGATGTCTTGAGGCAAAGAACCCTAGTCTTTTCAGTGTTCTTTTGGAGCTGACCCTGGATTTGGACTGCTGCACACAGTGCTGCCCTGAGCATCATTTGAACATCTTTTGCTGCACCTCCATTTGTATTTGGATCATCTACGAATGAGAGTGCACACCAGCTGGAGTAGATGCTGCCAACTATTTTCCAGAGTGGTTGTGTCAGCTTCCACTCCCTTTAGAAATGTATAGCATGCTGGTTACTCTGCTGGTTCATCAACACTCTTCCATGTTTTAAGCATCGGTCTTTCTGTCTGATTCTCTCTGGAAATTCTGTCTAGCCAAAACAGTAAGTCCTAGATTCAGGTAAACAGATACTATTTCAAAAAGAAGGTGGAGAACAATAGAGAAAAAGAACCAAATTCAACCTATGTTCTATACACATTAGTACAATTATACACAAATACACATGCAAACTATTATATACACAAGAATGCATACACAACACATCTATCTATACATAACCATACACATTAAATAAATAAAATAAGATAAATTAAAAATAAATTAAAAGAATATCCAGCTGAAAATTATTTACTTATTTAAAAATTCTAGTCACTAGGCATAGAGGCCAGTAGAAAGACATGTTCAAAATGATGTGAACACCAGCCTCTAAAGACAGAAGAAGGAGAATAAAATCCTCCTATCAGGTCTCATGGTCCACACCCCTTCATATATTTAGCAATATTAAGTGTTTATGAGGGACAGGTTTTCCTAGATTATACCAGATGACCAAACCAGCATAATGAAATTATAATATGTGTATTAATCAATTGGGCATTTCTAATTTCCAGAAATTATGCATGCCCAATAAGCCTCCAATTACCACTGGTACTGTTCACTCCTGGACTGATCTCTGAGTTTCTAGTATGTATGCACAGATGCCCAGACATGTACTTAATTCTCTCATTTTCTTGTGAGTCAGTTTATTGATAATGGAGTGAATGCCCTTTAGTGTTCCCACAGCATCTTTCCCACTCCATTCTCTCCCGCATCCTCTGCTCCTTTGACCTCTGTTCCTCACTTTTGGAAGCACCTCCCCCATTATTGTAGCATCTTAATCTCTCAGCGCATTTTATTTTAAATGCATCTGCATTTGGAATTTTCAGAAATCCCGTGAAGTCAATGCTATTTTTAGTCAATGCTATTTTTTAGTCAATGCTTGCTTATTAGCTTGACAAAAGAAAGTAAATCAGAGCTCTTTGTAGGTTTCCTACTTTCCCCAAGTAGATTGCTCAAGACTGCCAGGGCTCAACCCAGGGTCTTCCTGATTTCAAGATTAAAATTATTATTATTATTCCTAAAATTATTTTCTGTGTGTAACATAATGTCCTGATTCTCTTTTCCAACCAACCTACCCACAAAGCCATTGACCTACAATTTGTCCTGTCTATAAGATGCACTAGGGTCAATCCAGCACAGAAATTGTGGGAGTGGCCAACTAATGACTGGCACAGCTACTGACCCATGCACTAAGAGGTAGCTTACCCCCGAGGACCAGGACCCAGAGGTGGGATGCTCTAGAGACCTGGTCTATAACCAAACGTGACTTGCACAAAGAAAAAAAACGTCAATGAAATTATTCCCAATGATATTCTGCCATACTCATAGATGGATGCCTAGCCCAACTCATCAGAGAGGCTTCACCATGCAACTGATGGAAACAGATGCAGAGACACACAGAAAAACACTAGGCAGAGCTCAGAGGATCCTGCAGAAGTGGGGAGGAAGAATTACTATAGATTGTTAAGCATGTGAAAACCAACTTTTAGTTGAAAAAATTTAAAGCATCACAGTTACATTACATTGTGTAATTATAACGTATTGCTTAATTAAATTCAAACTGTTTTAAGCCCTGAATCATTTAGTTAAGCATAAAGATGTTAACCCTGCAGAATTGGACTTTACTTATGGTTTAAGCACAATTGAGATATATTGACATTATTGAGACTGTGGGAAGGATAATGAATTTTGCTTTGTTATGATGCATTTTCCTTCCAACTTCCAAGGACAATTACTATGCACTTCTGTTTATGTAGTATACTATTGTCTGTGACACTTGGCTGCTTGGTACATTGGATTAAACTGAGTACTGTAAATTATATTCTTTTCAGAGGAAAGAAAGAAACCTTGGAAATAAAATGTGGAGTTTTCTAAATAAAATGAGACTGTATATATTTGTTTCCTATGTTCCAAATTTCTACACTTTTCTGCTATTTCATTTTAAAGAACTTTTCATTTGAAGGAGTCAATTCTATTTTGAAAATGAGTCTCTGGACCCATAAACAGCAAAAGTCTTTATTACCTGAACAGCAGCCAAAAATGAAATGGCTGTGAAGTGTAATTATATAGATGTGCCATAAAACACATTTCTAGATTGTTACTAGTACAGGGTAAAATAAAATTCACTGTACACATTTCCTTCTTATTTCATCGACTTTCTTTCTATCAGTTTTCTATTTGAAGGCTACTTATTGATTTGAGCTTAATAAACATAAATATATTTCTAATTTTCATGATATTAAATTGTGTATGATATGCACTAGTACTAAAAGAATTCAGAATCTTGTTGGTATACAGTGTATGCCTGATGTTTAATTTTATGCTTTAACTGGATTAGGCATGATGCACAGAGAGCAGACCAAATGTTATATCTGAATGTGTCTGTATTTCCTGAAAAGATTAGTATTTGAGAGTAAGGGAGAGTCCCTCACTCATCATGTTGGTGAGCCTCATCCAATTCAATGAAGATTAGTCTCAATAGAACAAAAATGTGGAAGAAAGGCAAAGTTGAGTCAGTTAATCCAGTTTCTAATGCCCTGGAATATATGGATGTTCCTGTTTCTTAAAGTCTTAAGTCTTTGAACACTATTGAAATAGCACATCCTCTACCTCAAGAATTTCTGTTCAGGGCCAGAAAGGAAACTAAAAACCTCACTTTCCAGGACTTCTGCCTTGCAAACAGCTGTCTCTCTAATCATGTGGGCCAATCCCAATACTCCCTCCAGATACATTTATACACATATATAGTGTATGTATAAATATATGTATACATACACATATATAAAGATGTATGTATGAGAGTCTCTCCCTCCCTCCCCTGCCTATCTGTGTAAATCAAACTAATATATATCAAAGTAAGATAGACAGTTCCCTACTTTCGCTGAATGATATATGTGGCCAACTTTATCCTGAAAAACATCAGGGTGTTTAGGTGAAATAGTTTAGCATCAAAAAGCCTATTTGATTGGTGTTTTGTTTGTGGAGGATTGTTTGCTTATGTATTTACTTATCTGTACATAAAAAGCAGTGGGACCTACTTGTTAAAGGAGTTACTGTGGGCATCTTCTACAGCCTCACTAATCTCAGTCACACAGCCTCTCTTGCCTTGACAATAAATTCTGTAAAACAAATATAAAAAAATCCATCATGAAAGCAAAAAGTAGCTCTTGATTTGTTTGTCAACTCTTCATTAGAACACATGGATTATGACTAAAAATAAGTCTTTGAAATACAGACTGATTTCTATTCAGTGTATTTCACATCCACAGGACAGAAAGTAGAAAGAGTTGTTCTTTAGCACAAATGAACATTTTTGTTTTTATGGGAATATGCTATTTGCTTTTCTAAAATCTCATTGTTCAAAAAGAAAAAAGCTCACAAGTTAGAAAATAAACCTGTAGAATTAATGAATAACTCAAAATTCTGCTCTGTTTTAAATAAAAATAAAAATCAGACACTGGGTAAAAACACACAAAAATATGCATGGTGAAAGAACCTTTATATCACCAAAAAAATAATAATTGAATATGGGAGTATTCTATAAACTCCACTGGAATAAAATGGAAAAGTCTGCATAAATTAATGACTATGTGGGATTATATACTACTTGCTAAAATTTATTGTTGCTAGATCTAGAATAAACAAGTGACCAATTTCCTAAAGTAGTAAAATAAACTGAGGAACCACCTCTCCAATTCTTCAAACTAAATACACTAAAAAGATAGTGTATGTTCATCAAAACTAGATTGCTATGCTGCAGAGATAAGAAATAAAGAGAAATCTAAAAACTCTTTCCCTTTATAATACAAATAAGACAAAATACAGAGGGAGAAAACAGGGGATTGGGCAAGATAACTCATTCATATGGAATCTTAAATACTATATTAGCACATTAAGGGAATTGCATTGTTACAAGGTGAAGTTATCGAGACATTCAGACATGTTTTCTCCGGAGACATTTTCAACACCATTTGTGAAATTATTAGGAATATATTATCAGGTCATTGTGAAAAGTAATCTAATTTTATCTCTTTTCCCAAACATCTAAATTTTCTCAGTACTGCTTCTAAGCCATTCCTCTACTTTCAGTAATGTTTTTACTTTATTGTTTATTAAATTTATCTATTATGTTGATCGGTCTCTGACTCTTTTTCACATGTCTATCTGTCCTTCACCACATTGTTCACAGAGAACATGATAGTTTATGGCAGTGGTTCTCAACTTTCCTTAGCTGCGACCCTTTGATATGTTTTTTTATGTTAAGGTGTCTCCCCAACCATAAAATTATTTTTGTTGTTACTTCTTAACTGTAAATTTGCTAATATTATGAATTGTAATGTAAATGTTTGTGTTTTCTGATAATCTGAAAGGGTTGATCAATCCCAAAAGGAGTTCATCAAAACAAGCTTGCTGTGCTGCAGACATGAGAAATAAAAGGAAATCTAGCAACTCTTTCACTTTATGATGCAAATAAGACAAAATAAAGAAAAGGAGAAAGCATGGAGTTGGGCAAGATAACTCATTAATATGGAATTTTAAATACTATATTAATGTATTAAGGGAATAGCATATTTTGGAAATTCAAAAATCATCCTTAATAGGTAGTGAATTAATAAAAACATACTATCAACAAATACATTTTCACATAATTATAACAAAAGCACCACTTATGATAGTATAAAAGAAGATAAAACATTTTGGAGTATATAAAATGTGTTCATACTATTACAAGAACTATTTAAATCTGAGATTGCAGGGTAATTGTAAACTGCTCACTATACCACCTGTTTTTAAATATCTTTGCTAGAGATATCATGGGAGAAAGAAGTCTCTCACATATTGATAGTACAAATATAATACAATAGAACACAATAGAATGGCATTTCACGACATATCTTGCCTGAGTCATACTGTCAGTTTTTTCAAGTACAATTTTTTTCACATTATTTTAACTTTCATATAAGACATTGAAAGATACATATAAGAAAATACTTATATGTTTACTTGTTTAATGTACAAAGAAACATAAAGAATAAATCAGGAAACAGTGAAATTAGGTTATCCAAGAGGTGTGCATGGATCAAATGGCTGATGAAAACACATCTTTCACTATAAATTTTTGTATAGTTTTGGTGGTGGAAACAAAGACATGTTTGTGTGTGTGTGTGTGTGTGTGTGTGTGTGTGTGTGTGTGTGTGTGTGTGTGTGTGTGTGTATTCTCCCAAGAGTTCCCTAATAATGTAGATTAGAATGCAACAGAAATATATCTGAACACATTTTCACACTTGATAGAATAATAGAAGTTTCAAAAGTAGATTTTTAATGAGTTAAATATATTAAGGGTAATAGCAGCCAGGTTTCTTATTACAGGAGAAATGGGTTATTAATATTGAAAGTCAAACACTTTGAGTCAGCTTTGGGTATGGAACTGAATTTGGAGCAATGAGTTTGAGTTCATGATTATATATTTTTTTTTTTTTTTTTTTTTTTTTTTTTTTTCAAATTTTTTTTTTGTTTTTTCATTGTAGCAGCTCTGCTCACAGATCCCTCTCTGCTCCAAGTGTGGATAAAGTGTGCAAGGTTCATGATTATATTTTAAAGAGATGAAATACTACAGTGATAATGTTGATGATGGTAATGATGATGATGATGGAGAAGGATGTGAATATACCGTTGGGTTCTGTGTACTGAATTAGCATTGGAACAAAAATACTAGAGAATCAATGAATGTAAAAACCTCTAAGATTCCAGTTTCTAAATGTCATTTCCCTTCTAAATTGAGTCAGCCCTTTGTGGAAAAGCACTGTTTAAATTTAAACATAGAAGATATAAAATGTTAGAAGCAAGCTAAGAACAGTGCCAATATATCTTATTCAGGATGAGTTAACATAATAGTAAAGCAGTCACCACTGGAGAATGTTTGAATGAGGGAGTCAAGAAAGAAAACAGTGCATATCCTAAAAAGAACAGTTCTGATAGCATATGAATGTCCAAAAGAAAAATTAAAAGTCCTAGTTCATGACTCCCTAGCAGGAACTTCAACCGAGGATAGAACATTGTGACTTTAAAGTGTGATGCTAAAGTAAAGCTACCGTGAAGTTATCTGACAAAGAGAAATATATATATCTCATGAATAAGGAAGCTGACAGACTTACCCTTCCTCCCTGTATTTAATATACACTACCTACACACATTTACATTTTTACTTTGGGTATGCTAACAAAAGAAAGCTATCACAGCAAAAATTTATTATAAAGATAATTTTATTGCCATGGTATCTGTGTATAATAGATGAATACAAAATATATATATTATATATATATATAATAGCTAAAAGTGATATATCTTGATTTAGAAAGGATCATTTACTTAATTATAGAAAGGAATTTTTCTATGCACTTAAAAAATTAAAGTTTCAATGTAATCATAAATATTTTAATTTATAAGAAGAAAGTATAAGTTAACTATATAATATTAAGTACAAAATGTTTCCTATTAGAGCATTCAAAAGCAAAAAATAATAATTATGATGAAATTATTCATAAGAGAATTTTAACAAATCATGTAAATGAAAAATCCCCACAAATAAAACAGAGAACATGATAAGGCATTGATTTAAATGACAACAAACTGAAGAGATAATTCATTCAAAAAATATGTTAAAGGGATTTAAATAAACAGTAATGTCTTGAGAATTAACAAGAAACTTGATGATAAATGAATATAAACACATGGAAAAGCTGTCTGACACGTCTAGGTAACATGTACATAAAACAGCCAAAGTGATTTCTCTAACTTACTATGTCAGCAACAATTTTTTAAAGTTTCAGAATATGAATAATAGATAAGTATATAGAGAATGAGACAGTTGTGCCCTGAAGATGGTTATGAGGATTTATAAAGCTGTTTTTTTATTTTAATATGCACTATGCAACAACTCCTTTATTATTTTTTCTATTTCAGGAAATGTGTGTGTGTGTGCATGTGTATGTCTAATAAAATATAAACAAGAGTCATGATTTCAAACAAATTCCCCATTTTATGGTAAAGCATAATAAAATGTATAATTATACAGTGAAAAAATACACAACAATCAAAATCAAGAGGTAGTTATATAATGACTTAGGTGTAGCAGGAATCTTAGATGGTCTGGCCAACTTCTCAGCTGATCTTGTTTCCTCACACTGGAAGCCTCTGTGTCCTCAATCTGAATGGCTCTCAGCTGAACTGTACTGCTCAAAAGCCTGAATGTTTTTTTTTTTTTTTTTTTTTTTTTTTTTGTTTTTCGAGACAGGGTTTCTCTGCGTAGCTTTGCGCCTTTCCTGGAGCTCACTTGGTAGCCCAGGCTGGCCTCGAACTCACAGAGATCCGCCTGGCTCTGCCTCCCGAGTGCTGGGATTAAAGGCGTGCGCCACCACCGCCCGGCAAGCCTGAATGCTTAACCAGCCAAATGCTTAACCAGGCCAAATGCTTCTAGTTCCTGGTCCTCATGCCTTATATATCTTTCTGCCTTCTACTATCACTCCCTCGGATTAAAGGCATGAGTCACCATGCTTGGCTGTATCCTTGAACACATGGATTTCTGCCTAGCTATGCCTCCCAAGTGCTGGGATTAAAGGTGTATGCTACCACTGCCTATCCTCTATATTTAATATTGTGGCTGTTCTGTCTCTGACCCAGATAAGTTTATTAGGGTGCACAATATTTTGGGGAACACAGTACCACCTCACTTAGGTAACTAAGTGTGCAGGTATTGTTAAGAGTAAAGAAAATATAAAAGCAGTTTGCAATTTGGTAATAACATTTATGAAAACAAAATGCATGTTCGTAGACATTATTATTTTGTATATGTCTCTGAAAAGAGACAGAAATGCATTTTGCTCCTACTTCTTTGGAAAGTGACTTCAGGATAACATTATTTGTACTTTAAACACATTTTTATTTTTATTTTTATTTTTTATTTTTTTTTGCATTCATGTATGCAAGTGTATTGTATGTGTTCAGTGCCTTTGGAAACCTAAAGGGGGCATTGACACTCAAGTAAATGGAGTTCTGATTGTTAGCTACTATATGGGTTCTGAGAAACTAACACAGGTCCTCTGCAAAAGCAGCAAACACTATTTCCTGTTGAGCCATTTCTCTAACCACAAAGGTAATATATCCTTCTTTTAAATATTTTAATTGAAATAGAATTAAATCATACCATTTTCTCTCCTCAGTCCCTCACAGTTGCCCTCCCTATAACCCCTACCATGCCCAAATATATATTTATAGAATCCTCTGTGTCTGATTTTGTTGAATCTGTATAAATGGTACTAAAGCTGATCACTCTGCTTTGGACAGCCAATAAGTGGGCTCATCCCTGGGAAAAGCAAATTATCTTTCTCCTAGAAATTAGTAGATACTTACAGTTATTTGTCTTGGGTAAGAGCCTATGAAAATTTTACCCTTCCACTTTAACATATTTATTATCAATATGAAAATAAAATCTACTGAAGTTGCCGGGCGGTGGTGGCGCACGCCTTTAATCCCAGCACTCGGGAGGCAGAGCCGGGTGGATCTCTGTGAGTTCGAGGCCAGCCTGGGCTACCAAGTGAGCTCCAGGAAAGGCTCAATGCTACACAGAGAAACCCTGTCTCGAAAAACCAAAAAAAAAAAAAAAATCTAGTGTTGTAGAAACTTCCTAAAATAACTGAATATGTATATAATACTTAAAATGAAATTACCCTATCTTAGGGGAACAGCACTCCAACTAGATATTATATGCTACCAAATAAAATTCATTGGAATGGGAATTTTTTAACCTTTTTAAAGTTTTTGCCAACCCAAAAAATATGGAGTTATGGGATTCCATATGTGGGGTTTCATACTCTCCCAAAAAACACTGCAGATTATTGCTAATTCTATCATGTACCTCCCAGAACCTGATAGGAAGATTATATTGAGGAAGATACCATACATGTGGCTCATACTCAACTAGAAGCATCATCCCTACTTAATAGCTATCAAGATGCTAGAAGTTTCAGTGCATGCTACCAAAGGAGCAAAGCCATCATCAACATTCAACTATGAAACCTTTGAGCTATAATAATATCCTGCCTGGCATTATACACAATGATGTAATTCTGACATCATAGTATAGGAGTAACCAACCACTTTTTGTAAATTGATGTTAAGGTATATAGAATTCTTACCTGACATGGTCGATGAGGCCAAGAACCTGCAACTAAATAGGCCATTGGTCCTAGGGCAAAACTTACTATTCTTATTCAGTAGAAGTCAGTGTCTCATTCAACTCTCATCTGAGAAACATTTTGCTGTAGATTGCAAAAAAAAAAAAATTGATAAGTAATAAATATGCAGAAAATAAGAGACTTCAGGATACTTATCCTTAAACCAGTTCTCTATATCATACATTTCCCTTGAAGGCTCATGGATCTACATGAAAAACAGGGTGGAAAGACTGTAGAATCCAGGGGTAGCACATGACTTCAAGTAAATAGGACTTCTTATACATCAGGGAAAATCTGCATATAATTTTACTGTGATTATGATAACAAGGTCATGATTTTCGCAAGCTCAAGTCAGTCAAAATCCTAACATGGAAGAGGATGATAGCTGGTAAACTCTGCTTCCAAAGCCAAGAGTCATTGATGTTTGATTGCTGCATGGGAGGGTAAGTCAATATTCTTGAATGGTATAACACCTGAAAAACTCCAGGGAGGTACCATGCCCAGGAGTACTTGGACAATGCAAACTAGACTTGTTATATTTTTAATGAGGCAGGTGGAGGACAATATGAAAATGGGTTGATAGATAGGCTAGGGAGGGTCTAGGATGAATTGAGGGAAGAGGGCATGATAAACTCAAAATACATTGCAAATAATTTACAATTAATAAGACAATATATTTTAAAAACTTTAAAGGTCTGTTACTATTTTCAATGATTGATATAGGAATAACACATATACAATCAAGCTGGATTAGCATACACAACAATTTTAAGAAAATGGCAACTAAAAATTATCTAGGGATCATTTTCTTTAGGATTATTTCATTAAATATTTTTCATACAGTGTATTTTGATCACTTTTTCCAATTCCTCCCAGACTCTCCTCCACACCTCCCTACTCTCGTGTGATTTGTCTCTCCCTCTCCCCACTCACAAAATCAAAACAAATAAAAGTGGCTTGATATTTTTTATATGAGTACAATTTTAAGTAAATAATATGTGAAATGAATGGGAATATGACTTCTAAAGATATCTGATAGCAAGAATTTTTTAGGCCATCATTCTCAGCACAGGGTTTTCCTTGCTGGTTGGTGACTCTAGTCATTAGTATCTATGCTGCACATTTTACAACTTACTTCAATATTATCCCGTCTTTGGGTTCTATGACAAGACATAATTAAGTGGAGTTAGAAAGAGAAACATTTCCATGTTTCTGATTTCTGAGCAATTTATTCCATAAGTGACAAGAGATAGAAGTATAGCATTGGGGAGAAAACTAAAATTTAAATATTTTTCTCTCTATCTTAATATAAATGTTTATTGTACCATAAAAATATTTTATTAATGCTCATCAGACTAAAATTATTATAATTTTAATTTGACACAGACTTTAATTTATGGGTTAAAATTAAGAAAGTATTTAGTATCTTAATAAAATCATTTGAAAGAGAGGGGCTTAGTTGTTTACAAACCAAAACAAAATTATAGCAGCTAAAATCACATGGTTGTATGGAGTCTGCTTTCTAGTTCTATTAGGAAAATTCTAAGTATTTTATACACGAAAGAATTTTTGTTGTTGTTTGTTTGTGTGTGTTTTTTTCTCATAGTGCTGGGTTCAAAGGTATAGACTTGGTTTCTGTTTGGATCTAATGCATCAGAAGATTTTACAACCTCAGAGATGGCTGAAGACATCACAGTGCCATGAATATGTATAAGAGGGAGACATTGCAAGGTAAGATAGGTACCAAAGATGAGGAAAAGCCAGGCTTGTTCTTCTTAAACAACCTTCTTTTCAGAAATTTTGTTTCATTATAATGCAATTCATTACATAAGCTACTTAAAGGGGAACGTTCCTATAATTTGTGCTTTCAGAGGTTTCAGTCATGATGGGTAGGGGCTTTTTGGCAAGGAAGAATAGTACTCATTACGGCATCCAAAAAACAGAGAGAAGATAGGAAGAAAGAGTCAAGACAAGGCACAACTCCCTTAAATGCTTCCAGTCACATACTTCCTCGTATGAGGCTCCACCTGTAATTGTCCCATGGCATTCCAATAGATTGAAGTTCTTGATTTATCAAGAATATTAGCATGCTCATTAGATCCATCACCTCTGTCAATGTCCTCTCAGGCACACCCATGGGTGTACATTACTGATCTCCTGGATGTGTCCCAATATAATAAAGTTTCCATTTAAAATTAACCCTCATAAGATCTGTTTTGAGTCTCATGAACCTCCTTTTCTTCACAGCAATGTGCTCAATGATTTAAAAGCCCCCAGCCATCATTTAAAGGCCACATCACTACAATACCTTCTGACACTACCAAACTGAGAAACAAGATCTAAGTACAGCCACTGGAGGGGAAAAAATCTAAACTGTGACACCAAAGCTACAGCCTTGCTAAACAGGGTGAAGGCAGAGTATAGATGGGATGGAAAGCTCAAGAGAAGAAGCAGTGAAATGGCCTAGACTAAAGAACTGTGAAGCACATTTGTGAATATGATTAAAAGAATTAAATGTGCTGGCCCAGGCTGAGTGTCAGAACCTATGTAGTGTAGAAAAGCAAAAGTCAAGAAATACTGGAATCTAAGCTGTGAAATTCATCTGAGATGCTAAGTAGGCTTCCAGTCTCTCAAATCTACATCAGGGAAAGTAATCCTGAAAAAATCCTTTGGATATGTGATCCAATGTACAGAAAGGCTTGAGGAGACCCAGATCCAACAACCTATGTGACCTTATGAGCAGCCATATGGGCTGGAGGACTTTGGTTTCCAAGCACTCCATATGTTGTTTCTGTTATTAATGATAATAATGTACTCGTTGGGTTGCAAAACAATAAATAAAACAGATGAGGTAAAAGCTAAACAAAAGTGACAACTTTAACAGCCCGGAGTTCTCTGACCAGTGAAGAAAGTCAACATCCACGCAAATCGTACTGAGGAAAGTTAATCACTAGAAAATTGAAGTCCAGCCTACTCATCTGCTGGGATTTTGCTGGCACCACACAATTGTCAACATTATAGCAAGGAGGAGATGTAACAGTCAATAAAGCAGAAAGCCAGTAAACAGAAAGGAGTAAAGAATATCCTCCAGGTTAGGAGTGGGCCAGGGAGAGAGAGAAATGTTATGCTTTTATATCTTTGTATCTGGCCAAGCAGGTATGTAAGCATAGCTCATCCTTTAAAAAAATTAATAGTCACTAAATGACATAAGGTAGTTAATTGTTATGTGGTTTCAAAGGACTTGGATAATATGTATTACATATCAACTATTTTCTTTTGTTCTTCAGTAATATATTTCATTTCCCTTTGCTAAATACATATACAGACTTTATTATGTGATATTCTTAAAATAAAAATTATCTACATACATTCAAGATAAATTAACTGAGTCAGTAACACTAATCAGGTAAGGCCCCTGTCTTTGCATGATATAAAAAATATACTCAGTCCATGGAAACAGCATACTAAGGTATCTTGAGACCAAGGGGAAGTGATTCTTGCTCTTCCATCATCATATGCCCATAGCTGCATACAGCAGTGTTGTGATTATGTAATAGGAACTATATTTTTCAAGATGCATTAGACAAATACAGGATGTAGCAACAATGGCATATACATTTTTAATTTTACAAAAAAATGAAATGTGCTTTTTTCAATTGGACACACTTTTCTCCACATGTATGTGTTTACATGTGCATAAGTTAAAGGAGGCAGCATAATAGAAACAAGATGCACTGATGTGTCTATTCCAGACACTGGGCTGTGGAGATTCCTGAGAATGAAATGTATCCCCCGAATCCTTTGGAACAAAAAATATGTACTTACGTTATTCTGTTTGGTTTGGGGTACATTTACATGAGTTCCATTTGAAAATGAATTTCAAGATTATATCATGAGGTAGATACTTATCTCCTGTGCTGAAGAGTCTGCCATCTTCTTTAAAAAATTAATTGGAATTTTAAAGTTATCTTTTTTTTTTTTTTCTGAGACAGGGTTTCTCTGTGTAGCTTTGAGCCTTTCCTGGAACTCGCTTTGGAGACCAGGCTGGCCTCAAACTCACAGAGATCCGCCTGCCTCTGCCTCCTGAGTGCTGGGATTAAAGGCATGCACCATCACTGCCCGGCTTTGGAATTTTAAAGTTATAAAGTGACCTGAATTTAAAAGAAAACGAGAGTCGGACCAGGAGGCTGAGCCGCTAGGATGAAGCTCGTGAGATTTTTGATGAAACTGAGTCATGAAACTGTAACCATTGAATTGAAGAATGGAACACAAGTCCATGGAACAATCACAGGTGTAGATGTCAGCATCAATACACATCTTAAAGCTGTGAAAATGACCCTGAAGAACAGAGAACCTGTACAGTTGGAAACCTTGAGCATTCGAGGAAATAACATTCCGTACTTTATTCTACCAGACAGCTCACCTCTAGACACATTACTTGTGAATGTGGAACCTAAGGTGAAGTCTAAGAAAAGGGAAGCTGTTGCAGGAAGGGGTCGAGGCCGAGGTAGAGGAAGAGGACGTGGTCGCGGCAGAGGAAGAGAGGGTCCCAGGCGATAATGTCTTTCGAGATTACTGTTTCAAAGTGATAAGGAATTGGGGGATAGTTTTTGTACAGGTTTTGTTTGTTTGTCAATTTTTAATAAACGTTAAGTGTGGGGATGGAGTTTTCTGCTGATTATCAAATAAAATAATATAAATTAAAAAAAATAAAAGAAAATGAGACATTTCTGCCAGATTTCTCTGCACATCCAACTTCTTAGAATTTTTACAACTAGAACATGCCTGTAAGCAATAGGTAGAAGAGTAAGTGGGACATACTTTGAAACTAATTTTTTCCACTTACAAAACACATGTACATTCCCATAAGAAAACAGGCCCACATGAATTGTTGATGGTTTCCAGGATAAATTAACTATGTCCCATAAATCAACAAACTTTCAAGAATTCCCAGGTATTCTGGTACCTGAGATGTGGAGTCAGGAAGATTGAGGTGAGTCTAAGGTGAACCTAGTCTACAGAGAGAGTTCCCAGCCATACACAGATATACTAAAAATAAAAAAAAAAAAAAGCTATCAAGCATAAATAAAAATAACTTCCATTCTGTTATTCCAGCAGTTTTGAAAATATGCTTCTGTACTGAGTTAATGGATCTCAATGGTTAGGTGACACATTCATCTCATATGTCTTAGAGAAAATACAGAATTTTACCTTTGGCCATGGTCTCCCAGAAATGAGGAACGAGTATAGGAGCAGTCACTGTATGTAACCAGGGATGAAGACTTAAGGCAGTGTCACACAACATGGCACCGAGATGCCGGCAAGAAATAAAAACACAGGAATATTACAGCATGGAATGTTCATGGTAAAGAAACAAGGAGAATGGGACAGGTTACAAGAGGCCCAGAAAATTCTGCCTTGAGCAGTTTTAGGAGCGACAAAGTTCAAACTATGTGGCAATGCAAGACTATGAAAGTA
This sequence comes from Peromyscus leucopus, assembly GCF_004664715.2. Classification (NCBI taxonomy): domain Eukaryota; kingdom Metazoa; phylum Chordata; class Mammalia; order Rodentia; family Cricetidae; genus Peromyscus; species Peromyscus leucopus. The sequence goes on from NC_051075.1 coordinate 12,249,903, forward strand.
TCTTTTATATTCTAAAAGACTGGAACTTTTGTTTGACCTCAGAGCCAGAATTAACAGCACCTAGAGATCCCAAGACAGCTTGCTGTCTTACTGGATACTCAACCTGTTTGTTTAACCTGCTTTTAAGAGATCAGGATAACAATCCACCTTACTTGTCTTCAATTTCCTATGTGATCAATTTATACTATCTAAAGTAATACATAGTGGTAGGTTTAAATTATGTACTCTTCTAAGCCCCCAACTCAGAAAAATACATGTATATCATTCATTGAAGGTATAAAATATGGAGTCTGAAAGCAACCTTCTAATATGTCCTAAGCTGTAACCTTTTTGTACACTGTGAAGATGAGTCTTTGTCAAGGAGTCTTCTGATTGGTTAAATAAATGGCCAATAGCTAAGCACGCCTTTAATCCCAGCATTTGGGAGGCAGAGCCAGGCAGATCTCTGTGAGTTCAAGGCCAGCCTGGGCTACAGAGTGAGTTCCAGGAAAGGTGCAAAGCTACACAGAGAAACCCTGTCTCGAAAAAAAAAAAAAAGAAAGAAAGAAAGAAAGAAAGAAAGAAAGAAAGAAAGAAAGAAAGAAAGAAAGAAAGAAAGAAAGAAAGAAAGAAAGAAAATGGGGCACAAGTCTAAACATAATTCTCAATAGAGGAATCCCTCTAGCAGTGGTACCAGGACTTATCCCAGGTACATGAAATGGCTTTTTGGAACACATATAAGGTGTGTTATATAGGTTACCAAAATATAAAGTATTGAAATTGAAATTAACAAACATTCATTTTATTTCATTCATGACTTAAAACCCTACTTTTGACTACCAGATTAAACTGAGACTTTAATGAACAGTAGCTTTAGCTATTCCACAAAGTGATCCACACCTGCTGTCTGGGTCACTGCGGTTGCATTGGCATCCATACTGAGAAGGTAACATTTGAGGTTTGAGAATGTCTTAGGAAGGTACCTTTTTAAAAATTTACTGATTGAATATTTTACAAAGTGTATAGAAAGATAAGCATACTACTTTAGCCTGCCCTTTGTTTCTCTACCCCGTGTCTTCCCGGTTGTCATCTCTGTTCCCCTAGACAATTTCATTTCTATTTTTATGTTATAGATTAATTAGTAATGAAATGTACATATACACTGGAATTTTAAAAGCTAAGGAAAGGAATGCAGTAATAATATTTAGGAAAACAGATAAAAATGGAGATAGCCATATTACATAAATAAAGTCATGTTATCTTTGAAAAAAATCACTTCATATGTACATGGAGGAGATAAGAGTTCAATGATCCATAAGCATTCTCAGAAGCTTAATTAGAGGCTTTTTCTGAGCAGATTTTATATTTTTCAATAAAAAACTAAATTTCATAGTATCATTATTTACATAATATTTCCATCACTCATTTTTTTTTTTTTTTTTTTTTTTTTTTTACATTTCTTTATTCCTCATTTTCCTTTTTAAACAAAGAAAATACTGTTAATTTTCTAGTTGCATCTCCAGTGAGGGAATTAAAAAACAAAGCTAATTTTTCCCAGTTTCTGCTCTGAGGAAAGCCAGCTGCTGCTTCTCCTCTGAGTTCCACTTGCCTACTTACTGGCTTTTTGGCAATTTTTTTCAGTAGAGACCTGGGATTCTTTGTGAATGTCTTCTCTTTGTAGATAACAGATATGTTCAGCATTTAATGGTAGCTCTAAGTTCTTTCTGGAATCTTAATACAATATTGGATATAACATTTTTTTTTATCTTTATTTGTATAACTCAACTTTTGATTCCTAGTTCCTACTGGAAATGAACCATGAAAAAAATTCCTCTACTTGTAGGAAAGTATTCTTTTTTTTCAAAAGTTAGGTTGGGGATTAAGTACTTCATCATTTATATAGTTAAATTTTTATTTAAAGGGATAGAAATGGATAATATGACAGAATGAAAATAAGTAGTGAATTAATAGATTAGAAACTACTGAAAGGCTCTTCATCATGCTGAACTTGGTGGTCCATACCTCTAATTCAGAGGATTAGGCACAAGTTTGAATTCAGCCTGGCTAACAGTGTTTCCCAAGAGTAGCTGTGGCTATAGAATGAACCCTGTCACAAAAAAAAGAAAAGAAAAAGAGAAAAAAAAAACCATTCTACATCATGAATACAAATTCAATGTGGTAGTGAAGTTTGGTTTATTAGAACTATTACTATGTGAAGTTTGGTTTATTAGAACTATTACTATGTATGTAAATTATCTAATAAACTAAATTGTATGTTAAGATGTCCTAAGCTATTTTGGAATAACCTTTTTGTACACTGTGAAAATGAGTTTTTGCCAAGGAGCCTTCTGATTGGTTAAATAAAGGCCTAAATGGCCAATAGCCAAACAGAAAGAGGATAGGTGGGAGAGCCAACCTGAGAGGACACAGTGGAGAACATAGGTAGAGTCACATGGAGGCAGCAGGAGACAAGAGAGAAGCAATATGGACAGGCCATACTGAAAAAGGGTACTGTGATGTGGCAGAGCCTAGATAATAAACATGGTTTAATTTAAGTTGTAAGAAGTAGTTAGTAACAAGCCTAAGCTATCGGATGAGCATTTATAATTAATATTAAGTCTCTGTGTGGATATTTGGGGGAATGGGCTGGCAGGACAGAAAAAAATCTGCCTATGCTAAGCATCAAATGTCTCACTTAAATTGATAAATGGTAATTAATAATCCTAAAACTTGTAAGTATAGTACAATGGCTAAATAAATTTCTGTTCTAAATTGATCTCGGTTGTTGTGATAAACACCATGAATAAAAACAATGCTTGAAGGGAAGGATTGTTTTATTTATGGATTATAGTCTGTCATCAAGGAAGCCAAGGCAGAAATTAAAGTATAACCCATGGAAGAATCCAAGGATTTTTCCCTTCCAGCTTGTGCTCAGTCAGCTTTCATATCCAACCCAGAACTACCTGCCCAGGATATGCCTGCCACCCAGAAGGGGCTAGAGCCTCCCACATCAATCAATAATCAAGATTATCCCTCACAGACAATGTCATAGGCCAATCATATCTGTACAATCCCTCAGGTGACACTCCTTTTTTTGAGGTGACTGCTGGTTGTGTCAGGTTGACAATAAAAACCAACTAGTTATGTTTTCTCAATTATTTTTTATTCAAGTTTTCTCTGTGAGAAAATTACTTACAAAATTGCAGATAATTTGTTTTTCTGAAAATGGGACAATTTCAATCTATAAATTTATGTTTGAATATGACTAAAAGGTTGATTATCATTTTCACTTTAGATCCCTTGTATGTGAGTAAAATTCATATGTTTTAAAAGTCTTCACATGAAGACTGTAATTTTCTAAATACTGAGTGCAATAAACACTTTTTAAAACTCATGGCAATTTATCTTCAGTAGTGACAGAGGAACAGAAGTAATCAAGGAGGCATGGCTGCTTGAATGAAAGAAAAAATGCATTCTCTGGGGAAACAGAAAGATAGAAGAGTAAGGTTGAATTACTTTCTGCCACAGATAAGGTGAGGAACATTGGGTATATGAGAAGCAGTTTCCTCACCCTATGTGTGGACAAAGCTCTACATTTCATGGCAATGTCTCTTTTGCCTTTTTATAAAGCATTTTAGATGTTTTAATGATATGCATAGCCAATATTTCACAATGTTCACTAGTGTCATCGAAAAAAAATGATATTCCACCACGATGCACCATACAGATCACTTTGAAGCTGTAGCAGCTATCCCTTATAGGGTTTGGAAATGTTCCACTAGCTACTCAAGACAGAGAGAAACAGTAGTTAGAAGGTTTCTTTCATCTTCTAGTATCAAATCTAATTAATCCTTTATGATACCTTCTCAGATCTTGCTTGGTTAATTGTCTCAAAATATTTTAAAAATAAGTTTTATTAAATTTCTTCTTTGACAACTTTGTATATGCATATAATGCATTATAATTACTACCAACACTCACAGACTTTTATAGTTCATCACTTCCTGCAAAAACACTCCTTGTCTTAGTTAGGGTTTTTACACCATGACCATGGCAAGTCTTATAAAGGAAAACATTTAATCATAATGGTTTAGAGGTAAGACATTTAGTCCATTATCATCATGGCAGGAAGCAAGGCAGCATGCAAGTAGACATGGTGCTAGAGAAGGAGCTGCTGAATGTTGACACACAGGCAACAAGAAGTAGACTGATCCACTGGCCATGGCTTGAACATACATGTGATCTCAAAGTCTGCCTCTACAGTGACACACCTCCTCCTATAGGACCATGCCTACTCCATAGCTATACCTTCTAATAGTGCCACTTCCTTTGGCAACTCTTTTCTTTCAAACCACCAAATTCCATTCTCTGGCCCCCAAAGGCTTGTAGCCATATCATAATGCAAAAATACATTCAGTCCCACTTCAGAAATCTAATTGTCTATTACAGTCTCAAACTTATTTAAAAGTCTAAAGTTTAAAGTTTCTTCTGGGATTCATTCTATCTCTTAACTGTAATCCCCTATAAAATCAAAATCAAAAAGCAGAATACACACTCTCAACATATAATGACACAGGCTCTACATAACCATTTCAAAATGTAGGAAAGAGAGATCAGTGAGGAAATGCTGAACAAAAGCAAGGCCAAAAACCAGTTGGGCAAATGCAAACACTGCATCTCCATGTTATATGTGAAAATGCTCTTCAGATCTCCAACTTCTTTTACCTTTTCTGACTGCAACACACATGTGTTTCCTGGGCTGGTTCACCTCCCTGTTAGTTCTACTTGAAAGGTATCCATGGCTCTGACATCTCCAACATCTTGGGGTCTTCAAGACAATCCACGCTTTACCCTCACAGCATCACACAATGACCTCTCTAGGCCTTGATTCAGGAACACCCCTGACACATGCCTGGCCACAGTGCATTCCTTAGTCACAGGAGGAATTCCAAAATACCTCTCTTCCATCCTTGATTCTAAATCAAGAACCACATGGCTGAAGCAGCCAAGTTCTGCTACTTACTGGGTCTGAAATATGGACCCTATGTTCAATTACATCTTCATAAGCTTTCTGTTTTCCATGGTTTTCTTCACTGCCTGAGCTTGGCTATTCTAGAATTTTCTCTGTACACAAGGCTGACCTCAAACTCAGAAATCTGCCAGCCTCTGCCTTCAGAGTGCTGGGATTACAGGTGTGCATCACCACATTCATCACTAAGCTTTTCTTTAATTCCTTTTCACAAGTTGGAAACTTAGCTGGATGTAATCTTGCCCTGCCCTGACCACTCCCTTTATTCCATTTCGTAATCTGTTTAACTCCTTGAATACAGGATTTAACTCCATTCAACTTTCTGTTGCTCTCTTTCTCTTCAAATATTTTTCCTTGTTTAGCTTGTTCCTTTTGATTATATATCTTCATTAGCATTAACACTAATAACCACAGAGCAGAGTCGATATTAGAGCTGTTTTGAGATTTTTCTCTGCCAATGGAATTAATCCAGATTTGTTCACTGCACCCTGAAGCAGACTCTTCAGACAGTGGCAAAAAGCAGCCATATTCTTCACCTGAATATCACAAGACTTGTCTCTAGACCACATACTATATTCTTCTCTTCTGAAACCTCTTGATCCAGGCATCCACAGTTCAAATCACACTAAGCACCACTGACTTCCATGTTCATATTAGAATGGCCCATTAAGCAGCTCTTAAAGCATTCAACTAATTTTATATTCCACAGTCCCAAGGACTACATTCCTTTAAACAAAAGAATGGTCAGGCCTATCACAGCAATACCCCAGTTCCTGGTACCAACTTCTGTCTTAGTTAGGGTTTCTGTTGCTGTGAAGATACACCATAACCATGGCAACTCTTTCTTTCTGTTTTTTTTTTTTCTGAGACAGGGTTTCTCTGTGTAGTTTTGGTGCCTTTCCTGAAACTCATTATGTAGACTAGGTTAGCCTTGAACTCACAGAGATCTGCCTGGCTCTGCCTGCCAAGTGCTGGTATTAAAGTCATGCACCACCACTGCCTGGCATGCCATGGCAACTCTTATAAAGGAAAACATTTAATTGCAGTGGCTAACAGTTCAGAGGTTTAGTCCATTATCCTGATGGAGGCAGACATGGTGCAAGAGAAGGAGTTGCTATATGTTCACACACACACACACCACCACACACACACACACACACACACACAGGCAACAGGAAGTGAACTGAGCCACTGGGCATTGTTTGAACATATGTAAGACCTTAAAGTCTACCTAGACAGTGACATACTTCCTCCAATGGCCATATCCACTTCAACAAAGCCACATTTCCTAATAGTGCCTCTCCCTTTGGGTACTATTTTTTCAAACCATTATACTCCTCACTACAAAATAACTGTTACCCTTAATTTCTTTTATCTTTGCTTCATAATCAACTGGGATTTGACCAGGACCTTATGTGTGATTATAGGCTTAGAACTATCCACTGGAGTCTGTCGAACTCACTAGTGGGTACACAATAGAAGACAATGGCTGATCTTCTCCAGAACCCATCAGCACCCAAGAGTTGAGCTACTAAACAGAGAAGGGTAAGGTATATTGAGCCCCTACCAGAACCATGATTGACAACCTACAGGTACAGTCTTATGCAAGTTCAGTGCTAGCAATCATAGCTACTGTGACATGCCCAGAAGATAGCATTTAACTAACTTCTTCCTGTCTTCCAGCTCTTACATTCTTTCTATCCCCTTCCTTAGGAAAGGAAAGGTTTAAGCAGAGATGATGTGGAATATGAAGAGATAAAGGAGAAGAGAAAGAGTAACAAAAACAAAAAGTGTCTGAAAAAGACATTTGGTAACCCATTACTTTATATATCAAAGAGAAACATTGAAAAGGGAGATATCCTGCACAACTGGCTAACACTGCTATTGAAAGCCATGGGTTTTCACACAAAATCCAAATGCCATATGTGGGGTACCTTATAACCTGAGTGTCAGACAGGCAGGCCACAGAGGCTCCATGCAAAATCATAAATCCTTGCCTTTCCTCTGATGTCTACTTAAGCTAGTTTATAAGACCATCTTACTAAAGACACTACATACCATGCTTACAAAATTCCCACTGGAGCTGTGCTGGGATCTAGGATCTTTCTCTAATGCCCAACTTTCATAGCCCTAGCTATATACACTGCTGTAAGTGAAAGTTTTTATGTGTCCCGGCATGGCTATGGTCTGGACAAATCTCTCTCACTCACATCCCCCAAGTAAACACACAGAGGTTTATATTAATTAAAACTGTATGGCTATGGCAGGCTTCTTGCTATGTACTTCTTATATCTTAAATTAACCCATTTCTATTAATCTGTAAGTTGCCAAGTAGCCTTGGTTTACCATTCTGCTGGCATGTTGTTCTTTTGGTAGGGACTGGCATCTGCCCCTTCCCAGAATTCTCCTTGTCTGTTTATTCCATCCATACTTCCTGCCTGGCTACTGGCTAATCAGCTTTTTATTTATCAACCAATCAGAGCAACACATTCACAACATACAGAACATCCCACAGCATGCTGCAGAGGGAGAAAATGCATCAACAGTCTTATACATCCAGAAGCCCTATAAACTAGACTAACCTGCTTGAAAAGATGTGCCTCCAGATGCAATAGTGGAGTAACTATTATGAGCATAATTAACTGCTTTTGTATTTCATTTGAGGCCCACTCCAGAGAATGGAATTCATGCACGGCTTCATAAACCCAGTAAAAAACCTGTGACTGAGGAGGTCTCAGGCCCTAGTCAAGAACTTATTATTGTTGATTAACTAAATTCACATGGAGCTAAACTACCTTTTACATGTTTATGTTTATACCTGTAGACAAAGGCTACTCTCAGCCTTAATCAGAGAAGCCTCCACTTGAAATGGGCCATAGTAAATAAAAAACCCAAGGATGTTTAGGTGCTGAGGATAAAGACTGTCGAGGGCTCAGCTCTAACAGAACAATTTATACTACCCATTCTAAGGCTCTGGGAACATAATGGAAGAAGAGGAGGAAAGAATTTAAGAGTCAAAACATTTTAAGTTAAACTTAGTTTAACTGAAATTTGAAATATTTCTTCACACTATACTCAGGTATACATTAAATATTAGTCATGATTGGTTTTATATCTGACTTCTCTCTAATCTTTATTCATAGATATGGGTCTCAGGAATGTCTCCATATGTGTCAGTGATGATATAGTTTACAACTATGTTACAATCCCAATGATGTTTTCCTAATTTAAGTAAAGGCATCTGAGTTTAGCATGATGGCATCCTCCTGTAATCCCAGCACTTTTGAGAATGAGACAAGAGGATGGTGATTAGACGTCAGTCTTGGCTACTAAGCAAGACCTTGTCTCAAATTTTCACAGATGAAAGCCAGGAAAATGAGAAAGTCTTTAGAGAAAAGAACATCCTGGGCTGCAATTCTGTTTTACTCATCATTGAAAAGTAAATTATTCACTGTTATGATACAGACTTGCCATTTAGAAACCGATCTTTTGTTGTTAGATATTCATTCAGAAACTACTGCTTCTGAAAATGCCAGTGTGAATTGTCAGCTCTAGTTTTATTATTGATTTTCATCCACTAATTGAAATCTCTTTTCTTCTAGTTCACAAAAGACATTTTACAAACATTATGTCAAACCTTACAATAAAAGTACAGTGTGAGCAACAGCAGCAATGTAGAAAGACATATAAGGAAATGATAGGTGAACCAATCTATGGTCTGCCCGCCAAACGTACTTCTAAATTTTCTATGCCACACCAAACCTCACTAGGGTAAAAGAAGCTGTTTTTAAAACTCTTTTTACATGTCACTAAGCACTAACTGAAAATCAATAGACTAGTAAAGTGGGTTGGCATATGGCTTTTAAATTGTTTATTTAGTTATAGGTCATGTTCTGTCAAATCACTTCTGACTTTAAAACATCAAGTAATCCATTTACAAGTAAGGTAATAGTCTGTCAAGTATGCATGGTAGGAATATTACTGGAAGATAAATTAGCTAATCAACAAAGTAGTTAAATGTTAGGAGCTATAAGATCCAAAAGGGTAAGTGTTAATTCAAATAATGTTAAATGGTATTCATGGAAGAAGTGAACTATTCTTCATGCTTTAAGAATAACTCAAGTATGGAATGGTCTGAAAAGGCTTCCTTGAGGGTATTTGTAGAGACACCACAGTCTTATTTCTTAGTTAAGCTAGCTTTGCATTCAAAACATTACTCTTAATGAGTACATGAACATTTTGTGGAGCTGGCCATTGGGAGTTTCGCTACATTCTTGAAGTGATAAAACCCTCTGAGTGTTCACTAATTTCAATCTTTGGGCTGCACTGATCTCAGGAGACTGTTAGCCTACAGAGTATGACTATGTACATGGGATAAAATTACATTTTCTAAGCGAAAAAGCCTGATATATTAAAGCAGAATACAAATTAATCATGTTGCAATGGAATTTCAAATGACAGATGTTTTCTGCAAGTCCATGTCCTATAGTCAGACCTTTTTTAAAATCTACATTAAAATGTAAAATATATAGAACAAGGGTAGATATAGTATCAGACAATAGTACCACATGATTATCACATTTTAAAGTTGAGCTTCCTAACAGTCGATGCCCAATAGATGTTTTTATTAATGAATGCATGCATGAATGAATAGATGAAGAGACTAAGATACTCTGTTTGCAGTATATATTTGGGGCAAGGAGATACTTGTGCTTTGTTTTGTCCAATGTATTCTCCTACCAGTCTTGCAGTGATGTCATAAAAATGGTCAGTTATTGCTAAGACATTCCTTTTGTAAAGAGACTCAGTCTCATCTAAAACAGAATGGTCTAAAGCCTCCCACATAGCTAAGGATGACCTTGAACTCCAGATTCCCCATCCTGCCTCCTAAGAGCTGAGGTTATAGGTATGTACCTCCACAGCTATTTCCTCTCTTTTGCTTAGAGGTCTTCTTCTGACAATAAACCCTTTCTCTCTGTAAGGCTACACCACTATAGCCTGACCTCTTGCCCAGACTCCTGCAGAGTTCTCCTCACAGAATAGTAACTTTGCTCATATTCATCACAAGTCTAGGAAGCATCTCTTGTTTCTTTTACATTTCTTCCATCTCATTTATTCAGACTTTTCTATTTGGGCCCATCAGTTCCCACATTCTTCATTTCTACTGCTCTGCACATCAAACTAGTATTCTTTGCTCTATCTGCCTGGCTTTTCTTTACCAAATTCCCAGACATACTCTCACCAGTTCTCATATTACCTCTGTAGTATTAATTATCCCAAACATAAAGTGAGCCATATCAACTCTCACATTTTTTTTAGTCAAACTCTCTGAAGTATTCATTTAATTTTAAACAAACCTAGATTTTTAGCATTGTCTTAGACATTATGTAGGTTGATCTCCACTTGATGGACCCACTTCACACTCCACTTGATGGACCCACTTCACATGACATAGCATCATTTCACTCTAGTTTAATTGGGACTATCCTTTTATTTGAGGATTGTTTAGGTACCACTTTCTTCCTCAGGACCCCCACATTCACTTGTAATTTATTATCATACCCTTAGATGAAACTTCCTGTGGGAATCCTTTCCTCAAAGGACCACTTCAGGTTCAAACTTTCTACTGTAGTTTCAAAATTGGGCATTAAACTCAAAAGCCACATTGGCAGAGGCAAAAGAGTAATGGTAACTTTATTCAATGAAATGGTAATATGGACAAGATGCCACGCTAAGCCTATACAACCCAGTGTTGTATAGAGATTTTCAGAACAGAATTGGGAAATACAAGGCCACCTTTGTTTGATAACACTTTTGATAAAGAAAAGTCAACATTATCATACCTTCATGGTAGGAAACATTCTGACATCCTGAAATGAGAACTTGTCTAAGTTAAGCTTCTTGTACCTTCCCAAAGCATCTTATTTGTTTATATTCTAAAAGGATGGCCTCCAGTTCCTTGAGACAGGTCCCCTTTGGAATATTACTTTAACTATGTAAAGATGTGTTACATTTGTTTATGCTGCATTTGTTCAGCAATGTAAAGATGTATTGCTTTGCCTGCTTAAGGCACCTGATTGGTCTAAGAAAAAGCTAAATGGTCAATAGCCATTCAAAAAGAATCACTATGCTCAAGACCTGAAGAAGCTTTGAATCTTTTTTCTTACTTTTTTCATTTCCTATTTTCTGTTTGCTTTCCAGGCTTTCATTACTCTGTCTTTCCCTAAGCCCCATATATGATTGGCTATACTACCACTAGAAGCATTTGAAGGATAAGTGGGTCTGGCAAACAGAGAGAAAAAGTCAGAGGCAGAATCTAGGCTAGATAGAGAAGACAGAAGAGAATGAGGGAGAAAGAGGAGATGCTCAGGGCCAGCCAACTAGGCAGATGGACATAGGCAGGAAAGAAGAACATACCAAAAAAAAGAAAGGTAAAAGGCCTCTAGGCAAAATGTAGATGAAGAGAAACAGGTTAAAATAAGTTGTAAGAGCTAGGTGGGAAAAGAATAAGATAAGGCTGAACATTCATAGCTAATAATATGTCTCCATGTCATGACTTGGGAACTGGTTGATGACACAGAGAAAGTCTGCTATACAGGTCAGCCTGGATTACCTTAGGAATTTTCTAAAAGGACTTGTGTATCAGACCAACAGGAAAAAATTATAATGACAAGTTTTGCAAAGTAAATGCTTCAAGAAAACAGAGGTCAAAGGCTTTGAAGCATAAAGAAACCTACATGAAATAAGTCTAACATCACTACCACCTCTGAAAAAGCATTCTAAATCACTTCCTATGGTAAAAACAAAAAAGAATCACTATGCTTAAGACCTGAAGAAGCTTTGAATCTTTTTTCTTACTTTTTTCATTTCCTGTTTTCTGTTTGCTTTCCAGGCTTTCATTAGTCTGTCTTTCCCTAAGCCCCATATATGATTGGCTATACTACCACTAGATCTTTTATTGTTGTTGTTGTTATTATTATTATTATTATTATTATTATTAGTGACATGGAACTAGGTATAACTAGTTTCCTGGACACAGAGTTATAGTTGTAGGACACCACACACACAGCTTATTATTTTCACTCAGATATTTAGAATTGGGTGAATAAAAGATATAAATCACTGATGGTTAAGAAATGGCTCTACCTGGGAGCCTAGTGGCTATGCCAGGGGATCAGGTAGGCTACCTTCACTCTCCTTGACTTACACTAGTTTTTCCAGTCTCAACCTCAATGGTTGAAGAAAATGTAGTACATTTTACAATGAAATATTATTCAACTGTTTAAAAAAATGAAATATTCAGGTAAATGGTTACACTTAAGAAAAAAAAATCATCCTGAGGGATGTAACCCACACACAGACAAATATGGTAGGAATTGGGTTTATATGAAGATGTTAGCTTAAACCTTTGATAGACATTCCATAATACAGCTAGAGTAAGGGACCACACGGGAAGAAAAATTGCCTGAGTAAGAGGAAATGGAATACAGTTATAGAGATACAGAGGAGGAGACTAGAATGGGAGGATTAAACAGAGTGGGAGAGGGAAGAGTGGGATAAGGGAGGAAAACTAGAGAAGGACAGCTAATACTAAAGGCCATCTGAGAGGCCATATATACATCTACTACAGTAAAAGCTTCATCACACACACACACACACACACACACACACACACACACACCCCATACACACACCCACACACGAAAGCTAAATGGAATCACTAAATAATGAGAAGACAAAGCCTCAACTCGACATCTCTCCCTACCAAATGAAATCTCTAGTGCCAGGAATGAGTTACATCTAATTGAGTTGCTGGCCAAAGATGTCTCATGGAATCCCCCAAGCAACTCTAGCTATAGCCAAGACTATTGATTCCTCCCCATAAACTTAAGGTAAGGGCCTATTGCTGAGGACTACAACTACATGCATATATCACTGAATATGGGAAAATAAAAATGGTGTATAACTAGAGCTTTCACCCCTACTGAATACTGTTTACACTCCTGTAAGGTACTCAGCATGCTCTCAGAGGAGAAAGGTAATCACCAACCTATCTTGGATCTACAAAGGTGACCTAACCTACATGATTTACTTGTGCAATCGTGGCATAATAGTTATGGGAATAACAAACCACCACTCAATCATATTCAAGGCTCACTCCATGAGATAAAACCCATGCCAGATACTGCTCAGGTGGTCAAGGAAATGGAATAAGATAGACCATTGGCCTTGTAGAAAACCAAATACTATTGTTCTGCTAAAGAAATGTAGCACTGTAATTACTAATAATTACATTCTGTTATGCCCATAGATCAGTGTCTTGCTTAGTCAACATACAAGAATCTTCTCCCTGCAGTAGGTGAAAACTAGGAAGAGACTCATTTACTGGACAATGTGCATAGAGTATATACTCAGTGCTAAGTGGGATATCTCCAGCACTTCTCCCTTCAGGGCTCAGAGAATTTTGTGAAGGAGGAAATAAAAAAAACAAAAGAGTCAGTGAGGATAGAAGAAACCAAGGACACAAGGCCTTCTAGACACAACAAATACAACAGGAGTTCACACCTATGAACTCACAGAGACTATGGGAGCATGAACAGGAACTGCATAGGGGGTCCCAGCACTGAGAAGAAGAAATGAACATACTTTTCCATCTCTACTCAAGAAACTATTGCCCACTGACAACCACACATGAAGAACTATTAGTTTTTCCAATGTAATCTCACTGGGTATACAAATCACACTCAAGGACAGGTTCGATGATCTGCAGTAGATGGCCAACTCAACATGAACATAGTGGTATTCTAGGCATTTTTTAAAAATATCATAATGCTTTGTCTTGGCATTTTTTTTTCCATACTAGGCTTTTCCTCACATATTGTAGTTTCTGATTTTGTATTTTCTGGGTGAGCATATGTCTGTATGTATGCATGTGATTCTTGGATTTTTCTTTTCCTTTTATTTTTTCTACTTTTTTTGGTTGTTGTTGTTGTTGTTTTGTTCTATGATGATGTGTTTTGGTGAAATTATTAAGGCTACTCCATGTAGTTAAAAGGGAGGTTTATTTTGTGGGGTAACTTACAAGTGAAGGGATAGATAACAGGGTCTGGGAAAGGTGTGGTTGTCTGGAGAACTCTGCTCGGTCTACCTCCAGTGTCCAGGGTCCAGGAACCAAGAGAGACAGTGCATCCGGATCTCAGGTCTTCAGGGTCCTCTCTTGGCCCAGCCTTTTAGGTGTGACAGTCACCGAAGCCTCAATGGTTGGAACTTCCAGATCAAAGCTGGAATGGCTACCCACTACAGATGTGTTTGTTTTGCTTATCTCATTTTCCTGTTTGTTTTCTAAAAAAGAGAGAAGGCATGAAGTTTTATGGGTAGGGAAGGTCCCAGAGGAGATGAGAGATGGAGAACTATGATCAGAATATATTGTATGAAAAAATCTATTTCCAAATTAAAAAGCACAAAAATAAATAGATTCTAGCATATAGTTGAAACTTGGTTTTATAACTAGTCATCTTTCTTATTGATAAATGATTATAGTCCTTTTGATTATGAATAGAGGTTATAGTTAACTCTCACTTAAAAATGCATTTCTTTATTCATTCACTTCTAAATCTATCATTATTCACTGGGTACTGATCACAGAGCACAGTCTCATCATGTATAGTAATTTAGATGAGGGCTAATTTAGTCCAAGCAAGAACATAATAACAAGCCAATAAGCATATTGTACACTACAGAGCAAGCACACAACATGTAATTAAAGAGGATCAATGTGGTAGACTGAAACAGACACTCAAAGTAATAGCAAAGAGTATGGCAGGAATAAGTAATGTGAGTGGAAAAACAAATTGTATACCCTGGACAAAGATGCCAAGATTCTATGGTCCTGTATCCATGGCAATGAAGATTCAATAGCTTGATACTCGTGGTACTAGATTCTATGGCTCAATAATCGTGGCACTGTTGATTCCATGGCCCAGTATGAAGCCATGGTAGCATACCATTCAGAACTCAGACCCTGATCCCATCTCTAAGAATCGGCCAGTGAAAGTGTGGCATCTCAAAAACTCAGTAACACTTCCAAGTAGAAAAGTGTGAAAGAAAGACAATATTAATACATGTTTGAATATTTAACACCTGATACAATTATTGGTGATGAGCTAAGTAAAATGGATCAAAAGTGTTGCATGCACTAACACAAAATCTACCTATCAAAAATATACTGTTCTTATTAGGAATTTGGCATTAAAATAAAAGGCAAGAATAAGCACAAATGATTTATACACAAGCATTCTTTCAATAAATCAAAGGCCAATATAAAGTTTGAAATACTAGTTTCCTGATACCTGTCAAAATATCATCCCAAGAATATTTTTTTTATCTTTTCCTTCCTCAAAGGGCTTCTTTTTTGCTGAACATCTTGCAGACATGTTAATGTAAGAGCACTGGAGAGGGTGAAGAACAGTCACTGTGTACACTGGGTCCGCTATGGCTTTGTGACCAGACACTCAGAGAAAATGTTTCTATAATGAATGAACTACTTTCTAGGTAAGCTAGACACCTATAAGGCCTTAATATTATTAGATAATAAATGTAGATTTTATCAACATTTTCTGGAATGTTTAGTGGAAAGTAATGAAAAATGAGATTAAAAATGTGTATAAATACATAAAATCACACATGTATATATAACATGAAAGTATGGGAATAGAGGGAACGAACAGAGGGTAAGAGAGGCAAGCAAAGATAGGTAGCAGATATGAGGAGGAATGTGCTCAACATAAATATGTACCTACATGGAAACCCCATGAAATTAATTAACAAATAAAATGTAATCATTAAATGCTAGGATGATCCAGTTAAACCTATGGCATGAATGGAAAAAAAAGGTATATGCTTTGAACATGTAGAAGACATTTAAAATATACTTTTATATGTCATATCTTATATGTACATGTGTAGTAGCACTGATCATATAAGAAATGTGGTGTGCTTATAGTTATATATTATCAGAAACACTCATATTTCCTCCTTCCTCAGTTAAAATTTGGACTCATGTTTTTATGGATAAAGATGTTGGCTCTTTCATCCACGTGTTCTCAAAGGTGTGGAGAGGGAGAACAACGACCTTTGAAAGTAGGATGAAATTTAGAAAGGCAGGTCAAATGGTGAAAAAATTTATAACATCCTAGATGAATAATGGGTTAGACTTCAAGATGTCCTAATTACCTAGTGAAGAAAAACTGAAATAAAATTAATGCCTGTAGAAAATGAATAATATTCCTTCTTCAAAATGACAGCAACCCATCCAGAGGTTTACAAATTAAACAAGGTTCTACCACCTGGGCATGGGAGGAATAACTGCTGCCAGTTCAGGCCTATGGTGACTCTGATGATTTATTCTTCCACTACACAGATAAGCCAGGCAGTAATGTCATTCTCACAAAAGAGGCTTATATAAGCCAGGTATGTTCCTTGTTGCACAGAATATGTATATTTTCATTTTGTCCTGATCTGCTTTTGAAATATAGGGTGGTGTATAGAAGAATACAACAACCTTTTGGGTACACACACAACTTATAATATATTAATATTATATATAATTATATAATATATATTAATATAATAATATATTAATATATATTTCTGGCATTTGCAGAGATGAATAATGAGTTATGCCATGGTACTCATGATGACTCCTTGGAATTCCTTGGTGTATACTGCATTGAGTATCTCATATGTATCCCAGGTAGACATTCATAGCTTAGATATATTAATTCCAGACATACAATGAATGAGTAAAGTCAGTTGACCTGTATTATGGTTTAGATTTAAATTGCTCCCTAAAGGCTTGTGGTTGAACGCTTTATCTTTAGTACATTGGGCTATTTTGCTGATTCTGCTCCTCAGTCTGCTCAGACATGAGCATGATGCCACACCCTCCCTCTGGTGAGGAGCCACAAGCTCTGATGCAGGCCCCTCTATGATAGACTGAATTCTTTAAAACCAAGAGCCAAACAAATATTTCTTACTTCCAGCTGCTGCTTGTCTGGTCGCAGTAATGAGAAAAGCAACCCATCCAATCATCAGGCTTCAATATCTTTGAAATTTTCATTCATCATCTTCATTCTGCAGTTCCACCTATCTCCTGATATTTATGAGCTATTCATTTTTTATTTCTAATATTTCCACTTATTCTCTTTTTTAATTTCAATTTATCACTGGAAACATACCAAAATTTATCTTTGTGCTTCTAGAGCCATGAACCTAAGTAAGAACTCACTTACTTTTGGGGTATTGTTATTGGCAACAGTTTTTGTTGTTATTATTTTTGTTTTCATGAAACAGGAAAGATGGTAATAAAAGCAGCAGAACAAAGAAAAGAGGGTCATGAGTTTCAGAGTGGCAGGGTAGACAGCCCACTAACTTCTTTTTCATTTGTCTGTCTCTTGCTGCTAAAGCACTACAGAAAGCAGAAAGCAGAAGTAAGGCCATTAAAACTGATAGAGATGTCCTTTCTCATCAGAGGACAGTTTGGAGGGGTCCCAGGAAGCTCATCCCAGAGAATCTTCTTGAAGTGTGAGAACAGAACTCTCCAAGACCTGCATATTTGAGTGAAACCTAATGCAGAAGAGCCAAGGGCTTGAAATGGGTTGTATACTGAAAGCACAGTGTATAAGGGACTCAGAAGCTGTAGTGCAGATCTAAGTAGGTTGATTGGCAACTAAGAAAAACAAAGTAGACTATCTCTAGAAGGACTGTGCTGAACTTTATATTACAATATGATCCACCATATGCAGAGTACTAGGGAAATATGAACAATTACCAAAGAACAAAATAATGAACAAGTAACTAACTAAAATTTGGTTCATGGTTCTAAAGACACAAAGATGAAGAAAGGTATATAGTAAGGTCTTTTGTGTTGGTAGACTACTAAGGCAACACATGGCAGAAAAAGAGAACTCGTGTGTGTGTGTGTGTGTGTGTGTGTGTGTGTGTATCTGTCTGTCTTCTGCTCTCTTCCTACTAACCTACTAGTATTCATTCATGAAGATTCTACCCTAATGATTTAGCATAGTCCTAGTAATTTCTCAAAGGCCCTATCTCTAAACACTATACTTGATTAAATTTTCACCCTCTTAATAATGAACAATGCAGATGAAATTCCAAAATACAAAAGCATGAGAAATGAGTCACAGTCAATTGAAATAATCATTTCTCAAGTTTTAATTCTCTTCAGTGATATAGAGATTATTGTTAAGATCCTGCAACAGCAGATTTTTCATTTTGTTCATAGTTTTTGTTGTAAATGCAGAAGAGATAGGTTATAAAGGGTTTCTTTCTTCATTTTGATTGATGTTTATAGCTGGCCTTCTAAATTCATGTTTTAATACTATAACTTGGACTCTGGAATACACTGATATTCCAAATCTTGCCAATGCATTGAAGGTAAGTCTTCAGTAGTCAATACTGCTATAGGTTAGATGTGCACTTCATTTTAAACCAATTGAGCTCTATTTGATGCAGAATGCATGATTCTGTATTTTCAGTCTTGACAGATAACAGAATTTCTGCAATTCTGTTTTCTTGGTGTTTATCAGAGTACAGTTTTTTCCTTGAAGATAAATGCTCCTATTGTTAGGGAAATGGCCTTCACAGTAACTTGTGAGCACAATGGAACTGATTAGAAAATGTAGATTTTTTTTTTTTTTAAATACTGACAATAAAGATTTTTTTCTGAACCACTTCTCTAGAATTTGGCAAATGTTTTGAGAAACAGAAACTAGCATTTTCATATTCCACATTGCTGCCCTTTGAGCACAGGGAAATTGTCCAGAAAATGCTAGTTCCCAGGCACCTTCCTTCCTGGTGCTCAATACCCTTCCTTGACGGATGGACCTTAAGGCTTACACTTGTTCTTGTAATAAGTTGCTCTTTTTAACTTATTAAAAATTTACTTGTATCTGCTTTGCTAGTTTCCTTGATTTTTTTGGTAAGTTCACCAAAGAGATTGTCTCTTAACTTTGTTCTAAGAAATTTTAAATGAACACAGAGTAGAGGGGAATAATTAGAGATGGCTAAATTTCTGGAATCCATAGGTATCACTGAGCTCTTAATTCATCATCTGGGTGGTTCTTCCCTGAAGGCCTCTCCATGAATCCACTTGAGCTTGAAGTGACAAAAAATAATCAGTACAGCATTTTCTTTGCTGCCCCAAGTGATATGATACCTTGTGAATTAATCAACCTAATCAATCAACTACTTGACTGATACTGAAGCCATTCTTATTCTGCCCTAATATTTCAGATATAAAGTTCTAGCAAAGATTATGGTGTTCAAGTTATGCATTTTAATATCCAAAAAAAGGAGATTTTGGGTAGGCCAGTTCAACCTGCTCTGGATGCCTGTAGATTTTTTACTTAATTTTCACTTAAGCATGGCTTATTTAGCTTAAAGAGAAGTTAATTATCCCCAATTTAAATTGCATAAAAAATTTACAATTATATTGCACAACATTACTTTTTGATTGACCCCAGGGTTCAAGAAATAAACCTCTGGGTAAAAGAGAAGAGTTGTAAATCAGGTTTCCTCCCATCAGAAACTGTAATCTCTTTGGGGAACTGTGCCTGTTACATTAAAAGTTAAAGTTACACATGAAACAGGAAAGTTTTGCAAGTGGTCTGGTAAGTGACGCTGTGCTTTGGATGTTCTTACTAACCATCTGTGAGTTTCAATTGTTGTACAGCCTTGTAGGAAATGTCCTTAGCTATATTTTTAGCCACTTCCAATTTAATTTTAATTTATGCTCTTCTAGTAAAAATATAGAAGCATCTCATTATGGTTCTGAGTGAGATTTTCCTAATAATTAATGTTGTTAAGTGTATTTTCATGTGCTTATTTTTGACCCACAGAGCTTCCTATTAAAAATATCTGCTTAAGTCTTTTGCCTAATTTTAATTGGCTCCTTTGCTTTTTCAATGTTTTGAGAATTTTAGAACATACACACACACACACATATATCCTAGATACAAGTCATTTTTGTGATGTGTAGTTTGCATATATTTTCTTCTAGTCTTTACCAAATCTCTCCATATTATATTTGATTAGTTCTGATATAGTTTTTTTAATGTTTTAATGAAGTTCAATTGTGTTTTTAAAATTATTTTCAATCATGCCCATGTGTTTCTTTGTTTGTTTTTGCCATGCCTAAGAACTCTTTGCCAAACCTTATGTTATGATCATATTCTTTATTGCCTTCCAAAATTTGTATGCTATTCTATTTTGCATATAGTCCTAGGATTTCTTTTGAATTGATTTCTTTGAAGGTATAATAATCAAGGGAGGTTCCTTCTTCCTTCCTCATACCAATGACAAAAATAACACAGCATTCCTGAGAGTAACTTCCTTTTTCAATGTCTTCCCTCTGGATCACTGTGAGAAACAGGCCATGTTTGCCTGTTGCTCGCCTCTTTGTTTCTTCTGCTGTGCTATGTGTCTGTGTGTCCTCTCAGCACACTGTTTTCTTCTGCTGCACTGTGTGTCTGTGTGTCCTCTCAGCACACTGTTTTCTCCTGCAGTGCTGTGTGTCTGTGTGTACTCTCAGCACACCGATTTCTCCTGCTGGGCTGTGTGTCCATGAGTACTATCAGCACACTGATTTCTCCTGCTGGGCTGTGTGTCTGTGTGTCCTCTCAGCACACTGATTTCTCCTGCTGGGCTGTGTGTCTGTGTGTCCTCTCAGCACACTGATTTCTCCTGCTGCTGTGTGTCTGTGTGTCTCAGCACAGTGATTTCTCCTGCTGCATTGTGTCTGATTGTATTGTCAGCATACTGCTTCCACTACTGTTGTTGCAATGAGATGCTATAGACATGTTATATCTGAATTGTTGCTTAATTACCTTTGAAGAACTTCAACAAAACTGTGTCAGAAAATCGTTTTCAATTTTACAGTATTTTTCTGGAAAATATACTTGGTCAAAGCTTAAACACTGAGAAGCAATATGCCGGGAAATAAACAGAAAGGCAACTCCTCTGATCTTTGCATGCCATTACCTTATCCTGTGTATTTTAAAATGTAATCTTATCTATCACTGATATGTGTTATCTGTCTTATTCTATTAAAATGTTATATTGGGGAACTGGAAAATTGACTCTGAGGTTAAGAGCTCTTACAAAGGCCCTAATTCAATTTCCAGGGGCCATGTAGCAGCTCATAACTATCTTTAAACCCAGTGTCAGGGCATCCATTGTCCTTTTTTATTTCTGCTTGCACCACACACATATAGTAATCATCCGTGCATGCAGGCAAAGCATTCATACATAAAAATAACTAAATTTCAAACAAAATGTCACTTAAAAGAATATCTGTCTGACTTATGGCCTTTTCTTCCAATGGCCTAGGGAGTCAATGAACAAATTTTCAGATATGTTCACATTACAAGTCATATTTGCACATCTACACTTTTTTTGAGATTGTCTGGGTTATTGAATATAATAAAGTATCTATTTTTTGCTTTTCTATCAAAATAAAATTCAACCTTTGCAGATATTTCTCTAATACTGAACAGTCTTCTAGTAGAAATGACACCTACCAGCACCACAGCATCTCACATCTCACTATGCTGCTGCCTTTAGAAATTACCTTTAAAAGCTACATAGGCATTCTACTGCCCTCATGAGCTAAAGTAACACATTCAAATTCTTTTTCCAGTATTATTCTATTCTGGTTTATCTTCTGTCCATACTTCCTAAGGTATTTCTAATTCATAGCAACTTACAGAATGGATTGAGTAGAAAATTAATATGCTCTTGGGTTACTAAACACAAAACTAATATAATTTGTTTACAATTCAACACATTGATTTTTAACTACTTAAATACAATAAAACACATTCCAATAACCAAGAGAAAAATATACTAGAAAAAAATAAAAAGAAGAAAACTATTCTTTAAGAAACCCTGCCGCTACCAGGATGGACTCTCATTGCTCAGGTGCAGGCCACACCAGTCAGATGAAAAGAGGCACCCCTGATGTACCAATGGCCAAGCTAGCTTCCAGGAAGCCAGACCTCACCTTGGACAAATACTCCCTACTAGATCAGAGCTCATGCTGCTTGCCAGAAATCGAGGCCACAAAGACTAGAAGACCAAAAAGGAAAGAAAAACCAAAGAACAAAATACCCACCAACAAATAAAAACTAAGAAATCAACCTAGATGCCCTTCAACTGAAGAATGGATAAATAAATTGTGGCACATATACACAATGGAATACTACTCAGCAGAGAAAAACAATGACATCATGAGGTTTGCAGGCAAATGGATGGATCTAGAAAAAATCATCCTGAGTGAGGTAACTCAGACTCAGAAAGGCAAATATGGTATGTACTCACTCATAGGAGGATACTAGATGTGGAACAATGATGACTGGACTGACTACTCACATAACCAGTGAGGCTACCTGGAAAACAGGACCCCAAGAAAGACACGGGGATCACCCAATGACAGAGAAATGGCTGAGATCTACATGAACAGCCTGGACATGAGTGGGAGCAATGAATGGCGAGGGTTGAGGGAAAGAGAGCAGGAGATCCCACCTGGATCAAGAACAGAGAGGGAGAACAAGGAATAGGAGACCATGGTAAATGAAGACCACATGAGAAAAGGAAGAAACAAAGTGCTAAAGAGGCCCACAGAAATCCACAAAGATACCCCCACAAAAGACTGCTGGCAATGGCCGAGAGACAGCTGGACTGACCTACTCTGGTGATGGGATGGCCAAACACCCTAATAGTTGTGCCAGAAACCCCACCCAAGGACTGAGGAATCTGGATGCAGACATCTACGGCTAGGCCCCGGGTGGAGTGCTGGGAGTCTAATTAGCGAGAAAGAGGAGGGTTATATGAGCAAGAATTGTTGAAACCAAGGTTGGATAAAGCACAGGGACAAATAGCCAAATGAATGGAAACACATGAACTATGAACCAAAGGCTGAAGCGCCCCCAACTGGATCAGGCCCTCTGAATAGGTGAGATAGTTAATTGGCTTGATCTTTTTGGGAGGCATCTAGGCAGTGGTACCAGGTCCTGTGCTCATTGCATGAGTTAGCTGTTTGAAACCTGGGACTTATGCAGGGACACTTGGCTCAATCTGGAGAGCGACTGGACCTGCCTGGACTGAGTCTATCAGGTGGATCTCAGTCCTCGGGGTGGCCTTGATCTGGAGGTGGTGGGAATGGGGGGTGGGCTGGGGGGAAGAGGAGGGGGGCAGGAAGTGGGAGAACAAGGGAATCTGTGGCTGTTATGTAGAACTGAATAGTATTGTAAAATAAAAGAAAAAAATAAAAATAAAAAAAATAAAAAATAAAAATAAAATATAAATAAAAAATAAAATAAAATCAAAATAAATTAAAAAAAAAAAGAAATCAGGACCTAGGCATTAGGCAATCTCAAACACAGATGCCTAAATGCCAGTGTAAAAATACAACCAACACCAGCCAGTGCACTATGGCACCACCAGAACTCAGCTATCCTATGATAGCAAGACCTGAATATTCCAACATAGGTGAAACACAAGAAAATGAACTTAAATCCAACTTTATAAAGATGATAGAGTTCCTTAAAGAGGAAATGAAAAACTCCCTTAAAGAAATTGAGGGAAAAACAACCAAAAATTGGAGAAAATAAATAAATCACTTAAAGGATGCCAAGAAAGCAAAGAAAAAAAAACGAACAGATGAAGGAAACTGTTCCAAGTTTGAAAACCAAAACAGAAGAAAACACACACACACACACACACACACACACACACACACACACACTGAGGAAATTCTGGAAATGGGAAATCTAGGTAAGCAAACAAGAACTACAGATGCAAGCATCACTGACAGAATGCAAGAGATGGAAGAGAGAATCTCAGGCATTGAAGATACAATAGAAGAAATATATTTATCTCTTAAAGAAAATGTTAAATCTAAAAAGAAAAAATTCTTAAACACACAGCATCCAGGAAATCTGGGGGACACCATAAAAAGATCAAACCTAAAAATAACAGCATTATAAGAAGGAGAAGAATCTTAGCTCAAAAACCCACAAAATATATTTAACAAAACTGTAGAAGAAAATTTCACTAACTTAAAAATGGACATGCTTATAAAGGCACAAGAAGCTTACAGAATACTAAATAGATTGGATCAAAAAAAATTGTCCCCACATCACATAATAACCAAAACACTAAGCATACAGAACAAAGAAAGAATATTAAAACCTGCAAAGAAAAAATACCAAGTAACATATGAAGGCAGGTCTATTAGAATTATACCTTACTTCTCAATGTAAACTCTAAAATCCAGAAGGGCTGGGACAGAAGTCTTTCAGACTCTAAGAGACCACAGATGCCAATCCAGACTAATATACCCAGTGAAACTTTGAATCACCATAAGGGAGAAAACAATATATTATATGACAAAGTCTAATTTAAAAAAAAAATATTTATCCACAAATCTAGCCCTACAGAAGGTACTAGAAGGAAAATTCCCCAAGAGGGTTATATACACCCACTTAAACAAGGCAATAAATAGGTAATCTTACACCAGCAAAATTCAAAGAAGATGAACACACACAACAACCACCACCACCACCACCAACAACAACAAGTTAACATGAATTAACAACCATTGATCAGTTATATCTCTGAATATTAATGGACTCAGTTCCCCAATAAAAAGACACAGGCTAACAGAATGAGTACAAAAACAGGACTTGTGCTTCTGCTGCATGCAAGAAACACACCTCGACATCAAAAAGAGAAATTACTTCAGAGTAAAGGGATGGAAAAACATTTTCTAATCAGAAGTACAAGAAAAGCAAGCTGGTGTAGCTATCCTAATATCTAACAAAATATCTAGACTTCAGACCAAAATAAATCAAAAGTGAAGGGGAAGGATATTTCATACTCATCAAAATAAAAATCCATGAAGATGAAGTCTTACTTATTAACATTTTTATGCCTCAAATGCACATTTGTAAAAGAAACATTACTAAAACTTAAATCACACATTGAACCACACACATTAATAGTGGGAGACTTCAACACCCCAATCTTACCAATGGACAGGTCATCCAGAAAGAAACTAAACAGTGAAATGATGGAACTAACACACATTATAAATCAAATGGACCTAACCAATACCTATAGAACATGTCACCCAAACACAGAATATACCTTCTTCTCAGCACCTCACAGAATCTTCTCCAAAACTGACCATACACTCAGATCATAAAGCAAGTCTTAGCAGATACAAGAAAATTTGAAATAACCCACTGTATCCTATCAGACTGCCATGGATTAAAGCTGGATTTCATCAACAGAAACAACAGAAAGCCTACAAACTCATGAAAACTGAGCAACTCTCTACTGAATTACTTCCGAGTCAAGGAAAAAAATTAGAAAGAGATTAAAGACTTCCAAGAGTTCAATGAAAATGAATGCAAAACATATCCAAACATATGAGACACAAGGAAAGTGGTTCTACAAAGAATGTTCATCACACTAATTGCCTTCTTAAAGCATTTGGTGAGCTCTTATCCTAACTACTTAACGTCACACCTGAAAGATCTAGAACAAAAAGAAGCAAACACACCCAAAAGGAGTAAAAGACAGTAAATAATCAAACTGAGGGAAAGAAGAAATAAAAGAGAAACAAAGAGAACAATACAAAGAGTCACCGAAACAAAGAGTTGGTTCTTTGAGAAAATCAAATAAATAGACAAATCCTTATCCAAAGTGATTAAAAGGCAGAGGCAAATATCTACAAAAACAAAATCAGAAATGAAAAAGGAGACATAGCAACAGCAAATCGAAAGGATCATTAGGTCACACTTCAAAAGCTTGTACTCCATAAAATTGGAAAATCTAAAAGAAATGGGAAGTTTTCTGTATAGATGCCACTTACTAAATTTAAAGAAAGTTTAGATAAAACTATTTAAATTGTCCTGTAAACATAAGGAAATAGAAACAGTCATTGAAAATTTCCCACCCCCCCCAAAAAAAAAGCCTAGAGCTAGATGTTTTTACCACAAAAATCTATCAGACTTTTGAAGAAAAGCTAATTCTTCTAAAATTATTCCACCAAAGAGAAACAGAAGGATCATTTCTGAATTATTTTTACATTATCATCACTCTGATACCCAAACCACACAAAGACTCAACAAAGAAAGAGAATTACAAAAAAATTTCTCTCATGACAGTTGATGCAAAATTACTCAATAAAATATTGGCAAACATAATCCAAGAACACATCAAAGATATCATCCCCAAATCAAGCGGGCCTCAATCCAGAAATGCAGGGGTGGTTCAACATAGGAAATTCCGTCAATGCAATCCTCCATATAAACAAAGTGAAAGAAAAAAAAGCACATGGTCATCACATTAAATGCTGAAATAAAGCCTTTGACAAAATCCAACACCTGTTTATGATAAAAGTCTTGGAGAGATCAGGGATACAAGAAACTTATCTGAAAATAATGAAGGCAGTATACAACAAACAATAGCCAAAATCAAATTAAATGGAGAGAAACTTAAAGCAATTCCATTAAAACCAGGGACAATACAAGACTCTCCATTTTCCCCATATTTAATCAATATAATACTTGAAGTTTTAACTAGAGTAATAAGACAACTTATGGAGATAAAGGGGATATAAATTGGAAAGGAAGAAATAAAAGTATAACTATTTACAGATAATATGATAGGATACATAAGTGACCCCCCCCCAAAAAAAAAATCTACCAGGGAACTCCTACAGGTGATAAACATCTCCATCAAATTAACTAGATACAAAATTAACTAAAAAAAACTAGTGATCCTTTTATACATAAAGGATAGACAGGGCTGAAAAAGAAATCAGGCAAACAACATCCTTCACAATAGACACAAGTAACATAAGATACAGTGGTGTAACTCTAACCTAGCAAGTGGCATATCTGTATGACAAGAACTTCAAGTCTTTGGAGAAAGAAATTGGAAAAGCTATTGGAATTGGAATTGGAAAGAGCATGGGAGACCTTTCCAAAGTGGAAAGACCACTTTGGAAAGGTCTCCCATGCCCATGGATCAGTAGGATAAACATAGTAAAAACGGCCACCTTACCAAAAGCAATGTACATATTCATTGCAATTCCCTCAAAATTCCAACACAATTATTTACAGTCCTTGAGAGAATAGTACTCAACTTCATATGGAAAAAAAAAAAAACAGGATAGCTAAGACAATCATATTCAATAATGGAAATATGGGAGGTAGCATCATCCCTGATTTCAAGCTGTACTACAGAGCAATAGTCATTAAAAACTACATGGTATTGTCATAAATATAGACAGGTTGATCGATGGAATCGAATCAAAGATCTAGAAGTAAATCCACATATTTCTAGATACTTTATTGTAGACAAAGAAAACAAAATTATACAATGGAAGAGAGAAAGCATCTTCAACAAATTGTGATGATCTAGTTGGATGTCAGCATGAAGAAGAATGCAAAAAGATCCACATCTATCACCCTACATGAAAGTGAAGTCCAAGTGGATCAAAGACCTCAACATAAAACCAGACACACTAAACATGATAGAAGAGAAAGTGGGGAATAGCCTTGAATGCATTGGCACAGGATACAACTTCTTCAACAGCCACCAATAATGCAGGCACTAAGATCAATAATCAATCAACTGGACCTCATGAAAATGAAAAGCTTCTGGAAGGGGCAATGGACACTATCAAAAGGACAAAACGGCAGGCTACAGAATGGGAAAGGATCCTCACCAGCCCCACATCTGACAGTGTGCTGATTTTCAAGAAAAGACCCAGCTATACCACTCCTGGGCATATACCCAAATGGATGCTCTACCATACAAGGACACTTGCATACTTTGTTCATAGCTGCTTTATTCATAATAACCAGAAACTGGTAACAACCTAGATATCCCTCAACTGAATAATGGATGAAGAAAATGTAGTACATTTACACAATGGAGTATTACTTAGTTTTTAAAAACAGTGACATCATGGAATTTACTGGGAAATGTAACTAGGTGGACCTAGAAAAGATCATGCTGCGTGAGATAACCCAGACTCAGAAAGACAAATATGATATATACTCACTTATAAATGGAACTTAGCCAAGAAGTAAAGGAAAACCATGATACAATGCATGGATCCAGAGAGTCTAGGTAACAATGAGGGATCAAGCAGAGAGCATGAATTTCACTGTGAAGGGCAAATAGAATAGACATTGCAAGTAGATGGGAGGAGGGTTCTGAATGTAGGGTGGGAATGGGAACAGAAGTGGTCAGGCTGGGGGAGGATGGAGAGCTAGGGTCTTGGGAGTGACAACTAGCGATGGGAGATACAGGACCTGAATAAGCCATCTCTTGTAAAGAGGAAAGACTTCCAGTGAAGAGATCAGGACACCAACCCAGCTACAAATGCTTCAGCCTGCAATTTGTCCTGCCCACAAGATGAACTGGGGTAAGAGTGGCACAGAGATAGTGGGAGGAGCCAACCAGTAACTAGTCCAGCTTGAGATTCCATATCATTTAAGGGAACAACCCCTGGCATTGCAGCGAGGCCCAGGACTCAGAGGCGGGATAACCCAGAGACCTACGATAGAACCAAACACCATTTGCACCAAAAAAAAAAAAAAAAAAAAAATCAATGAAATGATTTATAATGATATTCTGCTATTCTCAAAGATTGGTAGAGAGGCTTCACCCAGCAAATGATGAAAACAGATGCATTGACCCACAGCCAAACATTAGGCCCAGTTCAGGGAATCCTGTGGAAGGGAGGGAGGAAGGAATGTACAAGCCACATATAGCCAGTATGAACTGATACTAAACTAAAACTCTGATTCCATTCCTAGACTTTCTACTTAGAAGCAATGGATTTTGAGTTTATTTCTTTGCTTTTAAAGACATTTTCTTATGTTTATCTCTCCCAAGATTCATGTTACCAGTCTCCCAGGGTTGTGTTGTGCAGTTTCCTCTTTCTGCGACCACTCTCATTCATAATAATTGTGTTTCTTTTTTTTCCCTGTTTGTGAATTACTGCTGCATTGCAATTGAATGCCCAGATACCATGTTAGCATAATATTTGTATTGTACACATAAATGTTAGATAAATAAATTGACAATTGAATAACTGAGCATACAAAGTTCTGCATAAAGTCCATAAAAAAAGCTAAGTGACCAAATAAAGCAAGCCTTTTAAAAGCTGGAGGAGTCTATGCAGTGCTTATGCAAGCCTTCCATATTGCTTTATGACTGCAAGCAATTCATGTACATAAAGTAAAGAGAGTAAAGCAATATAAGTAGCATCAAACACATTATTTAAACCATTATTTTTAATACATGCAACTTGCAGCTGCATTCATTTCTATTTGTGGTAATTGGATAGCCTTATTTTTAACGCAAGTACCTCAAGGGCAGTAGTCATTGTTTGCTCATCTTTATTTACTCCTTCTAATAAAATTAACATAAGTGTTATTGTTTATATCCTTATTTGGAAACAATATTTTATATTTACTGTCATTTTTCATTTTCAAAGAATTTTAGCACTGAGTTTTTCAAATGATTCACCAAGTTCTCCATTAAAAATGTATTGACTCACAATTACTTATGTACTTAGGAGCTTGTGCCAAAAAGATAAAGAACACAAAGAAGATTATTTTATTACTTCCTGTTATCCATAGGTTATAAAATAAATGGATAAAATCATTCAAAACTGAGGAAAATATCTTCTAGTCTTGTAAAGATATTATATATGTGTGTATATATATATGAATACACACATACACACACATACATACAGTTGTTTACACAGTTTCCTTGCTTTCTAGATGGCAAACTACATTAGGGCAGGGAACATTTTATTAAAATAGTACCACCACTGAATCTTTACCATCTGCTCAGTGCCTAGCAATAGAACATTCTAATAAATATCAAGGGAGTATGGTCAGAACGATTCAGATAAAGCCTAGAAAGATCATGTATATACATATAACTGTAATACTCACTACTACATGCTTTAGAAGGGTTTTAGAAAGACAACAGGAATACTTTGTTCAAAAGTGTGTATTTGTAGCTGGTGGAATGACTCATTGACGAAGAGCAGTGAATGTTCTTGCAGAGGAACAGTATTTAATTCCTAGCACACACATGGTGGCTCACAGGCACCCATTACTCAAGTTCCAAGAGATTCAGTGGTCTCTCCTGGTCCCTGTGAGCAATGCATACAAGGGGTGTTTTGACATACATTCAGGCAAAACCCACATACACATAAATAAAAATAAATAAGTCTTCAAAATCTTGCTTATGCAGATACAGAGATCTTGGTTAAAATGAGACTATATAAGTGACAAATTTCTTAATCTATACATTTTCTAAGCCAAAACTTCAAAAGTTGTGCATTTAGGATTCATGTCCTTATTTTGCATGATTTCTACGTTCACCTGTTTTAGTTAAAAGTGTGTCATGCAGCCGGGCGGCAGTGGCTCATTCCTTTAAACCCAGCACTTGGGAGGTAGAGCCAGGTGGATCACTGTGATTTTGAGGCCAGTCTGGTCTACAGAGCGAGATCCAAGACAGGCACCAAAACTACACAGCAAAACCCTGTCTTGAAAAACAAAACAAAACTGTGTTGTGCAAAGCACAAGCTATTTGGAGTTTATACTGCTATAAAAGTCGTAGGTATAAATGGGATCAATAAAGGACCCAGTCTATAGTGGTGTTGGCCTCTCTGTCACTTCATTGAATGAAATGCAAAGAAGGTTTGTTAGTAAGTTAAACTGGGAAGGAAAATATAGAACAAAATGTGTATTTTACTTTTATACATGTCAAAGGAAAAATGTTTCTTTGTTATCTCAGTAGGAAAGGACATTTATGGGTACATGTGAAGGGAAGCTTGATTTCACTGTGTGGGTGAAAGCAAACTGAAGGTGAGAAAACAGAAACAGGCTGTAAACCATTTAAGAAGTTGGATTATTAAGAAAATGGAAAGAGGACGATCTTTAAGGTTTAGTTGGGGGTCGGGGGAATTTTCTGTGATTTCTTGGTTTACTTCTAAAATTGATGAGAGTTTAAAGTACATATATTCTAGGATGAAGGATAAAGAAGATGGTGTCATAAAGATGAAACCTGAAAGGAAAGAGCTACCAATTCATGTAAAGACACTGTAACTGGATTTTACTATCTGAAAGAAGCCTATCAATAGTATAATCCCAACTATATGACATTATAGAAGAGATAAAACTATACAAACAGAAGAATAATTTGTTGTGCCACTATAAGAGTGGAGAGACCTGGTCCCATTGCCAGGGGACCCACAAACACATCAAGCCACGCAACTTTCATCCCCATTCAGAGGGCCTAGTTTGGTCCCATGCAGGCTCGCAGCTGAGGCAGACAGATCTCTGTGAGTTTGAGGCCAACCTGGTCTACAGAGCAAGTTCCAGGACAGCCAGGACTAGACACAGAGAGACCCTGTGTTGAAAAACTAAAACAAAAAAATTAATAACTCAAAAAGGGGTTGAGGAGATAGCTATGATAATAAAGGACTTTGGGGCATATCTAATGACCTTGGTATGACCCACGCTAGTCATGTGCTAGAAATCCCATCTGTAACTTCAGCACTGGATTGGGGAGAAGGTTAAGTAGAGATACATGGATCTCTAGAACTCCTTGGCCAGACATTACAATCTATTGGTGGGGTCCAGATTTAGTGAGAGACACTGTCTCATAAAATGAGGTATACACCCTCATGTGTAGCAACACCCATATGAACATATGCAAATACTACATAAATAATTAAGAAACAGAAAACTAAAGAGAATGAAAATGTAACATAGAACAACTGAAAAATCAATAGAGGAGAATGTAAATGATAAAATTTGTTATGGTTAGAATATGAAATGTCCCATATATGCTTGTGTTGAACTCTTGGCCTTCAGATGGCGGCACTACATTAGGGACTTTAGGACTAGCCTTCTTGCTATAAGAACTGGGTTACTAGGAAACATGATTTTATATGGTGTTTTGTCCCTAGTCCTTTCCTCTTATCTCCTTTCTCTATGAGGTGATCATCTTTCTTCCATCATGCTTCCAGACATGACATACTGTTTCACAACAGGTAGAAACAATGGATCCAACTGACTGGTGACTGATTTTATTTTCATTTTGATAGATGAAAAATAAATAGACAGAGACAAAACTCTCTTTTGGATGTCAATATGAATAACCTGACTTGTCAACTTCATAAAATCTAGAATCACCTTGGAAATGAACCTCTGTGCAACTTGATGAGATCTAGAATGAACAGATGTGATGAATGTTGTATGTGCTTGGAAGGACTATATTATTGTGATACCTCAGTAAAACCCCCCACTCTATCCCCTACAGACAAAGAGAAGCTTAAACCAGGAGACCCCTTTTCCCCAGGTGGCTGTATCTGCTACAGGGACTTTGGAAAACAGTCAGGATATTCGACCAAAAGACTAAAAAGGGAGGTGGGTTAAAATAACTTATATGGTCTGTGCCTTTAAGAACTAGCCTCATAAAGAAAGGGGAGGCTCCTTCTCCCCACCTCCCTGCTGTGAGTGAGAGATTTAGAAGAGCCTCCCTGGAGATTTAGAAAACACCTTACTTTTGCATTCTGTACCTAAAGTATTCAGTGGCAGCTTTGGGGACTATGATCTAGGCCAGGCCAGTTTCAAGTCCCCAGAAATGATGGCGCCAGCCCCAGGAACAAAAGAACAGAGTCAGGATGTCTGATGGTAACCAATTAACCACAAGATGCCCCTCTCCAGAGATAACAAGACCAGACCCCGGAGATGAGTTATAAAACTCCTGACAGGGCAAACAGATAAGATAAAATAAGGTAAAGTCCAGGCCTGGGAAAAACTTGACCAATCAAGGATGGACCCGTACTAACCCCCTCCCCTCTAAGAAATTTTATGGGTTTGGCCTATAAAAACTAACTTCCCCAAGAAAGAGGCACTCCTCCTGCCTCACTGTATTGGGTGTAGGAATGAGTCCCTGTCTAGACTTGTATCTGCAGAATAACCTTGCTGTTGCATTCTGGACATCCAAGGTCTTCGGTGGTCTCTCTTTGGGGGGTCCCAATCTGGGCATAACATTATTATTATTATTATTATTATTATTATTAATTATTATTATTATTATTTATTTGTGTGATACTTTTTATGTGTGAGTGGGGGCCTACACATACCATGGAGTATATGTAGAGCTCAAGGAACAAATTCTAGGATTCAGTTCTGTCATGTCACTATGGTTGAACTTAGGTCATCACAGTGGTATGGCAGGTGCTTTTACTTACCAAGCCATCTTGCCCAGTGTTATCTTGATTATCTGATTAGGTAATTGATGTGGGAAGTCCTGCCCACTGTGAGGGACACCATTCACTGAAGTGTAATCCTGCACTGTATTAATGGAGAAAATGAGCTGAACACAGATAGCCATTACTGTCTTCTTCAGACTACAGATGCAGCTGCTGTAAGTTCCCACTGCCTTGACTTCCACTATGACTATACCTTGAGTCATGAATCAAACTTAAACATTCCTTCCTCAAGTTGGGTTTTCCAGGGTATTTTGCCACAGCAACAAAAAATAACTAGAAAATGTGTGGTGGTATTGTGTTCCCCAAAATATTGTGCATGCTAATAAACTTATCTGGAGTCAGAGAAGAGAACAGCCACAATATTAAACATAGAGGATAGGCAGTGGTAGCACATGCCTTTAATCCTAGCATTCCAAAGGCAGAAATCCCCCTGGATCTCTGTGAGTTCAAGGCCACATTGGAAACAGCCAGGCATGGTGACTCATGGTGACTTAATGCCAGAATGTGAGCCTTTAATCCCAGGAAGTAAGGCAGAAAGCAGAAAGATATATAAAGCGTGAGGACCAGAAACTAGAAGCTTTTAGCTGGTTAAGCTCCAGGCTTTCGAGCAGCAGTTCACCTGAGAGCCATTGGGATGAGGACATAGAAGCTTCCAGTCTGAGGAAACAGGTCAGCTGTGGAACTGTTGAGGTGAGGTTGGCTGTGGCTTGTTCTGCTTCTCTGATCTTCCAGCATTCACCCCAATACCTGGCTCCCAGATTTGATTTTATTAATAAGAACTTTTAAGATTCCTGCTATACAAATGTTATCCTGTGTACACAAGAAAAAAAAGGCTATTCTGCAAGCCACAGGAAAATGTAATGGAATTCAGCTACTATCACAAAAGCTACTACATGGAAAAGTCAAGGACTTCTCCAAAGGTCAAGCCATGGCTTAAAAAGTCTTGGTGATATTTTAGCTTTAGCTGGTTCCTACAGTGATTTTCTTGTAATGTTATGCGTGCTTCCTGGAACTCCTAAGATTGTATTTATCTAAAATACTATCAAGTTTATCCAAGGCCAAATGAAACAACACCTGTCTCCTAGGTCAGGAGAACAGCTTTATTTCTTGTTCCATTTAGGGTGAGACCCTCCTTCCTTACAGCCTTACTAAAAGACTCCTAATTTCTTACCTAACCACTTCTTGGAATGTAAATTGGGCACATAAATTCCCTTCTTCACAAACTGATCATTAGTACTCATTTGGGTTGTAAAAGAAAGCCTGATGGCCTCTGCCTAAGGAAAATTCTTACCTGCCTTTATGACCCCATAATAATTCAAGCCTATTGACCTTGCTCTATCAGAGGATCACTATGGCTTGGGCTTACAACTGAATACCTCAGAGACTGAGGGGAACTAAGATATAAAGAGAATGAAGAGAGGATATTGAGGATTTTGGCTGGAGAGGATTTTTGACTAGAGAATTGGAGGTCAGGATGGAAGATGAGGAAGAGACAGATGGGAAAGTATTGGTTGGGTAAGAATGAGATGAGAAGGACCTAGAAGAGGCAGAACCAAGATGAGAGAATTAAGAT
This sequence comes from Peromyscus leucopus, assembly GCF_004664715.2. Taxonomy (NCBI): domain Eukaryota; kingdom Metazoa; phylum Chordata; class Mammalia; order Rodentia; family Cricetidae; genus Peromyscus; species Peromyscus leucopus. The sequence goes on from NC_051075.1 coordinate 12,284,889, forward strand.
AGAACTTGGAGACAACAACAGATAAAGGTAGAGAGAAACCAGGCAAGAAAGGAGCTAGGCAGGAGAGCAGAATAGAAGCTGTGTAGAGAGAGAACTGACCCTCTCTAAAGTGTATGGACTAAGGAGTTTAATGTACATAGACTCATTTCTTTTCATCAAAGATTAAATTATCAGCTGGTTGTAGATTTTTCCCAGACCCTGGGAGGGGATTATTGAGGGGCCAGACCCCCTTAGTCCCCATTAGGGCTAGAAAATGCCAATACATAAATGGAAAAATATTTTAGAAAGAATAATAATCAGAACAGACATTTGTTCAAAACACATACACAAATGGGCAAAATGTCCTTAAAGACAAGCAAATCAGTATTTCAATGAAATACTACTTAATCCTACTTTAATATAACTACAGTGATAGACAATAAGTGTTGTCACATAGGAATTGAAACCATCATTTATTCCAGGGTAACATGTAAAATGATGCCTTGGACACTAGATATCAACTCCCCAAGATGTTGAAATATACTTACTATTGACCTTAACAACTATATTCTTACGTATATACACATGAACACCAAGAGAATATGTGGACAAGACATTTCTACATGACTGTCTCCATGTGGAAACAAACATTACTAATAATAGGTAAAGTAGAAATACTCCAGATGTCTGAGTGGATAAGGATATTATGGCTGCCCATGTGATGGGCTATGATTTTTTTCTGCTACTTCCTGACTGAGCCTTGACAACCATCTGCTATGTGGAAGAAGCAACACACCTTCTGCCAAGACTTCTGTTATTTGATATTATTTATGTGAAATGTCAAACATAGCACTCAAGAAACACACTAGATTATAAGTTGTGAGGAAACAAGGGATGGTTAGTATAAGAGATTAATGAGTACAGGGTGTCATTGCAATACTCATTTTTTTAATTTTTTGAAATTAAATAATTATATCATCTATCCCTTTCCTCTCCCCTCTCCAGCCCTTCTCATTTAATGTTTTGTTTTTTTCTTTTAGGCAAATTTGATTTTAGACAATTAACAACAAAATGTTATTAAGTCAATAAATGCTTTCATGTTTAGTTGCATTAATTCGATTTTAAGGAAAATTACAGAAAATAATCTGTAAGTTTTCCTATTATAAGGATATGTTTTCTTACTTTGATGAATACAATTTCAGTATGTGTCCATAGCACACTTTTAAACAGCTTCATATACTCCTACTATAACATTTTGACATCTTATTCTCCTGCCTCTGCCTACTGGGTGATGGGATTGCAGACATGTATCAGTGCTCCTAGCTTAATATCATTTGATTTACATAAATGTAATTAAGCTGTATATGTTTTCTAAAATTGCATTTCTTATTCTGAATTATATTCCAAAGATAATTGCATTTTGATTGTGGTATGCATCCTTTAAAAAGAGTTGGGTAGTTATCATGTGACAATAGCACAATTTATTCAAAATAGCTTTTGTAATTGCTGTTTTTATATTCAGGTCATTACTGAGGTAGAATATTTATAAACAATTAACAGTCTGGAAAAATATGTGTTTTCCCCTGTTCTTATTCAGGTTACCACCAGACCTTCATAATAATAAAACATCTGGTTTAAATTAACACTTTTAATTGGATATTATGCTGAGCAATGACAAACACCAGCATGTTTCATATATTTGAACATATGACATCAGGTCAATAAACTATGTAGGATGTTTCAGCACCTTCTATTAAATAATCTTCCTAAAAGTAGTTCCATTTTTTTCTAACAAGTTTTGTTTACATTCCTTGATCTATTTTTATGCTAATAACTTTATTTTTCTTCATGCAAACAAAAACATTTATTGAGTACATTTATATAAATGTGGCAAAGGAAAAAATCTAAATTTTGTACATCATTATAGTAAGATTGTAATTTTTTATTAACAGATACACTTTTATATATTTACAACTTGAGCTAAGATGCTTTGCACCTCAGTTTATTCAGTTTTAAATTTCAGAGCATATCTAGGGATGATAGCTACCAGTGAAATTTTTCTAAAGATTAAACACATTTGCTTAAACTCCTCAGACAGTACTTGCAAAGAAAAATGCATAGTGAATATTAGCCCATATTTTAAGTAAGTTCATCCTCTTTTGTCATCTTTAACATTTTGATTCCTTCTATCCCATTACCTGAATGAATATTTGTTTCAAAATTTCCACTGCATACTTAAAAATGGATGGAAGTTGGTAGTTAACCATATATCAATGTTTATATTGGTTCAAAATTCAAATACACATACATACAGAAGATAATTATAACATAAAAGAATAGAAAAAATTAATCATGAACAAAAACAAAATTCATATCATCTAAACTTACTATTGGAACAATTAGACAGGGGATCAGTATTTATTCAGTACAGTTTTTTCCATCTTGGATTAAGTAAATGAAAGTAATTACTACCTTATAATAGTTAGTGTTCATTGTAATTGAAAGAAGCCGCAGACACTGAGCAGGTCTCATGCCATTTCATGTAGAAAATCCCTTAAGTAACTGTATTTTGTTACAACTAACCTGGTCCAAGTTGCCTAAGAAAGTCAAAAGTTGACTCACTGAAAGGTATCCTAGAAGCATGGAATAAATAACATGGAATTCTAGAGGTCGAGATGATCATTAGCAGACAGAATCAGCTTGAGATTTGGATCATCTTTGAAAGAATTCAATACTTCTGTACTCTGGACTTAACTTGGGTAAAGAATAAAATCTGGAAAAGAGCACTGATTTATATGATGTGGATTAACATGGTAAACATGATAGTGAAATGATATTGAGAATTCTACTAATTTTTCTTTGCCAGTTTTAAAAATTACATTATAACAACATCATTTCTCCCTTCTCCTCCCTCCAGCCTCACTCATGTTTTCTCATTCCTTACATCCTTTCAAATTCATGACCTCATTTTCTTTAAAAATATTTAAAATTTTAATTAAGATGTAATTACATTACTTTCCATCTTTCCTGTCCTCATTTCAATACCTACCACATTCCATCCCTTTAACCTTTTCAATACCCTCACTCACTCCCTCTCAAATTGATGACTTCTTTTTTATTTTTACACTTACATATAAATAGGAATGCATAAAATAAAAATACTACCTTATGAATCTCTTTAGCTTGACTTGTGTGCAACAGTGGAGCTCATATCTTGGTTATAACCAACAACTGTTTAATTGCAGTTACCTGCTACTAGAAACCTAACCAACTACCGAACTACCCTGGGCTAGTGAAGTCATAGGACTCAGAAGAAATCCTTACTAGAGAATAATTCATATCTACATTCTAAAACTTATCTTTATGTTCACAGGCAGGCATAGCTCTCACCCCTCATCAAAGAAGGTTCTCTTTTCAATAAATTGGTAGACAATCAACAGAAAATGACAACAGCTTGTAATTCAGAAATCATCAGACTGTGTAGAACCCAGCCCCAACCGATACATCTATAACACTACTCGTGCTCCAAAAGCTCAGGGAACATTTCAGTGAAAAGGGGGGCAGAAAGATTGTAAGATCCAGAATATCACGAAGTCTGCTGTAAGATTTTGTCTCCTAGAAATGACAGAGAAGCTACACTTATGATACCTCAATAATATGGCTGCCTATACAAGACAAAATAATAATAATAATATCAAAAGATATTAAACATGGAGGAGGTAAGTCACATGAGGTCATACACCTAAAATAAAGAACTACAGGCAACTAATGACCACAGAGAGACAGAGAATTATCCTTTCTTAGAGATGAGGCCCCAATTGATTATTCAAGACAAAGTGGTGAGCCCTGATATCATGTACATACAAGCCTATTTTTCTGTATTCATTATTCTTACATATATATATATATATATATCACATATAAATACATATATATGTAATTGCTAAGTCTGTTTAGTGTTGCTTTTATGTATATGATTTGCAAGCTGTCTATGTGGTATTGTTATCTAATTAGGGACTCATCCCTGGAAAAGACTAATTATACTACTCTGTGGAGTTGTTAGTGACCCATACTCTGAGTATAAGGCTTAGTATTTAAAATGCAGTTAGGAAGGTACAGTACTAGGTTCTCCTCTAACATTCATGATTTTTATTAGTTGCCTAAATTTCTAGTACCAGACATGAATCCCCTTCTAGTGAATGGGCTGTGCATTAATTTATATAGCTGTTACTGCCAAGACATGAGTGACAGTATTGCACCCTTAGAGTTACTATACCATGCTTGGTGGAATTATTGATTGCCTTTCACCCTCAACAGCTTGTATCATCCCTTTTGGTACTAGGAAATCTAATCTTCAAGAAGGAAGTTTTCAGGTCAGATCCAGCTCAAATCCTCTGAGTCTGTGTCCAAAATGAATGGTGTCTTCAGCAACAGGAACTTACCTTCAACTTCCAGGGAGAAACCAAAGTGAATTCCAATAGTCAGGACTGTTTTCAGAGTTTCTTGAACTCTCCTGACTAGCAACTTGAAAGGTGATTTCTTATGCCTGGTGCTGGGGTTTTATGAAAGGAAAATATGCTCTAGTAGGTGCTGTGGATGCAGTGCTCTATATTCAGATTGTATGAGATTGAGATTAGGTCGTGACTTAAAGGACCAGGTCTGGCTTAATGTATTTATAGATGATGACTTCAACTTCTCAGTGGTGTCACTCTTACTACCTGTGTCTTTGAAAAGAAATTCAGGTAGAAGTAATTTTCATTCCTGATCTTTATTTTCAAAAGCTAAATAACTAACAATAAATTATAAATCAACCTTAACTTCAAACTATATTAAGCACTTGATTGTGATATTAGTATATGCACATGATATAGTTTTGACCTCAAGAATTTAAAACACCTCTGAAAGAAAATGATAGGTAATAAATTTTAAAGATATTATATTAAAAATAGTAGATTGATAATGACATTAGATTTCATACAGAGATATTTATATGTTATGTATTAGAATGGAAACATATGTGAGAAAAATGTATGAGACTTATTTTAGACATGTAGTGTTGGTCTGACAATGACCCCCACTAGGCTCATAGTTTTAAATACTTTGTTTCCAATTGGTGGAACTATTTGAAATGGATTAGTGATTGTCACTGTGTTGGCAGAGATATGTCACTGGGGGCAGGCTTTGATGTTTCAAAAGACTCCCTTAGTTTCACAGTTTTCTAGTCTCTCTTTCTCTCCCTCTCTCTTCCCTCTCCCTCTCCTTATTCCTCTTCCCTGTCTCCTCTCCCATTTCCCCCTCCTCCCCCCTCTTGTGATTATGAGTGAAAATATGAGCTCTCAGATGATGTTCCTTCTCTCTGTTATCATAGACTTTAACCTTCTGAAAATGTGATCCTGCTTAAAGCAGTACCCACGGAGACTGAAACATGTATACAGATGCACTGGTGCATGGGCTCAAAAATAGTGTGTGATGAATTGCATGAAGGTCTTGTAGAGATGTGCCACAAGTGTTATACATGTCCATTCAAGTTTCCTTTGTACTATATCAACACTGCCTTGCTTTCTGACAGCCTTCCTTCTGTGGGCTGTGTCAACAGGCTCCACTGCTCTCAGGTATGCAACAGTATTCAGTCAGTGGTATTCGCAACAGAAGACTGGGATATAAGGGAAATGAAAGCCTGTTTTCCATTCTCTTATTTATTCATGTAACTCATAATGAGTTGGTTGTAGCTACTTAAGAAGGTAGACCTATCCATATAGATTATTGTCTGTATTTTGGCAACTGACTTTCCTCAGGGTCACCCAGGCATGGATAACAATATTTTTTTTTCACTTTGGCTAACCCAAGCCTCAGTGGTTTTCCTAAACTTTCCTGATATTTTTATAAACCTTATTTGAACTCTTTTAGCAATACCCACCTTTGAGAGTGCATTCTGTTTTTCACAACTAGTTAGTTCAACAAAATGGAAAATAAGGTATTTTCTGATTGTCTTGAGTATGCCAAGTCCTACTATAGATATGTGTGTGACAGAATGAAATATAAGGAAGTAGGTGGTGAGAAGATTTAGGCAGAAAAAGAAAAGTCAAGAGACTCATATGTACTATTTGTCTTTGATCTGTCTGAGATGAATCAGAGTGGAGAAGTCAAAGAGATACTTGAGGAGTTGAATTTGGAAATCAGAGGATGTAATAGATTGTTCATCATCCTGACATATACATATGTAAGAATTAATAATCTTTTAACTCATGAACAGGAAATATGTAGAAACTCTATTCTGGATTTCATAAAAAGAAATTATTCATCTTAATATTAAAAGCAAATGGAATATAATTCATGGTATCTTGTTTTAATTTATTGGATTGGTGGTGTTAAATGACTATAGCACTTAAAGAGATCTGTATATTCAATGAAATAGCTATTAATATTTTAATTTTGTTTTTCACGTTCAGAAATGTGTATGGAATCAGAAAAAGTATAGACACCTCAAGAAATCTATCTTTACATGGAAAAGTCGAGTTGGTGCCCACAAAGAGTTTTCACTCCTACATTCTAGCTTCTTAGGAACAGAAAGTCATTCTGTATGCTACCAAAAGAGAAGAGTAAAGACCAAGGCAGCCACATCCTTTAAATCTACACTGATGCTGTACCTTTAAGATATGCTAGGGCAACTGTGGCACAAAGCTTCTGGGAATAACCAACAGATATCTGATTTGACTTAAAGCCCACTCTGTGAGATGGAACCCATATTCAACACAGTTTGGGGAACCAAGAACCTAAGACTGGATAGCTCAGGGACCTGTGGTAAAACCAAATACCCTGTTTTAAAAAATATAAAAATAAAATAAAACGTAGCAATAAAATGACTCTGAGAGACATTCTGCTATACTCGTAGGTTAGTGGTTTGCTTGGCTATCAGAGAAGTTTGCTCCTGGAGTGTGATAGGAGAAGATACAGGGGCCCACAGCCAGATATTGTGTAGCAAGTGAGAGACCCTGAAACACTCAGCCCAAAAGGTGATATCTCTATCAATTCCCTCCCATGAGGGCTTTAAGAAATATCATAGAAGAGGGAGCAGAAAAAGTTAAGAGCCAGAGCTTATGGAGGACACAAAGAAAACCAGGCCTTCTAAATAAACATTGTCAAAGCTTGTATGAATTCACAGAAACTAAAGCAACATGCACAGGGCCTTCATGGGTCTGCACCATGTCCTTTGTATATATATTATGGCTTCCAGTGTAGTGATTTTATGGGATTCCTGAGTGTTTGAAAGAATAGGTCTCAAATTCTTGTGCCTTTTCTTAGGCTTTTTTCCCTCTGTTTGTCTTGTCCAACTGCAAAATGTATTTTTTAAATCTTATTATATCTTATTATTAAAAAAAAACTGAAAAAGAAAAAAACAAGGTAAACATGCAAAAGATTAGAATCATCACATCACCACATCTGTAAATATACTCTGAAGCTACAGTGAGTGATTCAAGTATCATGAGACAGGCTTTAAAAAAAAATGATGGCACTAATGGGAGAGAGCCTGAAAATCAGAAAGAAATCCATGTATTTTGGTCTAATTATCATCGTCAAAGTTCCCAAGATTCAGAGAGGTGGTGAACTTTTATTTCTTTTCTTATACTATGATTAAAAATTTATACTTAATACCAGAAAGTGAAAATCCACTGGAAGAAAGCACATATGAAAAGTTTCTTGATGTTAGTATGTCAAATCTGCTTTAATATGACTCTCAAACCAAAACCCAACAGATGAGAGTGAACCCAATTGAAATCTCAAAAATACTAAAGGAATGATAAACAGGCAAAATCAATGAAGAAATTAAATGCACAAAATACTGTCTTACAAGAGAAAATTCCACTTAATTTATGTACCATTGGTTTTAATTTTTCATTTGGTAACATTTTAAAATGATGGTCTGTGTTTTCATTGTATCTTACTGAAAAATTCTGATAAAGTCTTCAAATCTCATTTTGGTCTAATTAATCTTTAGTGAATTGCAAAAATCCTGCAATGAGCAGAGAAAGGCATTCTAAGATTGGCACAAGTGCGAAAAAGAGTTTGTGTCAGTACATCCCATGGAATTTTCAGAGGGTAAGAAATGTAATTTGCATCATCATATGAATGTCTGCAGATGGGACTAAGGATAGGTAGGCCACCAGCTGATTCCTTGCAAAGGTGTGACCTCATATTTCTGGTTTGTGAATATCACCACCAAAGAGATGTGCCAATGTTGCAAAACCACAACTTGTTATGGCATAATTTTAACTTTAGTGTTACTTAGGTAGAGCTTCCTAAGTATTGACTTATGTTCTGGTTTGGGTAACTATATTTAAAGGTAAAATATTTGACAGCACAGACTATGTCTGGTCTTTGTTTAACTGATGTTTTAATGATTTTCTTCTACAAAGTACACATACCATATTTTGCCATCACAAGAGTGGCTTTAAGAAGAATTATAATAAGAACTAAAAATTCATGTTGACTTAAGTCAAAGTTTCATTAAGGGCCTATTTTTCAAATACTTATTTATAAATCCTTTGACTTTGACCTGCAATATCATAATTTAAACCCTATCTATCAAACAATTTGTTAAGAGGGGCCAAAAATGTTAACATTGAACTCATTTCATTACATTATAAATTTCTACTAGGATTTCATTCATGATTACAATCTTGAACTACCAATATTTATGATTTTTTGAGCACTTTTCTGTTCCCATCATATATTTCAAGTGTCACTTCCATGTTATTAAATAAACTCCCCTGATGTGAATGATGTTTTGAGGGCAAGAACCATGTAGAAATCTTGATGTCTGAAAAAAAAAAAGTCATCTGGAGCTTTTCACACATGAATTTGTTAGGGGAATCCATCAGAAGCTGTTAAAAGTATTGACTTTGACCACCCAGGGTACTGAGAGTAGAATGGGTCCATAACTAAGGCTGTCAGATGATAACTATTGCTCACTGTTATTTCTTCCTTCTTTGTAGATCAACTACTTACCTTCTAAGTTTCCATTTCTCCGTCTACAGCATAGAGAGAAAATAGTACAACAAGGTCCATGATGTTATTGACAATAGATAAATTAGCTGGATTGCTTAGCCGGCTGCCTAGCACTGAGTACTTAATAAATTCTATTAAGGGAGGAGAGGAATTTATGAAATAATAAATACCAGGTTGATCCTATATCTTAGTTAATTGGCTCCCTAAAGCATTACTGTAAAGTTAATATCATCCCACTCATCAACCTTTCAATCTACTCTACTACTTTAGGACTATAGGGCTGGGACATGGATCAGTTGGGAAAGTGTTTACTGATCAACAATGACAACTGAGTTCAACCCCAGAACCAGTGTGAAGAGAAGCACAGACACATGTGCTTATAATCCCAACACTGAGGAAACACAGACAGGAGGATATTAAGGACTTGATGGTCTGCAAACCTACCCAAATTCATAAGCACCAGAACAAAAGTAAACTGTTTTAGAAACAAGCTATTGAGGAAAGACACCCAAGGTTGTCCTTTGACCGCCAGAAACACAAGTGCATATGTCTACATGTAGGGGCACATATATTTACGCCCCTCCAACATGCACATCTACACAGATATTCACAAAAAGGAAAATGACATAAACATGGGCCACTGTAAACTTAGACTAATAAGCAGTTATAAAAATGATCTGTAAATGACTTTGAGCAGAAAACACATGAAGTTTCCACTCAATATAGTGCCCAAATATTCTCCCATCCCTCTAAGCCAACAAGCTTTGTGTCCCATATGTATACAAAGATAAATCATACCTTAAAGAATTTTTCTAGTTACTGTCACAAAAGCATGTGTAGGTGATCATGAAATAGATTATCACTATATTTTATGTAGTAGAAATATAAGTTAAATGAAGGAGGACTCCTGGAATAAGTAGTATTAATGATAGACCACTCAGTGGGTAGATAAGAAAGTAGAAAAACAAGAGTGTGAGACATGCCTTTCCAGAGAAAATCAGATTCTAAAGCCAAGAACAAAGAAAGAGAAGAAAGAGAGCACTCACCCATGCACATCAACTATGGTGTACATTCAACATGGGATTTTGTACACATATCTGGCATTGGGAAAATGTCAAAATATGGAGGCACATTTCTTGCCATACTCTAATCATTGTAGGAGTTCTTCTGGTCAAAATCAACAACAACAAAAGCGAAAAAGCTATTTAATCTGCCAATGATAAAGGAGTTTCTGGCCTTTTGAAATGTAAGGTTGTCAGAATTCAGACATTTCATATCCAGAAGCAGCACAATACAGTACAGGGTATTTGTTTTCCCACTTGAGGTTCACAGCAGGAATTGTAGCTGTTTTCTTCTTTGTGGCTCAGTGCCAAAAGTAAATTTATTAGTCAAATGAAGTTAACACATTTTCATTTTTAACTAAGGGCAATTTACTTCCTGCTGGTCATTTACAGTTTCTTTTCTTAATGAGTGACTTAGTAAAAGTGAAGGATCGCCCAAGGCGGCTGCTCAGCAGGTCATTAACAAGTTGTAAATGAGAGGGACATTTAGACTATCACTTCAATCATCTATGTGTTTCTCTATGTGTTTAAAGACCACACTGGAGTCAATCATGGTATTTCAACAGCATATTTTTGTTCTAGCTAATCTTGTTCAACACTGATTTTGTGACATTCTGTTATGGAATTTTGTGCTACAAAATTTGTTTTCTCATCTCATTGCAAATTATTTCATTTCATAAAACAAAACACAATCCCAGCATCTGCTTGAATGTGGATGGAATTCAGTTTATGACTGCTAGGCATATTGGCAGCAATGAGGAGGGCACACATGATCTGCTCTTGGTCATCTATCCATGCACACTGATTTTTGTTTCACAAAACATAAGTTTCAAGCTCAATAATACTGCATAAAATTTTCCCCCGTAGTAGTGCTTGATGTAAATCTACCATGCTAAACATCCTCACCAATACTTTTTGTTCCTCATACCATCATTTCCTTATCCATTCTGAGGAGTGCTATAGAAGGATTTCGTTGAAGATTTGACTTTCAAGAGATTAAGTATATTTTCACATATTTATTGATCACTGCAAACACTGAAGAATAGAGAGTTCATTATTGTCTCAAGTATGTGTGCGTGTATGTGTCTGTACGTGTGTTTAAAATCAATAGCTATTTGCTTTTTGGCTTCACATACAGAATTGCAAATGGACTCTACAGACATATGACAAGCTTTACAGAGAATTTATTTTTTCTGAATTCAGTCATAGTATATGAGACCTTATACTATCTGATATCAAAAATCTAACATTAGATTTTATAAGTTCTTTCCACAAACGTAATCACACTGCTACTAAAGAAATGTAGTTGTTTTGACATACCACATTCATCTATATAGTTGTTATATTTGGGCATATGTTACATATTTTTTAATAATTTCATTATTTGATTATTACATATTTCTTTGCTGTAAGTATGAACATTCCTTCTAAATATATCCTTAAGTTTGAGCTTTCTGATTTAGTTGTTTCTCAGTCATTTTTTTCATTTGTAAAAAAACACCTTGACTTCCATCTATTTTCAAAACCTTCATTCAATCTTTCTTTGGCTAAAGTTTCTAGTGATTAATAAATCATGTGTCTGCTTGTTTAGAGTAATCTTTATTGACGATCTTTATCATAAATTACTGATTTCACTGTGATATGTCTCATATTGATTTCACTATACTGTTGAGTTCTGTTGGATTTCAGGAGCATAAAACATGATGTTTTTTTTTCCTACAGCATTCAGAGCAAAGTTTTTGTTGAAAATCATTGTGGTAACATGTACCCACATACGTTCATTAAAGAGGGTACATTTTCTCCAGCTTATGTTTTTCAGCAACTTTGTTGAGAATCAGATGGTTGTTGCTTTGTGGAATATTTCTATGTTTTCTTTTCTATTACATTGGTCTACATCTAATACAGACATTCTGATTCTTCATTAACACCTTTATTAACTCATTTCACTGCCTCCTCCAGATGTTGTCTTCCTCTCTCAACATTTAACTTCATTTTATCCTTTGTTGTGAATATTTTTACTTAACCATCTAATTACTTCTTTTCCTATCTGTATTGATTTTGATGTTAAATCTTCATAATATGTTCCAAATAGATGCTATATATTTCAACTATAGAAAGTCAACTTCATTATATTTAGGGTATTAGTAGCTTCTTACTATTTTAAAAATGTTATTGCATTTTAATTTTTTTATTTTGTGTATGTATGTGCACATATGTGTGTGTTTACTTGTACATGTGTGTGTCATAGCATGCATATAGAAGTTTGAGAACAACATTCAGGAATGAGTTTTCTCCTTCCACTGTGTGGGTTTCATGAATCAAACTTAAGTCATCAGGCTTGGTGGCAGGCACTTATGCCAGCTAAACCATATTGCTGGCACTTTTGCCAAATTTTTTATTCCTTTTTTAAAGTCCCTGAACCTACTAACTCAATTTATTTTGGTTATTCTTTCATATCAGTATCTCAGGTTCCTTTAAGTTTCTGTCTGTTCTCTGTAGTTTTCTTTCTGGTGCTCTTTACACTTTCTTTTCCTCTCATACAGCTCACAGTTGTACCTATGGGTCTATGATCCATCCCTTTTGTACCAGTCTGAACAGGCTATCAACACAGTATTCTCCTTCTCTTCTACTTTCATTTGTATGTTGAGAACCCTTCATGAAAACATTTAGAAAGAAATTTTGTTGCTCTTAATAGCAGGAGTGATCAACTAACTCCAACATAATGTGTTGTGTTCAAAGACTAGAAATTATTCAAAGATAAGTCTCAATCAAGGCACAACAATGAGAATTTCTGAAGTAGGCTCCATGGAAATGTAGAAGTCTGGCAATAAAACATTTTTATGCATGTTTTGCTTCTTTGCATCTTTCTTGCTAAAATATGAGTTATGAAATAGCTACAGGAACTCTTTATCACATTGCACCTTCCTTACTGTGTGCAGTCAAGATTGTTCATTACATTTACCACCAGCACAACCCAGCTATTCTTTGGAGATCTTCATTGACTCACCTCCTCAATTTTAGTTATATTCACTTGGGAACCTACACACAGACAGTGCCACCACCTATGGTATCAATTTTAGAGAATAGAGTTTCCATATGTGGATCTGTTAGTTCCAAATTACAATCGTTAAAGCATTAATCTGATAAGTTTTAATTTTTTGAGGTTTCATTAGTAATATTAGTTGTTTGTTTGATTATTTATTTGTTTGTTATGAGATAGGGTTTCCTTGTTTAGCTCTGACTAGCCTGGAACACTCTCTGTAGACCAGGCTGGCCTTGAACTCAGAGATCCACCTGCCTCTGCCTTCTGAGTGCACCACTGCCACTGGACTATATTATCATTATTCAAAGGTGGCTTTGAACATATACTATAGAACAGTCTAACTTTAACTCAGGGCCCTACTACCTTAATCTCTTGAGTGGTGAAATTACAAGCTCAATGCTAGGTTTGATAAACTCTGTTGATTTGTCCCTGAGCATTACTTTAAAGATGAAAGAGAGAATAAGGCCTAGGTACCTGGTTCTAGTCCTAAGTATCTTTTCACTTTTTTTAGTAACCACACAGGTACTTTCTTTTATCTCCCACCTCTAGTTAGCTTTATGTCTTTTATTATAATATACAGAAGCCAGTTTACTTCTCAATGGTAATTTTCACTTTTACTTTACAATGGTAATTGTATACATTTAATAGCAATTCATAGTTGTAAGGATTTGGTCCTTAATTACATCATCAGCCTTCCATGGCGTCCCAACCTAAAAAGAGGGTGGGCCCTCTCTCCCTCTCCTTTCCACTCCTTCCTCCCGTCGCCTCCCCTCCCTCCCTCCCTCCCTCCCTCTTTCTCTCTCTCTGGCTCTCTCTCTCCCCTCTCTCCCAATAAAGCTCTAAAAATGTAACTGTGGCTGTGATTCTTTTGATCAGCATGCTCCTCCACCGGCATGGCCACCGTGGGCGGCGACCAGCCACGAGGAAACAACATTGGTGCCGTTAAGACTGGGCACCACCAAGCACTGAGGACCTGCTGTGACAACTGCCAACTCTTCCCCCATCCAGTGAAACCACAAGACTGCAAGCACGCGTGTCCCTCAACACCTCTGCTGGACCCCCACACCGCTACCGCCATGATTCTTCATCAAGGTAAGTCCGCTGTTCTCTCGGTTGTAGTCTTAGCTATATTAATTGCGACGGACACCCCGGGGTTGTCCTCAGACTGTACTGGCAATGGCAGGCACATTTTTGTTCCTGACGAGGAAGTAAATGCTGTCTCAGGTCTACCGGGTGGACCAACTGCAGTGCAGTCGTAGCCCTCAAGATCCCTTGATGAAGAGGACTCATGACTTGAGCTGATTCATGAATCTCTCTCCATTCTTTGGGGACTCCCACGATTGTAGTCTGATCTTGGTTTGTTATTTTAATTTTTTATTTTTCTCTCAGCTACAGTCATGAGACAAAGGGGCAGATACATTGGCAGATAGGGGCAGGCACCGATAAACCTGACCGCATAACAGAGTCGCAGGAACTTCTGCCAGCAAACAGGCAAATAAGAGTTACTTTACCCCCAAGCTTTCTGCTAAAGTTCTAAACCCTTCTCCTTCCCCACTTCTGCATCTCCACATGCAACCTTTTCTGTCTGACTTCCACCGGCAGTGGGCGGGCTCAAATGGGCAGGCTTGTACGGTTTCTACCACTCGCCCTAACTCACCTTAACTCTCAAACTGCCTTGAGAAACACAGATGGGGTCTGGAAGCAGCTAAGATACATACAAATAAGTTTACAGTAGTCAGGATGGCTCTTAAGCCAAAAAATCAGCTTGTAGCCTACTGAGAGATCTTCCAAAAGCTTAAGGACACTTAAGCCATCAATCATCAGAAAAAAAAAATCAGGATGGAGTAAAATCTGTCTCTTGTTACCCAGACCACCCCGATTAAAACTTAAGCATCTGGAGAGCAAGGCTCCTGACCCCACAAGCAAAAGAGTCATCTGTGGCATTTAAGGTGTGCCAGGGAAGAGATAAAAGCCCAAAAATAAAATTGCCAAGTGCTGGCACTCGCTGACTCCCAAAAGCTGTTGGGTCCCTGTATTAAGTGAGGAAAAGGCCACAGGCTAGCGAATGCCCTGCCAGGCCATCAACAGCCTTGTTAAAAGTGCCACCTAGAAAGACAACGAGTCAGCTGACTGCCCCCATGCACCAAGATGCATGGGTACATCAAGCTAAGACCTCCAGCAGACCTAGGCTTGGCTACAGACATGGCAGGGAACCCAGAACACAGCAGGGAAGCGATCCCTTTCTTTCCTTCTGGACACCAGACCCACTGACTCAGTCCTGGGAGTTTTGGAAAGCCACCTCTCCTTTATTGTCAGGTACAGAGGACAGCCTTACCATCTTACCAGGTTTAATTGCACTTTCAGAGTTACTTAATGAAAAAAGATTTCCACCTAAAATAAGAGCTCATTGCTTCACTCCAGACTCACTGCCTGTGTTTCTCACATACATACAGACAGGGCCCTGCTCTTTGCCTTGTCCCTAATTCCAAAAAATAAATTCTCATGCACCACAAGCTTTTCTCTTCCCCGCTCCCTGTTCTAACTCACTGTTCAGCTAATGGTACATGACCACCACAGAACCAGAGTCCAGAGATCATCCAATGAGAAACTAACAACTAAAAGGTATTTACACCTCCAGACCCAAAAGCATCTGGGTGCTACAAAAAGACTTTAATATAAACATCTATTACTATGAGATGCTTTAACAATTGATCACCTGTCTCCTAGATGCTGAACTAGTAAAGGAAACAGGTGCTTTAAAATAATCTGTCTCTGATAAAGCTTAACATGTTTCAAAATCCATAGGGGCAGGCCAGATCTACCTCAGATAAATGTCAACATAAAATAATAATGATTCTTTCTTTTATCTCTGTAAGTTTTTTTTTTCTGTATCACCAGCATCTTGTCAAACAGAAAGTTCCTAGCCACAGCCAAGTGGGATACATGTCTCCAGAGCAAACAGATGACAGACAGTATCCCACAATGCCTGCCCACCTCAGAAAACTCCCCTTCTCCATTCTCCCAGAGCCAACCGATGTCCAAAAGTCAGCTGGAAGCAGTTTCTGAGAGGAACGACACCCCTAGTCCCATCTACCTGCTTTTTTTTTTTTTTTTTTTTTTTTTTTTTATAATAAGGGAAAGTCTTCGATGTAAGGATTTGGTCCTAAATTACATCATCAACCTTCGATGGCGTCCCAGCCTAAAAAGCGGGTGGGCCCTCTCTCCCTCTCCTTTCTGCTCCTTCCTCCCATCAGCCCCCTCTCTCCCTCTCCCCCTCCTTCTCCCCTTTCTCCTCCACTCCCAATAAAGCTCTAAAAAGGTAACTATTGCTGTGATTCTTTCAATCAGCATGTTCCTCTGCCAGCATGGCCGCCGTGGGCGATGACCAGCCCCAAGGAGCAGCTCCATGGTGTAAACAACAATAGTTCTACTAGCTAGTTTTATGGCAGCTTGATATGGGCTAGAGTCATCAGAGAGGAAGGGAATTCAACTGATAAAATGTCTCCATAACATCTAGCTCTAGGGCATTTTCTTAATTAGTGATTGATGTGTGAGGACCCAATCCATTGTAGATATTGACACCACTAGACTGGTAGTCCCAGGTTCTATAAGAATCAGGCTGAGGAAGCCATGAGGAGTAGCACACTTCTATGTCCTCTGCATCAGCTCCTGTCTCCAGGTCCCTGCCCTGCTCAAGTTGCTGTGCTGAACTCCTTCAGTGATGGACTATAATGTGGAAATGTAAGCCAAAAAACCAATTTCTTTCCCAAATTGCTTTGGGTCCTGGTGCTTCATCATAGCTACCGTAACCCTAACTAGACAGTAATATATTTCATTAAAGTATAAATTAGTCATAAAACTATGTGCTTTATGAAGGTGTATGAGATATGTCAAGATATGATTATTTTTAACTATGTGTTTAGAAATCTATTTACCTATGCCATAATTTTAAATATACTCCTAGAGTTACTCTTATCATGAAAAATATATAACATTTTTAGTCCTGTAAAAGCATATTTACATTCAATTTTTAATAAAAAAGCTAGAAAAATCCAAATATAAATTTAAATGTTGACATCTATTCCCAATGAAATAAAATTATAAGTCACAGTTTTATAAAAGTAAAAACAAGAACTCAACCAATTTGTTCATTTGATAAGTCAGAAACTTCCTAAAGCAATACCCTAAAATATTAATAGTAATAATTTAAAATGTACTTGAACTTGTAGTGAAAATTAAAAGCCATTCATGTGTCCATCTATGTAAGTAGATACACATTTTAACAAGCATATACAACCTTTATGAGCATTTAAAAAAATAAAGATAATCTGTAAGGCAAAGGACACAGTAAAGAAGACAAAATGGCAGTCTACAGATTGGGAAAGGATCTTTACCATCCCTACATCTGACAGAGAGCTGATCTCCAAAATACATAAAGAACTCAAGAAACTGGACATCAAAACATCAAATAATTCAATTAAAAGATGGGTGCAGATCTAAACAGAGAATTCTCAGCAGAAGAATCTTAAATTGCTGAAAGACATTTAAGGAATTGTTCAACATCCTTAGCCATCAGGGAAACACAAATCAAAATGACTCTGAGTTACCATCTTACACCTGTCAGGATGGCTAAGATCAAAATCACTGATAATAGCTTATGTTGGTGAGGATGTGGAGCAAGGGGAACACTCCTCCACTGTTTATGGGAATGGAAACTTGTACAGCCACTCGGGAAATCAGTATGCGGGTATCTCAGAAAATTGGGAATCAACATACCTCAAGACCCAGCAATAGCACTCTTGGGTATATACCCAAAAGATGATCAACCATACCCATAAGGACACTTGCTCAACTATGTTCATAGTAGCATTATTTGTAATAGCAAGAACCTAGAAACAACTTTGATGCCTCTTAACCAAAGAATGGATAAAGAAATGTTATAGTTGAAGATTAGTTAGTTATAGTTGAAGATTAGTTAGTTATAGTTGAAGATTAGTTAGTTATAGTTGAAGATTAACTAGGATAGAAAGTGAATTAGATACATTTTGGACTTACCAAAATAGGATAGATTATTTTCTCTGATTTGTCAAATACAAATGGACTAGACATTGTTTAGGTATTTATTACTTGTATATATTATATATAGTTATTGTACTTTTGTATATAGTTTTATGTTAGTTATAACCTTTTGCTTTTTTTCTTTTTATTAAACTAGAAAAGGGGCAATGTGGTGGTATTCTATTTGTACTGAAATGTGATTTTAATTGTATGTTAATAAATAAAGAAAAAATAAATAAACACAATGGATTATTATTATGCAGTGGTAAAAACACAGTGATATCATGAAATTTGTATGCAAATGGATGGAACTAGGAAAAACTATCCTGAGTGAGATAACCCAGACCCAGAAAGACAAACATGTTATGTATCCACTCATAAATGGATATGCAAAGAAAAGGATAACCTAAAAGGACCCTAATAGAGACATGTATGGATTGCCCCTGGAAGGAGAAAGGGTTAAGATCTCCTGGGTAAACTGGGAGGAGGGAGTAGAGGGAAGAAAACTAGGGGTGGGAGCATGAGGGATCAAGATAGCTGAGTTTGAGGAGCAACAGAGAGGGAGAGCAATGAAAGAGATATCTTGATAGGGTGAGCCAGTACAGGGTTAGGGAGAAACCTGATACTAGGGAAATCCCCAGGAAACCACAAGGATATCCCCAGCTAATACTTCTAGCAATAGTAGAGAGGGTGCCTGAACTAGCCTTCTCCTATACTCAGATTTGTGATTACCCTAATTGTCATCATAAAACCTACATCCAGTGGCTGATAGAAGTCGAAGCAGAGACCTACCACCAAGTACTTGGTTGAGCTCCTGGAGTTCAGTTAGAAAAAGGGAAGAGGGCCTGTAGGAGAAAGGGGGGTCAAGATCATGATAGAGAAAACCACAGAGGTAGCTGACCCAAGCTAGTGGGACCCTAGGGACTCTAGACTGAGAGCTGGGAGCCTGCATGGGACTGAACGAGGCCCTCTGAATGTGGGTGAAAATTGTGTGGCATGATCTGTTTGTGGGGCCCCTGGTAATGGGACCAGGACCTGTCCCAGGTATATGAACTGGCTTTTTGGAGGCCTTTTTTTTTTTTTTTTTTTTTTTTTTTTTTTTTTGTGATGGGATACCTTATTCAGCCTTGAGGCAGCGGGGAGGGGCTTAGTTCTGCCCCAACTTGGTATGCCAGCCTGTGTTGATGACCTATGAGGAGTGAATGGGGGTGTGCGATGAGGAGAGTTGGGGGAGATGAGAGAAGGGGAGGGAAGGGGAACAGTGGTTGATATGTAAAATGAAAAAAAAAATTAAATAAAAAAATTAAATAAAATTTAAAAAAAAGAAAGGCCAAATGTGGATATTGATAGATCATTTTCACTTTGAAGAAGGTAATAGGCAGCCAATAACAATTCCTTTGGGGTGTTGACATAAACATAAATGAAATGATTCAAAATAAGGTTTTAAATGTTCAACTCTTGCTACTTCTTGCTAAACTTAGGAAAAATCATTCTGCTATCCCATGGAAGAAACTTAAAATTTAGAGGATTTGTTTTTCCCTCTCCACAAAAATACAGTGCAGCATTTCATTATTTTTTTTTTTAAAAAAAGGATGAATTTCAGCTTCAGGGGACATATGAATAAAAGTGTTTGGAGAACTGGACAGGAGGTGAGTGCCTGGGTTCAGCCTAGATCCCATCCCTGGGCACCAGCCACTCCAGGAAGACCTGCCCAACTTGGCTCCAGGTTCTGGCCATCAGACAGGATCCCTTCTATCTCCACCGGGAAGGCTCCCCTTCTCCAAGACCCCCAGCAGACCCTGCAATCTCCAAGCCCTGCCCCCACACCCATCATGCCCAAGACCCCAGCCATTTCCTGAGACTTAGAGACTGGCTCCCAGCTCCCATCCTGCCTCGGACTTCCTGTCTGGACAAGAGAGCTCCCATCTGGACAAGAGACAGAGACTTCCTGAATCTGTCACCTCTATCTGGACCAAGTACGCTGATAAGACCAAGAGCAAAGCACAAGGAGATGGGCAGACATCAAGGCAGAAGTACATACAACAAAATAAAAAGCAATACAGCATCACCAGAACCTAGCCCTCCTCCAACATGTAGACTTGAACATAAAAATTGGAAGAAACAGAAGAAAACAGTCTTATGATGAACATCATGAAGAAGGTAGAGGCTTATATAGAGAAAAAGACAAACAAAAAATGGGAAGAATGCTATAAAAAACTAGAGGAAAGGACAAATAAAGCAGAAGAAAACAATAAAGCCCTGGAAGAAAACAATAAATCATGAAATCATGAAAAAGCAATGAAACAGATGAAGGAAATAGTCCAAGACCTGAAAAGGGAAATAGAAAAAAATGAAGAAGACACAAACAGAGGGAATGCTGGAAATAGAAAATCTGAGTAAACAAACAGGAACTTCAGGTGCAAGTATAACCAACAGAATGCAAGAGATGGAAGAGAGGATCTCTGGCATTGAAGATATGGTAAAAGAAGCAGATTCATCAGTCAAAGAAAACACTAGAACCAACAGAGTCATGACCCAAAATGTACAAGAAATTTGGGACACCATGAAAAGACCAAACCTATGAATAATAGGGATAGAGGAAGGAGAAGAATACCAACTTAAAGGCACAGAAAAATATATTCAACAAGATCATAGAAGAAAACTTTCCCAACTTAAAGAAGGAAATGCCTAAGAAGATACAAGAAGCCTATAGAACACCAAACTGACTAGACCCCCCCAAAAAAGTCCCCTTGCCACATAATAATTAAACAACTAAACGTACAGAATAAAGACAGAATATTAAGAGCAGCAAAGGAAAAAGGCCAAGTGACTTATAAAGACAAATCCATCAGAATAACACTCAATTCCTCAATGGAGACTTTGAAAGCTATAAAGACAAACCCATCAGAATAACACCCAATTTCTCAATCGAGATTTTGAAAGCTAGAAGTATCTGGACAGATGTAATGCAGACACTAAGAGACCATGATGCCAGCCTAGACTAATATACCCAGCAAAACTTTCAATCATCATAGACGGAGTGAACAAGACATTCCAAGACAAAACCAGATTTAAACAATACTTATCCATAAACCCAGCCCTACAGAAAGCACTAGAAGAAAAATTCCAACCTAAGGAAGTCAGATGTGCCCTTGAAAACACAGGCAATAGATAAAGCCACAGCAGTAAACCCCAAAGAAGAGAAGTACAGACATACTACCACCAAAAAATAACAGGAATGAACAATCACTGGTCATTAATATCCCTTAATATCAATGGACTTAATTCACCTATAAAAAGACACACGCTTACAGAATGGATATGAAAGCAGGACCCATCTTTCGGCTGCATAAAAGAAACACACCTCAAATTCAAAGACAGAACCTACCTAAGAATAAAAGACTGGGAAAAGACTTTCCAATCAAACGGTCTTAAGAAACAAGCAGGTGTAGCCATCCTGATATCCAGCAAAATAGACTTCAAACTAAAATCAATCAAAAGAAATCAAGAAGGGCATTACATACTCATCACAGGAAAGATCCACCAAGATGAAGTTTCAATTCTGAAAATTTATGCCCCAAACACAAGGGCACCCACATATGTAAAAGAAACATTACTAAAGCTTAAACCACATATAAAACCCCACACATTAATAGTGAGAGACTACATCACCCCACTTTCGCCACTCAACAGATCCCCCAAGTCGAAACTTAACAGAGAAATAAAGGACTTAACTGATGTTATGCCTCAAATGGACTTAATCGATATCTACAGAACATTCCATCCTAACAAAAAAGAATATACCTTCTCAGCAGCCCATGGAACCTTCTCTAAAATCGACTACATACTTAGCCACAAAGCAAATCTCAACAGATACAAAACAATTGGAATAACCTCTTGCATTCTATCAGACCACCATGGTTTAAAGTTAGATTTAAACAACAAAAACTACAGAAAACCTACAATCTCATGGAAACTGAATAATGCTCAACTGAATCACCAATGGGTTAAGGAAGAAATAAAGAAAGAAATTAAAGACTTCCTAGAGATCAACAAAAATGAAGACACCACATACCCAAACTTATGGGACACAATGAAAGCAGTGCTAAGAGGAAAATTCATAGCACTAAATGCCCACATAAAGAAGTTGGAGAAATCTCACACTAGTGACTTAACAGCACACCTGAAAGCTCTAGAACAAGAAGAAGCAAAGTCTCCCAGGAAGAATAGACGCCAGGAAATTATCAACTTGGGGAAGTGGGAGATCCCAGCTGGATCAAGAACAGATGGAGAACAAGGAATAGGAGATCATAGTAAATGAAGACCACAAGAGATTAGGAAGCAGCAAAGTGCTGGAGAGGCACACAGAAATTCACAAAGATGCCCCCACAATAGACTTCTGGCAATGGTCAAGAGACAGCCCAAATTGACCTACTCTGGTGATGGGATGGCCAAACACCCTAACTGCCATGCTAGAAACCCCATCCAAGGACTAAGGAATCTGGATGCAGATATCCACGACTAGGCCCCCAGTGGAGCTCCGGGAGTCCAATTGGCAAAAAGAGGAGGGTTTATATGATCGAGAATTGTTGAGACCAAGGTTGGATAAAGCACAGGGACAAATAGCCAAACAAATGGAAACACATGAACTATGAACCAATGGCTGAGGGGCCCCCAACTGGATCTGAATAGGTGAGACAGTCGATTGGCTCGATCTGTTTGGGAGGCATCCAGGCAGTGGTACTGGGTCCTGTGCTCATTGCATGAGTTGGCTGTTTGAAACCTGGGGCTTATGCAGGGACGCTTGGCTCAGTCTGGGAGGAGGAGACTGGACCTGTCTGGACTGAGTCTACCAGGTCGATCTCAGTCCTCGGGGAGGCTTTGCCCTGGAGGAGGTGGGAATGGGGGGTGGGCTGGAGGGAAGGAGAGAGGGGTAGGAGGGGGGAGAACAAGGGAATCCGTGGTTGATATGTAGAATTAAATTATATTGTAAAGTAAAATAATTTAAAAAAATCAAAAATCAAACTACTGCATATTCCAGCTGTCTCACTTCTAAGCATATGTCCTGAAGAATTGCAACCAGGAACATAAACAGATGCTTGTGTGCTCATGCGCATAGCAGCAGCATCCACGACAAAGAAAAGATGAAGTCAATCTAAGTGCCTGCCTGCCAAAAAGGGAAATGAACAAAAATTATATATTCAGAAGGGAGAATACCATTTTTTTTCTTTAAAAAGAAAATTCTAACACACACAGCAGAAAGAATGGACCTGGGAGACATTATGCTAAATGAAATATGCATTGTATGATTCCTTTTCATCAATTATCTAGTATAAATTCATAGAGAAAGTGGAAATGGGGATGTCCAGGGACAAGAGGGGGGGGAAGTGGAGTTGTCATTTTCAGTGGGCTTTCCGTTATTTTTTATTTTAGTTAAGGAAGATGAAAGAGTTCTGGAAATTGATGGTGGTAATGACAGTACAGCAATGTTATTGTTCTCAGTACAACTGTACAATATATTTTAAATGTTTAAGATGGTAAATTATATATTACATATATTTTACCACAATAAAAATATCCTATGAATCCAAAAAAGTGTTTGGAGAGAAAAACTGCAACTTTCCTTTCATATTTAATTCATGTTTATGTTTAAAACAATTTAAGACAAATATACTATTTCCTGTCTTATTAATATCTACATTTGAAATAGTTGTATATATGTTAAATAATTAAAAAATAAAATTCAGACCTTCATTTTATGTAAGAGGTTAAAGTAAATAATGCATATAAAGCATTTTATCCAAAGCCTGCCTCAAGAATTTAACACCAAGAAGGTCCGATGATGATATTATTCTCACATAAAATTTTTATATGAGGATCATTTTGCATTTTACTTTTTAAATTAAAGTAGCTTTATTTGAACTGACATATGCTTCTATACTGATGTGTTGTTACTCAACCAAGGATTAGTGAGAATACATTCTGTTAGATACTGCAAAAATGTATATGAATCTACCTAACCAGGTGTTGTTTAATTGTTTGCAAATTCAGGAAAGATTTGATGTCAAATACAACTGAGTCTAAGAGTTAAAATCTGATTCTCTTCATCACATGTTACAAACCACATGGTTTCAGACAGCTGAAACTTCTGGTCTATGATGAGCAAACAACAATCCAAAGTTCTTTTCCCCAGTGCTTCCAGAAAAAAACAAGGTTGCCGGTAGTTTTTCTCCTAACAGTGGATGGTGAGTAGGTTGGACGTTTTGATTGACATGCATATCTAGTTGTATTTCACAGAAGGAAAAAGAATGCACAAAGGGAAAAATAAATATCTAATTCCAAAGCAGATGCTACTGGTATTGTGTAGTCAAGGGCAACCCAAGTCATATGCTTCATTTTTCAAGTGAAGGTTTTTGCTAACCTGTTTTAGTCAACAATATCGGTACATTCAAAATTAAAACATCTATATGAACTGCTCTTTCATCATTCAATTATAACTAGTTTAAAAATTTGAGTATCCTGTGGACATCATAAATATTTTTTTGTCTTTTACCTTACTGAGTCATTACTTTCTTAACAAAGACAATTTATTGCAGATCAGTTAACTGATCCCTAAGGAAATACAATAATTTTCAAATTCACCTCCTTTCTAAGATAATTGGAATCCAAAAAGAAAAATAAATATTATTTAAAATGTCCAACTACTCTAGAATATTTTATCATTAATACAGTCAACAGTAAAAAACTTGTTGCATCTCTATAGTGACAGGAATCAGGCCTTTGTGTGCTTACTTGCTATATACCCTTTATCACAGTCCCTTCTTGTGTCAAAATATTGAAAATTTTATCAGATATATATCATTAAAACATCTTTTAACAAAAACGAAACAAAAGCATTTGAAGCACATTGAACTTCTTTATGATGTAGTTGTGAATTACGAATTTCTGTTGTTGGTAATTAGAATGTGAAACAGATGGTGCAGACTTGGGTAAAAAAGAGATAATCCTCCAAATTAACAAGTTGTCAGTTGATTATTCACAAAATGAGAATTTATTCCATTGGTCAAGGGTCTGTTTTATTTTTCTTTTTTAGTTTGTTTATTTTATTTTTTAACGTATGGGTTTTGCATATATGATGGGTTCTGGTTTTGTGTTTTTATGCGATTCCTTAATGTGTGCACAAGTGGGTCTCTGAATCTATATCTATTTCTTGTATGTCTTTGATGGTTCTTTTCTTTCTGTTTTTTGCCCAATCCCAGCTTGTTTGTTTTTGGTTTATTAAAGGTGGTGGATCCAGATGGGAGGGCAGGTGGGGAGGAGGTGTGAGGAGTAGAGGAACAGGAAATCACAACACAGGTTGTAAAATAAAAAAGGCTCTTTACCTATGAAGACAGGATTTTTCAATTAGAAAACTGTGGGGTTTTTTCAGACAACTTAATTATTTGAGTAAATCTCTCTTTCTCTCTCCCTTTCTCTTTCTTTGTCCCTCCCTCCCACCCTCCTTGAGGAGACCTTAAACTGACAATCATCCCACCTCTGCTTCCAGAGTACTTACATTGCAAGTATATTCCTGAAAGCATAGTCCTGAATTCTACTAATCTCAGCTAACCATTCCAAATATCTAACCAGGTATTTAAACATTTTCTAACTAAGCACAGAAAATGAGACACCCCCCTCTATTTTCACATTGAATTTCCCCTAAATTACTTTTTATTTCAATTATTTCCTGAGACCTCTCACTGCAAGGTGCCTTCCAATGTGCTTAGCAGGAGCAGAATTGTCTGTGAACTTAACTTTGTTCAAACACAAAAGTAGCGAATGACAGGTGAGTAGAGGCCTAGAACTAAATGCAGATGTAGACACCCAGGATATTGACATTCAAAGTGTTAACCAGAACCCATCTCCTGGAAGGCTGGAACTAAATAATTAGATGAGTGTCAAAGAGAAAACTTTCATCTGACTTTTCTGAACTCCAGCCCACTCACATATTATTAACAATCTGTAGTTGCCCTCCCCTCATCCTTTGCTCCCCATTCCATGATCATACCCATAGCCTGTGTGCTCCTGGGGATTAGAAGATGAAATCATCATCTGGAACTTCTTCTGAACTGCAAAAATGAAAAGGAAGAGGAACCATCCCTGAACCTTCATGTTTGAGGCAGTTTCCATCTGTAACAAGACAACATCCAGAAAAAAGGAATCACACTGAGATGTGTAGTATGGGAAGACCACAACACATTGAGGAGAAGCTCCCTTTGCCTGGGTTGTCAATGCCTTATTACAAAATGAATCTGACATCAAATAAAATTGTTACTCTCTAGTCCATTAAAATTGTGTTATAATCTTTCATGTGTTTAGAACAATGCATTATTATTTAAAGTTCTGTTAATAAAGACCTTAAATTTAAATTAAATGAGTAGATATGAAAATAATACATATGGTAAACTTTGTCAGTGGTTAAAGTTCCCCATTAAAACTCATACTTTCTGAGTATATTAAGAATATAATCTGGCCAGGCGGTGGTGGCGCACGCCTTTAATCCCAGCACTCGGGAGGCAGAGCCAGGCGGATCGCTGTGAGTTCGAGGCCAGCCTGGGCTACCAAGTGAGCTCCAGGAAAGGCGCAAAACTACGCAGAGAAACCCTGTCTCGAAAAAACCAAAAAAAAAAAAAAAAAAAAAAAAGAATATAATCTGACTTCATAGTTTTGGTAAAGTGATAAACTTAACTCTATGTGAACAAGAAGGATATTTAAACAATCAGTTAAATTCAGAATATCTATAAAGTATATGTTTTTATTTGATATTCTCTAGAAACAAAATCTTTCAGGCACTTATGATATTTTTAAAGAATCACACAAAATATTAATACTATTGTTATTGTTTCCAGTGAAAAATCATGGAATTCATCATCATGCATAGGCAACAATAATATTATATCCATAACTATTAATGAAAAACAAAATATTGAAAGATATATGCACAACAGTTCATTCACATGGAATGAATTGATGGCAGCATGTTTTTGTCTCTACCCTCTAATAACTAATAATTTAATTTATAAGAAGATAGAAATAGTTTTCCCAAAAGGAAGAGTCTAGAAAGAATCTTACCAGAACTTGATATACTATGTTTTATAGATATCCATGGGAAGCCTGTCCTTCTCTGAATGAAAACAGAGGCAGAGTGGAAGGCAGGGAGAGGAAGAGAAGAAAGGTGAGTGAGGACTGGAAGGAGAGAAAGGATTGGAAACTTGGTCAGGACGTAAAATAAATAAATAAATTAATTAATTAAAAAAAGAATTTAACCTAGTTAACATTACCAAAGTATTATAATTTCAAAAGCTATTTCTGATAAGAGTAAAATCAAATGAGAAAAATAATAAATTTTAAGAAATTTTGGAAGATGGAAATAAAAAATGATATCACTTCCAAAATAGCCTACAGCCTACATAAGAAATGCATGGCACAAAATTTAAGAAATGTGAGCATACAGAAATCTATTTCTAAATGCAGGACTTTTAGCAGTTTTCCTCTGTTCTCTTCCAGAAAGGCATCCACCTGTTTACTTTTCCTGTTCAAATTCCCTCTTGTCCTGACAACTGCCTCTACATCAGACAAAAGATCATGTAGTCACTTAACAGTCAAGTGGGACTTCTTCACACTGACCACCTATAATACACAGACACACAGACAAATAAAAACAAAAAAACAAAAGAACAAATTAACATTGTAAAGTCTTATTAATGTATATATATATATATATATATATATATATATATATATATATATATATATATACCAAATATATTCAGCATGAAATAAAAATGACAGAAAAGAAGCAAAAATATGGGACATAAGGGTCAAAGAACAGGTGTAGTAGCTAGTCTCCACTCCAGATCTAGGAGCTTGTGTATGTTCAAACTTCGTCTTTTAAAATAATTGCTCTGAGCACCTCATGACCCCTGAAAGATATGCATATCATAAAGGGAAGCCTGTATGTATGAGAGATTTAAAAGACATTAAGAAGCAATAGCTACCTATAATATGCATTCACTATATATGAGACAGATGTTAAATATGTGATCCCAAAGGAACAGAATAATTCCAAACAAATGGAATCATTAATCTCAGCAATATTAGAATATAGTCATCAGTTTTGATGGAAAAGTTTGTTAAGAAAAGAGGTTAAGGCCCTTGAACAGCAAGGTAAGATTAGAGGTTTTGAGACTTGCTGTGGGATAATGCTTTTGTACACTGGTTTAATAAAATACTGATTGTCTAGTAGCCAGGCAGGAAGTATAGGTGGGGCAAGCAGAAAGAGAATTTGGGGAAGAGGAAGACTGAGACAGGAGACTCCAGCCCACTGTCCAAGGAGCAGTATGTAATGGCACACAGGTAAATCCACAGAAAGTGTGGTGACATATAGATTAACAGAAATAGGCTGAGTTTAAGTGTAGGAGTTAGTCAGTGGTAGGCCTGAGCTAATAGCCAAGCAGTTTTAATTAATATAAGCCTCTGTGTGTTTATTTGGGTCTGAGTGGCTGTGGACCAGGTGGGGCACAGGAAAACTTCAGCTACAGAGATTTCTCAAGATCAAATTCTTAGTGAGGGCTGTTTTTTTGATGTAAATAAACAATCTCCCTTTGATGAGCATACCTTGTCCATATGCACTAAAGCATCCTTAAATGCTTGCCATAAGATCCCAGAATTAGGGAAAGAAACTGAGCCATATACTAAGGTCATACAAGGCTCAAAAGAATACTTTACTGACTTTTTGCAAAAATTGACTAGAGTGGTAAATATAACAATATTAGATCAAGAAGTTAGATGAGTACTAATTCAATCTTCAGCTTTTGAAAATACTAATTTAGAATGCAAAAACGATACTTGTACCTTCAAAGGTCAAATCAGCACCCATAAAAGAATGGATCCAATACACAATCAATATTGAGTCTCTTAACTAGTGGTGATACTTGGATAGGAGAAGCAATTTCCAAAGACATAAAGAGACATCAAAGTGTCAAAGAGACATAAAGGCATCAAAGTGTCAAATGTTTTAATTATGGTAAACCAGGCTATATAAGAAGAAATTGTACACAAGGTGCTCCTAGAAACAATATTTCTTCTAGGAATGACCCAAACAGAAGGTTCCAACTGTCTGGATTTTGTAGTAGATACACCAAAGGCTGACAACAAAATACAGGTCAACAAGAGACAAAAAAGGCAACCCTTTACTATTGGGAAATGGTTTTGGGGGGCCTCTCACAGGCCTAGTCATCCTAGTCACTGTGAAGAAAACTGTTCCCCAGAAAAATTAGAAAACCTAGTGCCTAATGTTAAAAAACTATACTGCACTGGATGATAGAATAGCTTTGAAAAATGAATAAAAAACTTCCAAGAAAAATCCATAAAACAATTATTTTGGCAGACTTCCATAAATGAACAAAAGCCAAAACTAAGGTACAAATAAATAACATTATGATTGAAGGCTTGCTGAACATAGGAGCAGATGTGACAATAATTACTTCAGAATCATGGCATCTGAATTGGCCTTTTTAAGAGGTAGATCCTCAAATTATGATCCTAGGGATCATAACTCTATCTCAAGTAAAACACAGCATGAGATGGGTTGAATAAATAGGGCCAGAAGGACAGAGATAAAGGCTGAGGTCAATGTAGCAGTGAATCAATGAGGTCATGATCTCTTACAGCAATGGAATATCCAGATTAATATTCCTCCAATCTCAGAAGTGAACTATAAACCAATTCATGTTTCTGGAATAATATTATAAGACACTATAAAAAAACACAGTTGGATCTATTGATACCAATATTCTTTACAAGGTAATAACTCATTGCCCAAATGTCAATATCTATTTGCTTCTCAGAAAAGTTGCAGTCACAACTCAATTATAAATCAAAACTGGCTTTGGGGGTGGAGTGTGGCTCTCTTCTTCTCTAAATACAAGCATTAAAAAATGACTTCCTTGTTAAAAAAAAATAAGTTCCTGTCTCACATCAGATGAGCAACCTGGTGTAGGACAGAGGAAAACCAAGTATTTAGGGACTATTGTTTCAAAATTCTATTTCTCCCCGTACTTATTCTTGACTCTTTTGAACGTTTATTTAGCTATAGTGATACCCTAAAATTAAGCTTTCCATTTTGATATTAATAATGTTTAAGTTTTCCACAGTTAACAATAAATTTTCGTAATAGTTATCTCTGAAGTCTCCAGAAAAAAGATGGGACCCCATAAAAATAATTCTACATGTATCATAATGATGCAACATAGCCAATAAATAACACACAAAAATTGACATTGGACTACAAACTATTCAGGACAGTTCCAAGGTAGCTAACTAAGATAAGCCATCATTTTACACTTCTATCCAGAACTTCAGATAAACTTTACCCACTACTCTGAGACTGGCTACAAATATTATAGCTAGTCCTTATGAGAATTAACCATTGTTTTAGTTTTCCTGTAAGAACCCACAGAGATACCATTGTCCCCAGACAGCAGAAAATAATTTAAAAAAAAACAGTGCCTTCTCTCCCAACAGGTTTTGTTTTCTCAGGGTTATGAATAATTGTCATTTGTTAAGGATTGGTTATAAGTTGTAATATGGTTGTGGGTGGAACAATAAAGTTTAAACACAATAATTTCCTTTTGGGGGAAAAAGGGAATAGATAAGAAAGGATGATAATGTAGATTATTGTATCTACTTGTAAACTAAATCAGGAACTGTCAGCTTTAGATAATTTGCATTGGTATGGAGTCTTGAATATTGATACAAATGTAAAATTATTTTTCTATTCATGTTTAAGATAATTTGTATATTGATACAAATACAAAACTATATTTATCATATTATACATATGTTCCTACTCTTATTTGAAGTATTTTGTATATTGATACATTGTAAAAATTACATTTGAGATACTGCATGGATATTCCACCTCTGTTTAGGATATTTTGTGTACTGATACATATTAAGGATATTGTTGTCATATTGCACTATACATTTCTACTACTAATTAAGATATTTTTGTATATTGTCACAACTTCAAGGTCATTGTCCCTACACTATACATCAGTTTACAGATTGTTTTTATAATGTGAAGCCTTAGTCGTTAAGTTATTTAGGTTGATAAGAATTACAGATTAATATTCACCCATGCTTGTCATATTTATAGTCACATTAGCTATATTTTCTAGATACACAAAAATATATATCGGATGGATAGGTAATCTTGAAGCACTTTATAGACCTAGAGAATATGGCATTTAAGTGTTTTAATAACTTAGAATTCTATTGACATAAGACACAATTGCTTTTGGCAATACCGAGGATTTTGGGCTCAAAAACATTCCATATGGAGTTTGTTTTCTTCTTGGCAAAAAATGGCCTGTTGGACAAAGAACTGCCCTTGCCTCAGTTGCTGAGAGTAAGCATGCTGTCCATTCCAGACAAGCAGGACACAAGAAAAAGTGTCTGCTGAACCTTGCCAAGACAGTGTAAGATGGTCTTTCAAATATCTTGCTTCTGAAAATGGTCTGTTAGATATTCTAGGCCTATAGCCAAAAGTGGATGCCCCAACTTTGTAGAGAAACATCAGGTGACTGTCCAGGCAGCCAGCTATCTCTGTATTTTCTTGCTTGCTTGCACTTCCTGTCTACTCAGGTAATATTATTTTCCTTCTCATGTGTTTGATGGGGTTGAAGACTAGATATAGTTATAATCATTTCATATCTTGGTTAAGAGCATATCAGGTATTAGAGTTAGATTCTTCGGGGTAGGACAGCTTTTGGAGTAATCGCTGTAATTTTCCATTTACCTGTGGTCTGGACATTTAGTATGTTTCTTACTTGACATTGTTTTCGTTGGTTCCACTTTTGTTTATGTTATTACCCTTTCTTTCTCCTGGACAATACTTCATAATTGTTCTTACTTTATATAGTTTTGTATTAGGTTTTGAATATTCTTATTTAGACAAAAAGGAGAAGAATAGTGGATATTTGCTCCACCCATGATCTTGGGCTAGCTGGCCCAAAAGAGGTGGCACTTCTTGCCTGTTGATGTTACCTCTTAAAGGGAAGAGAGAGGGGGTTGTGAGCTTTCATGGAGGTGGAAGACTTCCTGGTGCATGGTTCAGTGACCTGGTCTACAGCTTTCCCCATCTTTACCTGGGAGACAAAAAGGCAATAGTGATACTTTGTATAAGTGAGTGTGTAATCTCCATTTTATTCCTTAATAAATAAGTTGTCTTCCAGGAATCCATAGATTTTTTTGCATTATCCAGGACAGAGAGAATTGGAAACATAATTTATTTTGTATGGAATTATGAATATAAATTAAACCCTCATGATCAATAGAATACAACAAAGAAACATCAACAGATGATGTCTGTATGTCTTAGGATTTCTATTGCTGTGAAGAGACACCATGACCATGGCAACTCTTACACTTTAATTGAGGTGGTAGCTTAGAATTTGAGGGATTTAGTCCATTATCATCATGATGGGGATCATGTCAGTGTACAGGCAGACATGGTGCTGGAGAAGGAGATGCTACATGTTGATATGCAGGCAACAGAAAGTAGACTCAAAGCCCATCCCCACAGTGACACACTTGCTGCAACAAGGCCACACATCCTAATAGTGCTACTCCCTCTTGAGGCCATTTTCTTTCAAACTACCACAAATTCTATTCAAATTTTAAAATACACTCTTAAAAATGTGTATAAATTTTTAAATAAACTTGAAGATTGGCATAAGAGGTAGAATATAGGCAAAAGACAAGAGGAAAGGAAGGACAGAGTAGAGAAAGAGAAAGTGAATGTGACGTGTTCTAACAGACTAATTGAAATTTTGAGAGAAGGAAGCAAAAGCAACGAGAAGGAAAGCTATGAGCAATTTTTAAAAGCAAATTTCCAAATCATTATAGCATCTATTCTAACAAGTAAATAATTCCCTAGTGTCATTCTTAATCTTACATAAGGAAAGAATGAACACAACAAAAACTAAATATACTTCTTCAACTATGCTTCAGATGTGTAGATGAATGTATAAAGTAACCACATTGAGGGAAGAAGAAAGATTCTGATTTAAGTGAGCTGTAAGTCAATGGAGTTATTAAGAAAAGCGGCAAAAAGAAAAGCCAGGAGAGTTTTATACTCTCCTTGATAAATTTGTTTCCCATAGGGTAAGAGTTAGCCATTTTGAGAACACTGCTCTGTGCTCTGAATTGAGCAGTCACGTAAATTATCAGAATGGTAAGAAATTGAATTTTCAAGGATGGAGTAGATGCAGAGAAGGGAGAGGATAGGGTCAAGCTGTCAGTGTGAATGCTTATTCAGCTTAAATCATGGAGATGGATACATATAG
Source organism: Peromyscus leucopus (assembly GCF_004664715.2). Taxonomy (NCBI): domain Eukaryota; kingdom Metazoa; phylum Chordata; class Mammalia; order Rodentia; family Cricetidae; genus Peromyscus; species Peromyscus leucopus. The sequence continues at coordinate 12,318,425 of NC_051075.1, forward strand.
AAATCCATTTGCATAGTTAGGTATGGCACACACACATTGTGAGTTCTTGTTTTCTTACGTCATAATCTTCTTGTTACTCACTAAGGACTTCTAGTACGTGTTTATAAAACTTTTATTGTTTTCATTAAATGAAAGCAGGCAATTAGGAAGCCATTTTATTCATGCAATACCTGAAGGCAAGAATCAGCTTTAATGTGTCAAAAATTCTGAGCTCTCAGTGAGCAAATGCTGGCTTGGCACTGGAGAATTGCACATGATGTTCCAGTTTTCAAGTTTTAGTCACTCTGGTCTGGGCTCTAGTCTTGGTCATAACTTTTACTGACAGTATGCACAATCATAAACCATTTACGTTTACAATTCCATTCTTTTTCCTAAATAATTCAAACTTTGTATGTATACCATCCCCATTTAACATATTAAAAATATTAATTAACATTAAAATATTTCAGCTTTAGAAACCAGGGTAACCTGTATCAGAAAAATAACAGATTCTAGAGTCTGCTGTATTTATTCAAGGCAACTCTGTGATTTTTTTATTGATCCCTACATTTAATGAAAAATATCCTACAGTTCAGGTGTGTTCATTCCCATTATCTTTGAATCAGGTACTGCAGATAAGCTCATTTTACTACTTCTACAATGCCTAGAAATGTAAGTATAAACAATTCATATTCATTTAATGAACTCTGGAAATAATCTTTGTTTAGAGAATTAATTTAAAAAGAATGTCATGATAAATGTTCTCTTTAAGTATATGTCCAAAACTTTACAATGTTTGGTTTCCAGCAGCATCTATTATAGTTTGTAATTCACACAAAAGGAAACTTGCTTCCCCAAACATCTTTTCAACAGCTCATTGGGGTTATTTTCTGAATAAATAGTAATTATGTCTATTATTTGCCTCAACTAGATAACTCATAGAAATTAAGCCAAAAATTTTAGAAACATTTTTTAGCAGTATACTTCCAAAAGTAATTCAAGTACTATGCTATAAAATAGATTGAGAAGTTTCTGTTAACAATTTGAACTTTTACACAAAACTGTAGTTTATGTACTTATTTTGCCAGTTAGTTATTGTTAGATATATGATAGAAGTTTTGAATCCTTCTAGTTTTTTTTTCTGATGTTTGAACTAAAATAAAAATGTGTTAAATATTTGAAAAGGAAGAGGTAGAAAATTATTGACTTAATACAGTACGTGGAATAGAACAATTGGTCTTAGTTACTTAATTTCCTATTACTGAAATAAAATACCTGATCTGATTTACTTACAATATCAACTGTAATCAAGAGCTGCCTTTGGGTCTGTTTTAAGGTTGTGTATTACAGTGGGAATGGATAACTGAAGGTGCTGCTAACCCCATGAAAGCCAAGAGGAAAGGAGAGAAAGGCAGAAAGGCAGGATTCTCCATAACCAGGAGAGTCCCACTTGGCTATGAATATGCTTCAAAGTTTCTGTCCCGTCCCAGCAGTGTCAGGTTGGGAACCCTGAGCTCCTGGCCCCTCCCAGAAATCAAGTCTTGATACCATGCTACAGCACAGAGGCCTGTGGGACACACTAACTGGAAGCACAACACAATCTGTGAGGAAGTGATGATAACTAAGAAGTCACCAATTGATTTAGTAAAAAATAAGATAAATACAGTGAGGTGAAACACAATTTAAATTACGTAAAAATACATCAGCAAAATACATCATCGTATTTTATTAAAACACATTTTAATATCAGCAAAAAGTAGTTAAATTTAGGTAGCTACTACTACCACAAATAATAAAAGAGTAAATGTATGAAAACAATAAACACCTGGCAAAGGCTTTCAGGAAAAAAAAATCAGAAATTGAAGTACAAACACACACGAAAATAATTCTTCAGTTAATTTCTTAAAGGTAGCTTTTGTGACACAAAGCATCTTAAAATATATACATATGAAGGAAATCTAAACCAAATAACAGCGCAGACAATGCCTCAACTAAACATCTTTCACCCTCAAGTAAAACCTCCACTATCAGCAATGGATTACATCAGTTGAATCATTGGGCAAAATGGACTCAATAAAAATCCCCCCAAAACTCAGGCTACTGCCAAGACTGTTGGTTCTTCTCCACAAATTGATAGTAGGCACCTATTGTTGAAAACAACATTTACATATCTCATTGGGCATGGGAAAGTCAAGCTGGGGCCTAACTGGAGCCTTCACTATACTGACCAGTGTTCATGGTACTGGACGAAACTGCATGCTATGGGAGGAGAAAACACCAACAGAGCTACAGAACCAACAATCTACAACAGTGACCTACTTTATGCTACACTGTTCTGATAGTGGTACAAATGTCGTAGGAGTATCCAACTATTCTCTGCCTAGCTTTAAGGCCCATTTCATGAGATTGAACCTGTGCCTGACACTGCTGATTGACACTAAAAGTGTCCAAGAGTAGATAACCAATGGGGCTACAGTAAACTAAACATTAGTGTTCCACTAAAAGACTACAGCAATGATTCCTGCCAGGCGGTGGTGGTGCATGCCTTTAATCTCAGCACTTGGAAGGCAGAACCAGGTGGATTTCTGTGAGTTTGAGGCGGGCCTGGTCTACAGAGTGAGATCCAGGACAGGCACCAAAATTACACAGAGAAACTCTGTCTTGAAAAACCAAAATAATAATTAAAAAAAAAAAAAAAGATTGCTAATGATAGTCTGCTGTGCCCATAGGTCAATGCCTCGCTTAGCTATCATCAGATTAGCTGCCTCCTGCAATAGACGGGAGTTAACACAGAAACTTACTACTGGACAATGTGGAAAGAGAGAGGCTTTGGAACACTCAGCCCTAAATGGGATGTTTTCATCTGCTGTGGGATAATGCTTTTGCACATTGGGTTAATAAAACGCTGATTGGCCAGTAGCCATGCTGGAAGAATAGGCAGGATAAGCAGATAAGGAGAATTCTGGGAAGAGAAAGGATAAATCAGGAGACACCAGCCCGCCATCCAGGGAGCAGCATGTAATGGCACACAGGTAAAGCCACGGAATACGTGGCTTCATATAGATGAACAGAAATGGGCTGAGTTTAAGTGTAAGAGTAGTCAGTGTGGTAAGCCTGAGCTAATGGCCGAGCAGTTTTAATTAATATTAAGCCTCTGAGTGATTATTTTATAAGTGGGCCATGGGACTGCAGGGACTTGGCGGGACCTTAGAACCTTCATTCATTACGTACTTCTCCCTGGGCTCAGAGAGCTATGAGGGAGAAGAGGCGGAAAGATTCTAGAGTCAGAGAGGAGGGATGACAACAAAGAAACAGTACCTTCAAAACACAGCTAGACTGATGAGCATGTGAATTCCTGGAGATGATGACAGCATGCACAGGGCCTGCACAGGTTCAGGCTAGTTGGAGTCCCTGCATTGGCAAGGGGAAGTGGACATGTGTTCCCATCCCTAAAAAGAAAAACGGTGTGGTGTTGGGTGGGGGTAAGGATCTGGAATAAGTTAGAGGAGGGGAAATCATGATCAGAATATATTTTATGAAAATTTTATTTTCAATGAAAGAAAATACACATATTAAAATAATAGAATAAAAAAGTTATGGAAGAGAATCATTATATGTCATTATTCTATGGATTGAATGATATAACTCAGAATTAAAACTATTAATACAGCTTCCTCAAACTTTAATAACTAAGTAGAATAATAAATGAAATACCTGAATTGCATTAAAATATTAAAGATTATATAGTAATTGCATGTCTAAATTTTAATCTTTTAATAAAAGATTAAGGTTTTATAGTATTCAATAAGTATTTAAAATAATGATCAAACATTTGACCTTAGATAAGACACCGATAAATTTGGAAATTCAGAAACCTTGAAACCAAACTGGTTGAAAACATAGACAGATAATATAATTAAACAAAGGAGATACTGAATTATAAATGCTGTGAGAATCACGATTATGTGTTCCAAGGACTTTGTATAGGCAGTGTATAATCTGAAGGCTTGTGATGAAGATTTAACAGTAGTGCATATAAGGGAAGACAGAATAACACTGACCTTGCCAAATGATGTGAAGATTATGAGCTCTTCTGCAGTTAGATAGCTCAAATACATATTTCTATGTAAAAAAAAAATGCTCCCAAAATTAGCGAGTACCAAGCAAGAAATTAAAACCTGTCCAACTATCAACAAAACAGATTGATTCATCAGGCATTAGACAGATTCCATATAGTTTTTTTCATGAGCACTTGCAATGTCTTATCTATAGAAAGAGCTTTTTCAAATATTTGAAAATACCATTATATTGAAAATAATCCTATTTACCAAAATATCAGGCAAAAGTTCATAATTTGTATGAACAACTTAATATTGATATTATTTTCAAAGTGATGCATAAAATATAAAGATAACCCAATTTCAGTTATTTTTTGAAATATCGCCACTGGATTTCTTCTGAAAAGAAAAATGGAGTGAGTGTATTTGAAGACATATGTTTAAATCACTAGCCAATCTGAAAGCCTAGAAACAAAAATATACTCATTAGAGAAAGAATACTTTCTTTTTGATAAAGTTGATATTTTAGATCAGTAAAGAAAAGGCATCTATTAAAAATAATATCACTTATGAGTGAGTACATACCATGTTTGTACTTCTGGGTTTGGGTTACCTCACTCAGAATAGTTTCTAGTTCCATCCATTTGCCTGCAAATTTCATACTGTCATTGTTTTTCTCTGCTGAGTAATACTTACTCCATTCTGTATATGTACCACATTTTCTTAATCTATTCTTCAGTTGATGGGCATCTAGGCTGTTTCCAGGTTGTGGCTATTACTAATAGTGCTGTGATACTAGATATAAAGCAAAGAATAATCAGACTGCACCCCACAGAACCAGGGAGGCTACATAGCAGGGGGGACCCTAGGATGACTGTGACTTATAATAAGTTTTGGTTTTATTCAATTACTGGGCAAATTTCAGTGAAATATTTCACTATTAGGATAAGAATTTGTACTGTATCAAGCTGATAATAGAAAAATAAATAATTAATTAAAAAATAATATCAATACAAGTAACACATTTGATCAAATTTTAGGAAATAATCATTAGCCAACAAGCCAGAATTAAGGAAAGAGTGGCTTGATAAATATAAGACATACAGTCAAATTAGAATTTCTTTTTTTTTCAGTTTATTTTTTATTAAGAAAATTTTTTCATTTATTTTACACACCAATCAAAGATACTCCTCTTCCCTCCTCGCACCTCCCCCAGTGTACACCCCTAACTCACTCCCCACTCCCCCTTACAAGAAGGTAAGGCTTCCCATGGGGAGGCACATCCAGTAGAGGCAAGTCCAAGCCCTTCCCCCTGCCTTGAGGCTGCAAGAAGCATCCCATCATAGGTAGTGGGCTCCAAAATGCCCCCTTATGCACCAGGGATTGATTCTGATCCTACCACCAGGGGGTCCTGGAAGCTAATCAAGCAACACAATTGTTTCACCATGCAGAGGGCCTAGTCCAGTCCCATGCAGGCTCCATTGCCATTGATCCAACTTTCATGCATTCCCACCAGTTTGGTTTGGTCATCTCTGCAGGTTTCTCCATCATGATCCTTATGCACTTGCTCATAGAATCCCTCTTCTCTCTCTTTGACTGGACTCCTGATGCTCTGCCTGGTGTTTGGCTGTGGATCTTTGCATCTGTGTTAGAGAAAAGCTCTGTGATGACAGTGAGGGTATTCACCAATCTGATCACTGGGGTAAGCCAGTTCAGTTCAGGCACCCTCTCTAACATTTCTAGGAGTCGAATCTAGGGTCATCCCTGGGGATTCCTGGCAACTATTGGCAAAGCAAATCCAAGAACACATCAAATTAGAATTTCAAATAAATTTCGATATAAATATACTCATACACTATCCAATAAAATATTGTTACTCGTTTACCTGAGAATGATGCTTAATAAGTTTCCTTGATGTCTTTTTGCTAAATCTGACAACCTTAAAGAGGAAAATTAATTTGCAATTAAATTCTATGAATAAAAATAAAATATCAAAAAAGAGGAAAGGAATTTTATATAAAAGTCCTAGATTCTACAGCATAGCGTTGTAAAAAAAAAAAAAACTCAGTGTTGTTTTTTGTTTGTTTGATTGTTTGTTTGTTTTTGAGAACCATATGCTGCATTTATTAAACATAAAAGGTTGGTATTTAAATTTTTTCTTTATTATTTCAAATCATCTCAAAAGGTAAAGCCAACAGACCAGAGATAATAAATCAAAATATAAATGACTAATAAATCAATTTTCACTTCTTTCTAAAATTTTGGATGTTCAAATCTACATCTTCATTTAAATAATTGTTCTGAGATACAATTTACATACATTAAAATTTAATGTAAAATCACAAAATTACATTCTAATTGTATGATTCATTGAGTTCTGACAAATGTACCATAGTGTAACTATGATCATAGTCGAGGTAGAGAATGTTTCAATCATCTCTCATTTCTTCTGGTACTGTTATGTAATAACTTTATACCCTCTGACCTGGTATTTTGAGTCACTGATCTGCTTGCTTTTTTAAAATTCTAGAAGAATTAGATTCTAAAATTTAATATAATAGCAATGTAGCTCATGGACTATAGTGGTTTTTTAAAATTTAAATTTCTTTTAAATTTTATACAGGTAGGTTTAACACTCAGTAGCAGTTCCTTGAATATATAAGATAGATAGTGCTATTTTATTTTTTATTATTATTTTATTTTATTTTACAATATAATTTAATTCTACATATCAACCACGGATTCCCTTGTTCTCCCCCCTCCCGCCCCTCCCTCCCTTTACCCCCAGCCTACCCACCCCCGTTCCCATCTCCTCCAGGGCAAAGACTCCCCCAGGATTGAGATCAACCTGGTAGACTCAGTCCAGGCAGGTCCAGTCCCCTCCTCCCAGGCTGAGCCAAGCATCCCTGCATAAGCCCCAGGTTTCAAACAGCCAATTCATGCACTGAGCACAGGACCCAGTCCCACTGCCTGGATGCCTCCCAAACAGATCAAGCCAATCAACTGTCTCACCCATTTCTGATCCAGTTGAGGGCCCCTGACCAATTGGTTCATAGTTCATGTGTTACCATTCATTTGGCTATTTGTCCCTGTGCTTTACTTTATCCAACCTTGGTCTCAACAATTCTCGCTCTACCCAGGGCCTGGCCGTGGATCTCTGCATCCAGTTCCCTCAGTCATTGGATGGGGTTTCTAGCACGACAATTAGGGTGTTTGGCCATCCAGATCACCAGAGTAGGTCAGTTCGGGCTGTCTCTCCACCATTGCCAGCAGTCTATTGTGAAGGCATCTTTGTGGATTTCTGTGGGCCTCTCTAGCACTTTGCTTCTTCCTAATCTCATGTGGTCTTCATTTACTATGGTCTCCTATTCCTTGTTCTCTCTCTCTATTCTTGATCCAGCTGGGATCTCCTGCTCTCCCAAGCTCTCTTTCCCTTGACCCTTGCCCTTCATTACCCCCACTAACGTCCAGGCTGTTCATGTAGACCTCATCCATTTCTGCATCATTGGGCAATCCCCGTGTCTTTTTTGGGGTCCTGTTTTCCAGGTAGCCTCCCTGGTGTAGATCCAGCTATACCACTCTTGGGCATATACTCAAGGAATGCTCAATCATACCACAAGGGCACTTGCTCAGCTATGTTCATATCAGCATTGTTTGTAATAGCCAGAACCTGGAAACAACCTAGATGCCCTTCAACTGAAGAATGGATAAATAAAATGTGGTACATATACACCATGGAATACTACTCAGCAGAGAAAAACAATGACATCATGAGGTTTGCAGGCAAATGGATGGATCTAGGAAAAATCATCCTGAGGGAGGTAACCCAGACTCAGAAAGACAAACATGGTATGTACTCACTCATAGGAGGATACTAGATGTGGAACAAGGATGACTGGACTGCTCCTTAGATAGTGCTATTTTAATTGGGAGAAGTGGGTACTGGAGAGATGGCTCAGTGGACAAAGATGATTGTTTATCTTGTAGATCACTGCACCAATGTCAAGTGGCTCAAAACTGACTGTAACTGCAGCTCTAGGATATTCAATGCCCTCTTCTGGCATTTGTGAGCATCACAGAAATATGTACATACAGGCACAATGCACTTGCACATATATAAATTAAAATAAAAGAAATCTTATATTTTTGGTTGTAAGCCTAGCCTTTAACAGCTGAGCCTTCTCTGCAGCCCATGCAGAGATCCATAAGCATGCACCAAGCCAAGCTCTGGGAGTCCAGTTGAAGAGAGGGAAGAGGGATTATGTGTGCAAGGTGAAATCAGGATCATGATGGAGAAATCTATAGAGACAACTGAACCAAGTTCAAAGGAACTCACAAACAAACTGACATAGGAACCTGCATGAGACAGATTCCCTCTGCATAAGGGAGACGGTTGTGTAGCTGGGTCTTTGAGGGGGCCCTGGCAGTGTGATCAGAATTTATCCCTGGTGCATGAGCCAGCTTTCTGGATCCCATTACCTATGGTCTGACACCTTGTTCACCCCTGATAAAGCCAGGAGGGGCTTGGTCCTGCCTCAACTGAATGTACCAGGATCAGCTGTCTCCCCCACCATGGCAGAACTTACCCTATTAGAGAAGGGAAGGAGGGACAAGGGACGGCAGGGGTTTGGTGGGGGGTGGGGGGCTGTGGGGGGAGGGGTGAGAGGTGGAGCTACTCTATGGTTGGTATGTAAAATGAATTAAAAAAAAACTGTTGGAATTAAGAAAAAAAAAGAAATTTTACTCCCTAGTGAATAACTAAGCTCATGTTATTTGGTTAAATGGTGGTAGTGTTAAACTACTTTATTAATATTTATGTTTTTATGCCCATAGAATTTTTGTGCCCTCAACCTTGGCCAGGAGAGGCTTTTGTTTTCTTTTTCTGTTTTTTTTTTTGTTCCTTTGTTTTGTTTTGTAGGTTTTTCCTTCTTTTTCTCTCTGTGTGTGTGTGTGTGTGTGTGTGTGTGTGTGTGTGTGAGAGAGTGAGAGAGAGAGAGAGAGAGAGAGAGAGAGAGAGGGACACTTGTGCTGTGGGATGATCTGTATGTCCTGTGGGAGCCCTTCTTGGGTTCTTTGTGGCGTTACCCAGCAGGTCCGTATAGAGGATGATTAGGACCATGGGCCTGAGTGCAGGTGTTTGAGATGGTCTGCACTTGGCTGTGCTGGGGGATGGTCTGTATGTCAAGTTGTTCTGATTGGTTAATAAATAAAATCTGATCGGCTGTGGCTAGGCAGGAAGGATAGGCGGGACTAACAGAGAGGAGAAATAAAAGGACAGAAAGGCAGAAGGACTGGCTGCAGCCGCCATGACCAGAGACGCTGCAGCCGCCGCCATGACCAGAGACGCTGCAGCCGCCGCCATGACCAGCAGCATGTGAAGACGCTGATAAGCCACCAGCCACGTGGCGAGGTATAGATTTGTAGAAATGGATTACTTTAAGATATAAGAATAGTTATTTGTAGAAATGCGTTACTTTAAGCTATAAGAAGAGTTAACAAGAAGCCTGCCACGGCCATACAGTTTATAAGCAATAAAAGTCTCTGTGTTTACTTGGTTGGATCTGAGCGGCTGTGGGACTGGCGGGTGGCAGAGATTTGTCCTGACCGTGGGCAAGGCAGGAAACTCAGAGCTACACACTTGTATGTTTAGTAGATAATGTAGAGTTGTATAAGTGGTCAAATACTGAGAATAAGTAACTGTGAGTTCTCAGACACAGGGATAATCTCTATTAGCCACCCCCATCTTAGTTTCAGGGAATGGTGGGGATGTGAGGACAGAAATAAAGACCCAAAGGATGGCAAGGAGAGCTTTTAATTGCTGTCTTCTGGACACAACATGTTCATGTCGACTCACAGCAGTTGTGGTTGCCTGTGGATGAACTGTACAAGATCCAGTAAGGACAAACATGGATGGTGAGAGAGCATGGATAGGCTCACAGGACCAAGATCAAGACAGTTGTAGGCATGTCAGTCTCTCTTCTAAGTTCCAATTTTCAATGCCTGGCCTTCAAGCCTCCATGAGAACAACATACCCGAATAGGCACAAGGAAAGCCAAGGAAAGGAAAGCTGTTGAACAAGATATAGTTAAACCTTAAGCTAAGTACTGATTTCAATTTTAATAAGTAAAAGTAGTTAGAAATTGAACATTGAATTATAAGCATTATATTTATAAATATACAAGCAATAACCACAAAAGCATACTAGGCTTAAGGCTTCTGTTATTTTATTTTTTTTCTTACTAAGTAAACTAATTTTGCATTTGAGAACTAATAAGAAAATGGCTTTAGAAAGCCAGTGGCATGATGTTGAAAATAAACACAGGAGGAATGGGGTAAGATGTCTTATTTTTCTAAACAATGACATTTCCTTCATTTACATATTCACTAGTGTAATAGAAAGTAGATAATTCTATAAACTAAACCCGTTATAAGCCTAGCAAATACATTTGTTTACAAAAGACAGGGTTTTCTTATTGCCTTGTTATGAGTGTCTACTCAGTCACATGTGATAATAAGAGACAAAACTCACATGGACACTTTAACACCACCAATAAGCCCCTGTGCAAATTTCGGTGCTGGTTTCCACCTTTGCCTCTGCCTAAGCTCTTTGCAGTGTGATTAGCAACTGTCTAAACATTGCAGTTTCACTGCCCCTTTGTCATCCTTCTCCCACACTATGATCCAACTATTGACATAAAATGAAATGATTGAAAAGTGGTCGTGAGAGAAAGAAGGCATTTCCATTTCCAGATGGCCAAGCTATGAAAACCAGGAGTTCAACAGAAAATGATAATTGTCTTGAATTTATGTGGCGCTGTTTCTCAAATGTAATCATATGCAGATGTCAATAGATCATTTGCTTTTTATTACTCAGGCAGATCTCCACAGCATCTTAGATTCCTGCTCTCAGTTATTCTATGTGGGGATGTTATGATGACCACACACTCACCTAAGGAGAGTATTTTTTTTATATTACTGTGTATCCCTTGCATCAATTCATTAGGAACAATGCTGACCATGTTAAAACAGACAGCAGGCTGTTAAAAGGACTTGGGAGTCAGTGACATGATCAGTGAAATGAGAACATATCTTTATGCTGGTGTCGGCATTCTCCTTCAGTCCTTTGCTGTATTAACTGGCGGAGAATAACTTCAGGCACTAACTCATGTGAACTCACTGCCCTGCCTTTATGACCTCCCAGTGTCTGCTTGTATTTCTTGTCCTTTCTTCCTCATTTTCTCTTCTTGTACAATAAAACTCTTTGATTTACTCTATTTTCCTTTTATTTTACTTCTTCATATATAAAGGAAAGTTTCTCGCTCTGGCCCTTCCGAGGATGTGTAAAAAGGCTACCCTTCTACTATGTGCTGTGCTTTCTTCTTGACTTCTCAGTCAGCCAATTCTTATGCAGCTGTTGTGTAAACTAAAGCCCTCCTTGACAACAAATTCCATCTGCACGATACAGATACATTGCCTTCAGGATTAACTGAGATGGTGTGCTCATATATAATAGAACTGAAATGCTAGATGCAAGTTTTATCTTATTTCTTAGGTTGTTTGTGAAATCTCGGATCTGACCTGAACTTCTTTCTTATCAATTCCTTTTGAAGAACAATATTACTTTAATTCAAGAGTCTAGCATAACACATTAAAATTCTGTCTCCATTCCTCTACCTACTTAGGCTTTAATAAACAAGCTACTAAAACAATTGATTCTTTGATTCTTAGGAAGTACATTTTACTGATCTCTCAATTATAGAACAGGATATCCTGGTAGAATGTGGCTTCCAGGAAGATTTGTCATTTTAACACCACAGTCCTCTTAAATGTGTTTTATTATCTTTTTTTTTATGACCTTTCATTATTATCTGAGGCATGAAATGCAAAAACTAACTCACTGTGATGTTTAATCTTGATTGTCAATTTGGCTAGGTCTAGAATCATCTGGATACAATCTCTCTGTACATCTGAGGGAATATTTCTTGAGATTTAACTGAAGAGAAAAGGTCCACCCTAAAAGTAGTTGGCAACACCCCCTCGACTGGAATCTTAAGTTAAATAAAAAGAGAAAAGAGAAAAAAAAATCTGAGGACAAGAATCCACATCTTTTGGCTTCCTGATTCTAAATTTTATATGATGAACTGCCTCATGTTTCCTCCATGATGGTCTGTGTCCTCCCAAACTTCAGGGTACACTATATTCCTGTTCTGTTTTCTTAAGATATTGCTGATCAGGTTTTTAGTCATAGTAATGAAAACTAAAACCTGAAGCTTGAAGTCAGCAATATGTTGAGATAGTAAAACTGTAGGTAAGGAAAAAAATAAATGAACAATTTTTTAATTTTAAATTATATCCAAAAGGAAAAGTATTTGCCTACTGGATAAAGCAGTAGCAGGCATTGTGACTTCCACGTTAAATCTGTCTTTTCTTTTGCCCAAGCTCTTAGCAATATGATTAGAGACTGTAAACACTGGCTGGTTGGAGCTTTGCAGCCTCTGGGTCACCTTCCTGCCATACCATTGATGTGAAAGGTAGGGACTCAAAAGTGGTCACCAACCAGAGGCACTAAATTACCTAGAGTTCAAAACAAACAAACCAACCAAAAATATGTCAGAATACCATCCATGAACGAAGCTGTGTGAGGAGAATTTTTGAGAGCTTGTGAGAAATCTCCAAGTAAATAAGTCAAGAGTCCATAACCAGCCGGGCGTTGGTGGCGCATGCCTTTAATCCCAGCACTTGGGAGGCAGAGCCAGGCGGATCTCTGTGAGTTCGAGGCCAGCCTGGGCTACCAAGTGAGTTCCAGGAAAGGCGCAAAGCTACACAGAGAAACCCTGTCTCGAAAAACCAAAAAAAAAAAAAAAAAAAGAGTCCATAACCATGCTTATAGTGCTCTTGTGTCCCTCACAGGTGTGGTAAATAGGAGTGGGTTTGCTTCAGATTGCCCATCACCTTACTTTTGTTATTAAAAACTGTTTCCAAGCACCGGTTGCCCTTGTGATAATATTCAGCCTAAAACTCATGTGAACTTTGCTCATGACCTTGCTTAACCCTCTCAACATAAATTGTCTGATGCCCTGAGTAGAATTAGGGCATGAGACAATTGTGGCTATCCAAAGTTGGATATTGCCTAAGGCTTTAGTCTGCCTCAGTTTGAGGCTACAGTCTCCCAGGTTCATGTTACCAACTAGAGCGGTAACAGTCTTAATTTAGAGGTGAGAAACACTCTGTATGAGATATTAATATTTCATCCTCATTTGGGCCATGTTAAAAGCTACACACACACATACACACACACACACACACACACACACACACACACATCTCCCCATACACATGTAGAAACTTGAAGTGGAAACAAAACTTTAGAAATCTTTTGCTTTTTAAAATCTTATAAAACCTGATACCCTCTTTGGACTATTGCCTGGAGAGTTCTGGGTATCTTGGATCTAAAATTTTCCATTTCCTTTGTAATATTGACTTGGCACCTCTCCTGGCAATTATTGTTTTTGTGGCCTAAATTGAAATCCCAATTTTGACATCCTCTTACATGGGCATTTTTATTGGCTCACAAAATCGCCTTCACTATTGAGTGTGCACTGCTCATATCTCAAAGAGGGAGAAAAACTTTCTAAGATGCACAAAGATATGACTCATGATAATTGTGCCAAAAATGTAAGTGGCTTGTTCAAGATAATCTGAATATTCAGATATGACAAGCCCATAACAGGCATTTACAGTTGTTCTACTAATAGGAATTACATTTTCTTTAGGAGACTTGTTCATTGAAAGAAAGCAATCTATTTAAATATTTGCAGAAAATAAATCCCAATATAATCTGCTTAATAACTCCATTATTAAACTAAAATTTATTGGGAAAATTATGTAAGATTGAGTATCTGAAAATGTGAGAAATGTCCTGAAAACAGTTACAAATTCTAGGACGACTACAACTATAATAGTGTTAATAAAAGCAACCAACCTTCTATTTGAAGTTCCAAAATTTAAAACAACAACAACAACAACAAAAAAAAAAAAACAGGCTAGCAATGTACTCCTAATCTCCTTTGACATAAATAAAATATATGTTGATTAGTTGAAGACTGAGAAAAGTGTGCCTTGTCACAAGAGTTTCAAGAGTTTCAGCCAATAACACTTGAAAGTCTAATAAGTAAAGGCTTCTCACCACAGGCCTGTATGTACGCAAATGGACCAATGCAGCAAACATCCAATGCAAATATGCAGCTATCTGTCAGTATTTTCTGGGGCTGTATACTATAACAGGCTCGACAAATTTAGTATTAGTACAACCTACAGATGATCCAAAGGTTTTCCATTTGTGGGCTAGTATTTTAATAGTCCTTCACCTCTTATCTACCCAGGAATTATGTCTGGACATAAGTAGATGCTACTCAGGCAAGAAGTATTGTTCATAAAAATATTGTTTCTTTTGAAAATGTTGAAGATATGAAAGAATCAAGATGGAATGAAGAAACTTTGTTTCATAGTCTAAAAAGCAGGAACCTCTCCTCAGAGTTACACTACTGTGGAAATGAGAAAGCATGCACGAGGGCTTTTAGTGCAATTTCTGGCTAATGTACCTTTAACCTAAAGCACTGAGTGGGTCCCAATCATAATTCAAACACTGACAATTTATTGAAGTCGATATTAATTTTACTGACACATTCTTTAAGGTTTTATTGTAAGTGCTTCTTCTAGCATTCATTTTCTTCTAAGTAAGCAAAGACTGGAGAATGGGGCAGCCAGACTGTGCAATGGCAGCTGGTAGAAACCCCTTTATTGTGTTGGCTACCTTGAGTAAAAGGACTGTCAAGCTGAACTACCCTGCCAACACTCACCATTTTGAATACTCTAGGCAAACTACCCAAAGATTGCTAGTGTTTTTCCCCAGCCCCTGATTACACAGCCTGTGCCATGACTGTGTCAGTTGGTTTGTGTCTGATGATTTGTCTCAGAAGGCTCAGTGAATCTTCGACATTTCTAATAAAGCCTTGGAAGGCAAAGACTTCCTGGTGGTCTGGCAAAGGCATGGCATGTGTGTGACTGATGCTGCAGGCTTATTGCTGTGATTGGTGCAAACACAAACGTCCTTTGCATGTGAAGTTTGCTTTGATTGGCACAAGCACCACTACTCTGGCTATAGAAGCAGACTTTGGTTTCCCTTGGTCAGTTGGCCAGGGATACGGGCCTGTAATGTCTTCCCTGGCATTTTAATTATAAGCCCAGTAAAGGCTTAGTCTAAATGGTTTTTTCTTGTCTGCTTTCAGTAGTGTAGGCACACACAAAAGGGAGCAGGAGACAAAGGGACAAAGTTTGAAATTGTGCATTCTCTGATATAAAAATAGGAGGCATGCAAATCAAGTTTATAAAAATAAGGAATGTCCTAAGTTGGTCAATGTTAAGTCCTAGTCGAAGGGAAGGTCACAGGTTGCAGGGGAAAGTCAAGGTGTGCCAGGGGAAGGTCATAGGGTGCCAGGGGAAAAGTCACAGCTTCTAGGGGAAGATCACAGGGTGCCAGGCTGCAGCTCTGGGGCATCAAGCTAACAATTAGAAATTAAGGATTTCTGAGTCATGGTTGTGAAAATTCTTTAATACAGAAATGCTGTGTTTTCTGGTATTTTATTTGTGGTTTTCTGTTCACATAGACACAAAAATAGTAAGACAACATTGTTAAACATGTACTAAAGCTTGATTTCTAATACCTACTAAGTGGTGGCATAGTGAATAAAGAGTCAGATTCCATCTTAAACTTAAGATATGAAAGTAAGACAAGTAAGTTACGATACTTGAATAATGAAACTATTGTCTTTAAAATATGAGAAAGTATTCTCTGGATCTGTATTAACTACTTCAAATCATAAACAATAATAATTATTTATCAAGAGAGTAATAGTTTCTATGTGAACATACGGTTTTAGAGGAGATATATGATGCAAAATATTTTAAAATACTATTTAATTTTCTTTATTTTAGCTGTACTTATTTTAATTTATGTAGTGAGTGTTTTGTCTTCATATGTGCATGTATATAATATGCATGCTTTGTGCCCACAATCATCAGAATGGGGTTGGATATCCTGAAACAAGAGTTAGAAATGGTTGGGTGCTGCCATGTTGGTGCTGGTAATTGAAGATAGATTTCTGCAAGATCAAGTATATAACATCTCTAACAGGATAAAATTGGTATATAACATCTCCAACAGGATAAAATTTTATAAATCTTCCTAAATATTTATATATGCTGTTCTCTACAGACACATAATGCAAATGGTCTTTTTGTAGTCCAAGTTCAATTGAAAATTAAAGCTGGCTTTGAAGTTGGAGTGTGGCTCTCTCCTTCTCTAAAGCCAACCATGCTTGTTAAAGTAAAATCCAAAATCTCTGTCTCATGTCAGAAGAGCCATTTGATAGGGAACAGAAGAACAACCAAAATTAGGGACTATTTTATTGTCACTAATCTCATAATCCTTTGGTTTTATTTTGACACTTCAAAGCTTTTCTTAAGGTATAAATATTATCTCAGTATTTATAAAACTAATAAGTATTTTAAACTTTTTGTCATGATATTAATGATCATATACTGTAGCGAATCATAAAAGGTCTTATTAATAACAACAAACCTGGAGATGGGTATTGGGGTGAATTCTGGATGATCAGAGAGACAGAACAAGCCACAGCTACCTCACCTTGCCAATTCCTCAGCTGATCCTGTTTCCTCAGATTGGGTGCCTCTCAGCTGAACTGTGTTGCTCAAAAGCCTAAAAACTTAACCAGGCCCAAAGCTTCTAGTTTCTGGTCTTCATGTCTTAAATACCTTTCTGCTTTCTGCCATCACTTCCTGGGATTAAATGTGTGTGTGTCACTATGTGTGGGATGATTCATCCCTAATGGGCTTGAGAGCCAGATAGCCCAAACAAGTAAAAAAGATACTTTCTAAGAGCCAGCCTGGGTCTGCCTGATGGTCTTATCAACAGCAGCTGAAACATGATCTGGACATGACCTAGACCAATGAGAGACAACCATGTCACATCAGCTGATGCATATTCATCAGCCCTCCCCCAAGGGTGGGGTGGAGGGTATAAAAGGCTTGCCTCTTCCTGAATAAACTGAGCTTGTTGTTTTGACATTCTCCTGGAGTCTGTGTGGTTTGACACTGCACCTACTTAGCTCCCACCCGCAAAGGGAACAACAGCAAGGACCCTGCTACAACTATGCCTGGCTGTTTCCAGTGTGGCCTTGAACTCACAGAGATCCAGATGGATTTTTGCTTCTGGAATGCTAGGATTAAAGCCGTGTGCTACCACCGCCTAACCTCTGTGTTTAATATTGTGGCTGTTCTGTTCTCTGACCCCAGATAAGTTTATTAGAGTGCACAATATTTTGGAGAACACAATACCACCACAATATAGAGTACTAAATAATTCTAGAATAAGGCGGTATCTAACTTCCTATATACAGTTTGGGGTTTGAGTCTCTTTCAGATAACTAGGAATTAAGTTTTTGTATTCTACATATACATAACAAATCTTGATCATTTAACCTATTTGAGATCTTCTACATATGACATTTAAATGTTTAAGATTTTTCAGTAAACCATGACCATGCCTAACAGTGACCTTTGAAGTCTCCAAAAGGAAGAAGGGGTGCTACAATGATGATTCCATCAGGACTATGATAACACCACTGAGCCAGAAAACACCAACTAAAGATTGCCTTGGGACTACAAACTGCTCAGGACAATTTCACAGTGGCTAGCTGAGATGATCAGTCTCACAGACTACACAAGCCCTGGCTTTCCCATTACACAGAGACTGGACAACAAATAATACAGGAACCTCTCCCAGGACTTGACAATTAACCAAAATCTTTCTTTTCAGGATCCCCTAAAGATGCCTTCACCCCCAGAGAGCAGGAAGCAATTTTAAGAACAAGATGCCCACATTCCCAAGAGGTTTTTGGTCTTTCAATGGGTTATAGATATTTGCCATTGTTTAGGGTGGGTGGTTACAATATGTTATTTGTAATGGTTAAAAAAAAAAGCTGAACAAAGGAGATTAGGTACTTTTGTTTTGAAAGAAAAAGGGGATAAAAGAATAGATTATCGAATCTACTCTGAAAAGAAAAAAGGGGGATGATAGGATAAAAGAGTAGATTATTGAGTTTCCTTTTCAAAAGCAACTACTTGTTTTAAGTATTAGACATTGGTATGGATCTTTGTATATTGATACATATTTGAGATTATTTTTGTTAGAACATATAGTACATATATTTCTACTCTTGTCCAAGTTATTGTACCTATACAACTCATTTAACATTGTAATATAAATTACAATTGAAATTGTAGTCATGTTAGGTATGTTTTCAAGGCCAAACAGAGATATATTTTAGATAGACATGTGGTCTTCAAACACCTCAGAAATCTGAAGAATATGGCATTTAAGATGTTTAAATAAAGTGAGATTGTTTTTATTTTTGTTATGACAATGAGACATGTCTGCTCCTGGCAGTACCAATCTACTTCAGAGAAGATGATGTACATCAAAGAAACTCCATGTGAAGTTTAATTTATTTGTGACAAAAGTTAACCACTGGGAAATAAAGTGCCCTTTCCTCAACTGCTGACAGTATGCTGTCAAATTTGGACAAGCAGGACACAAAAGAAAGTGACTTGCCAAACTTTGCCAAGAGAAGATAGGACAGCCCTTTAGAATATTCTGCTTTACAGAAAAGTCTCTCAGATTCTAGGCCTGTAGGCTGAACATGAATGCCCAACGGTACAGAGGAACCTTGGGTGACTGTTCAGGCAGCCAGTTGTTTCTGTCATTTCTCACATTTTTTGGAAGTTGCTTTCTTGCCCTCTTGCTTACTCAGGTAATATTATTTCCTTCTTGGGTTTCTGATGGAGTTGAAGACTAGATAGTTATAGTGGTGGTTTTCCTTGTTAACAAATTCAGAAAAGAAACTCACTAAATAGGTATAAAGTATATAGGGTTGTGAGACATCAAAAGATAGTTTTGGGTTAGTAATGCAAATTAGGATAGAAGGTGAATTAGATATAACCCTTTGGACTCACCAACATAGGAAAGACAACAGAGTATTTTCTCTGAATTTGCCAAATGTTAATAGATTAGACATTGTTGATGTAATTATTGCCTGTATATTTATATATAGTTATTGCACTTATTGTATATAGTTTTTCTTATATTAGTTATAACCTTTTTTATTTTAGACAAAAAGGAGAAAATGTGATGATATTTTGTTTGTGCTTTAACAAATAAAGCTTGCCTGAAGATCAGAGGGTGGACCTAGCCATTAGTTAACCATAGAGATCTAGAAGTCTGTACAGACAGTATACAGGAAGTGAAATGGCTGGCCAGAGAGAGGAATATAAGGTAGGCAGAGACAGTAGCTCAACTCCTTTTTGATCTGTGGAGTCAAGGAGGTAAGAGGTGACTTTGGCTGTTCCTTTACTTCTCCGGTCTCTCAGCATTTACTCCGATATCTGACTCCATTTTTTTTTATTAAGACCAATTAGAATTCATACTACAGTGATCCAAGGAAGGTTGAGTTCAGTAAAACATGTAAATAAATGCCAGTAAGTACATACTAATTATTAATAGAGCATCCCTGTCCCAGAACTTTCTTAAGACAGATCAATTGCCTGGCATGTACTATAGATGATATCTGGAAAAGCATGAAATCAAGGCAGAAGGCCACATCCAGATTCAGGGAACAGTGAGGACAACATTCAGCATATCCTTTCACCATCCTGGGCTCTGTAGCTATGATCTGATATCTAACAAGAATAAACATGTTGTATAAAGTGAATGTAAATGTTAAACACAGGAGGCATGACATTACATTCAAGAACAATCCAGGGTATAAAATTTATTTGAGAAAAAGAGGCCCTCTGCCTATTTTCCTGAATCCTCCCTCACAGTTCCCCAAGGCATTAGTCACCATGTGTCATTCTTTTAACCATGTTTCGACACAACTGTAACAGGAGTGACAATCTACATAACTTTATTCTGAGTACAACCAGTTACTGGGACAGAGAAAGGCCAACAAACTTGATCTGCTGAGTCCAGAAACTTTTAGAGATTTCTTTCTGACTGTACAGTATATAACATAAAGAAACATAAATTCTTGACATTGAAAAAAGTATATAGAATTTAATGTTGAGGTGGGATACTTTAGTAATCCCATTTTATTAATGGTCATTAAACATGTTTTTAATGATCATGCATGTAAGGAATGCTTACAGGCCTTAGTGTCATCCAAGGCCAGTCCCCATTGTAAGCATCTGACATGGACTAACTTATTTAATACTCAAATCTACCCTATGCATTTTGTAGATTCATATTTTAATAACATAGAGACCAGGTTTGTGAGGCATGAAGGGGCTAGGTGATTACACATGTATCAACCTACAACAGGGATTAGAATCAGTGTTATAACCAGAGCTGCAAACAAGGATATAGAATCTATAGCAACTAGGCTAGTATCAAATATGTAACTCTGAACTCAATTGCTAAAGATGTTTAAGTCATTTAGTCCGTGTAGTAGTACAGGAATTTTATTCTCTATAACTTGTAGGACTATGGTATAGTTGGGCTTAAGAACTATGTATTTGCCTTATTTCACTGTGATACTCCAGATCCATTGCTGTAGAAACAGATCAACACTGCAGAATTTATCATTTGTGGGGAGAGCAGAGAAGCGGGTCGATCACCCTCACAACTTGCCCTCAAACAAAGTGAAAGAAAAAAGCGACAAGCTTAATATTCTGGAAACCAAACACATAAAGGCTTAGCATGAAACGAAAAGCTTAGTAATAATGCTTACAGATAATTTTTAGAAGAACATGAGAGAGGTCTGGATATGTAAATATAATGTCCAGCACAAATTCACAAAGAAAACAAAGCACAGAATGGAAAACAGGTATCATGAGAAGTTGGAGAAAACTAAACAAAACTTACAGAATTGAGGGGTGGTGATCTTATCATTTTATCTGAGCACAGGTTGTTAACAATACTGATATGCTGTATATTTATATCAGAAGCTATGTCAGTTGAAAAAGAATGGTCGCCATAAGTTCATATATTTGAGTACTTGGTCCCCATTGTTGGAACTATTTCTGAATGATTATGGTGTTTGGCCTTGTTTAAGGAGTATTTTACTGAGGGCAGTCTTTGAGGTTTCAAAAGACAGTAGTGTGTCTGCTCTGCACACTGCTTGAGGTTTGAGATGTGAACCTAGCTGTTTCCCTCAACCATGTCTTTATTGTGACGAGAGAGAGAGAGAGAGAGAGAGAGAGAGAGAGAGAGAGAGAGAGACAGAGAGAGACAGAGACAGAGACAGAGACAGAGACAGAGACAGAGGCTGACTAGGAAAAATGGTAGATAGTGAGACTGAGAATACTTGAGGGAATGAGACACAGTGGCCTGAGGAGAAAAACAGCTGAAGGACCTCCTGTGGTTTTGTCCTGAGCAGATGTGTAGATGATAGTGTTACTCTATCTTTTGGAGCCGTGAGGTGTGAGGTTCATGGAAATGCTAATTCAAAAGTCAATTGACAGTGGGATATGTGGGTCCTGATCTCAGCAGACACACCTGGAGTAAAGAGGAAAATATTATTTGATAAATGACTTTTTATACCATGATTACAGATGAGGCTACTCAAGGAGGAAGATGAGAATGGAGTGACAAGACAAATAGAATTCTGTTGCATGAATCCTAAATGGTCTTATAATAAAAACCCAGAGCCAGATATTGGGGTAAATGCTGAAAGATCGGAGAGACAAAGGAACAAGCCACAGCCACTTCTCACCTCACCAATTCCACGAATCCTCTGACTGAATGCCTGTGAGTCCTTAGCCAAAAGGGCTCAAATGAATTCCTGTTTCCTCATGCCTTATATGCTTTTCTCTGCCCAGCCATATCACTTCCTGTTTCAGCCTTCCTAGTGCTAGAATTAATAGTATGTGTGCTTCCCAAATACTGGTAGCAAAGACATGAGATCTCAAGTGCAGGGATTGAAGGTGTGTGTCTCCACTGCCTGGCTCTGTTTCTTTTAGACTGGATTAATCTCATGTAGTCTAGGATGGCCTTGAACTCACAGAGATTCAGATGGATCTCTGCCTCTGCCTCCTGAGTGCTAGAATTAAAAGTGTGTGCCATGACCTGACCTTTCTGGCTAGCACTACCTGACCTCTCTGTGACTAGCTCTGTCCTCTGATCTTCAGGCAAGCTCTATTTCCTATATGACAAACAATATACCACCACATAATTAATTCAATGTCTTCTTTTAAAGAAACGTAAAAGCCAGACTTGGTAGATCCATTTTAGTGATGGACAAAACCAAGAATTGACTAGGTTTTATTAGTTAGTAATGGTTAAGTCTAAAATTCAATCATATTGAATTCAGAATATACATATATGTCCATAAATAAGATTCTAATTTAGTAACTATTATGAACATGGATTTTATAGCATAATATATATTATGTATGTTATTACATAGAGATGGTTATTTTTAGCCAGACATTTTTTTTTCATTTTTTAGTGTTTGTGGTTGCTCTGTGCCCCCTGTCCAGTGTTGGGCATACAGCATAGGGTCTCATTTTTTATAAAGCAAGCATTCTGAGCACTGGTACTTCTCCTGAGAGCCCAAAAGCAAGTTGTAATTAGAGAGCCAGGTACAGCTTTTTTTAGTCAATATTTGACCTGAGAAGCCTTGTCTATTCCAATCAAATCACTAGTGCCATGATGGATAAACCACTAATTGAATTAATTGAGTTTATTCAATATCTCTGTGTTGTCCTCCACGTATTGACCACTAAACAAGATCAACTTCTGAGATTCTTCCTTTAAAAAAGAAGATTCATTTTGGAGTCTATTGCATAATTAGGAGCAAGAGTACATAGATCTGCAGTGAAAAAGCAAGAAGACCCTGTATTCATCTCAGCCTGACTAATCTACAAATGGGTTTCTTCCCCATTATAACTCCTCTACTACGCTCCTTTGGAATTTTGCTTTAGGAGAGACACTAGCTATTATGAATTAATTGTTCTATGCCTTTAAAAATATATGTAAATCATTTCCTCAGCCTCTAGACATCTTTACACCCAGAAAATGTCTTTCAGAAGAATCTGAATCCATCTCCAAGGGGAAAATATCTCTGCCCCTTACCTCTATGGAAAAATGGGGTTTACCTTCAGTGAGAGAAACAAATGTCCATTTCAGAGAGAAAAATATTAACACAATGAGAGCCAATTTATTCCAGATCTCACTCACCCACCTATCAATTCCCCCCCTAGACTGAACTCCAAAATATCCTCCGGTGTAATTTCACCAGCACATTAAAACATGGAAGAACTTCTGTTGTGTTTCTTGTAAAAGAGAAAGTGAGTTCAGGCATCTAGATTCCATCTGTCTTGAATAAAAGTCTCCTCTCTTTGTTCAACTTTGTCCAGTACAACTTCTACTTAGATCTGAAAATAGGGGGGGAAATTAATCAGACTAAGTGATAATCTCCCAAATCAGAGAAATCCCAATGAGATTTGGGCTTCTAAAGCTGAGTAGAAAGTGTTAGAAACTGAAAGCACAAAAAGCTAAATGAGCAAGTTGTATCCATGGGGCAGCAAAGAAAAAAAAAAAGGTGTTTCAAAGAAAGAAGGTCCAGCCTAAGGGTTTTCAACCACTGCCTAACTAGTGTTTTGTTGTTGCACTTTTGTTTCCTTTTGTTTTTTGGTGGAGGCTTTTCTCTGTCTTGTAATATATATAACAACATGTGTGGTTTTTATCCATTCAAGACATTCAAGGCCAGGAGCATTTCTCCATTTTGACAACCAACATATTTCCACATGCTGCCCAATGTCTCAATTAAAAATATGGAGTTAGGATGGAATAAGGTCTACATGTGCATAATTACCACGATCCTTACAATATTTTCCAAGTCCACATTGAAACATTGCACCCACACTGCCTAATGGCTTTTCTTTAGGGAGTAATATATAGAACAATGGAACATATAAATGGAAAGTAAATGTTCACTTAGCTGAAATTTATTATCAGTCAGCAAAGTCAGAGAAGATTCCATCAGTGACTCAAGCCACCTAGGCCTGTACTAGAGAAACAATGTAACTGAATAGATTCCTTGCCTCAAAATGAGCTCATGCCATTGGCCATGCAATACACAGACATACATGCAGGCACAATATTCATACACATAAGAAAAAATACATAAACCTAGAAAGAAATTGTTACTCTTTGTCAGGTAAGTAAAATTAATGTAGCCCTGAGACAATTCTAAATAGATTAACAAGATTATATATTTTTGAATGATGGCATCAACATTTTAATAAAAATGGATTTTTAAAAACACATTACTGTTCTTTTTTTAATTTTTCTTTTTTGCTAAAATGACTCTTAAAAGAAGCTTCTTGCTAAGTGGAGTTTCCAATAATGTTTCCCCCTGAATAATAGCCCAAGCTATACTGTAAATTAATGTTGATGCTGTGAAATAGGTTGAAGTGCTGACTGTGAAACAGAATTGCTAATTATTAAAAAAAAGGATTGAAAATGCAAATAGCATGGAAATGCTTGATCTCAGCTGGCAGAAGCAAAAATAATCTAATGACAAATAACACCACATCAGCATCTCTGAGGAATGGAGATTTTGTTTTCCAGTACAAATGTGTTCTGAAATTTTCCATATATAGTTGGTGGATGACAAATATCCTGGACTAATAAGGTCCTTTATACTTGGAAGAAAATGATAAATTTTGTTTTTATTTTCTTAGTGTTTTTAAAATAAAAACTGTATTTTTTCTTTTGGTTCTCTCTATATATAGTTTATTGTATATTTTGAAACATGCAAAGGTACATGAAAAATATTTTGTAGAGAGTTGCAAGAGAAAGCAGCATGGTACATTTCAAAGCAAATAAAATCAAGGTCTGTTACACTCGCCCCTTAAATCTTCATGTAGGAACTCTTAGCCTTTTTTGTGTAATAGAAAGGAAGTCTCATTGAAACAAGGTCATGTAGAAAGAGCAGTTTCTCTAGGCATGTTCTGAAATGACTGACCTTGAATCCTGTTCATTAAGAAGATCATAAAAACATAGTTTTATAATTTTGATTATTAGAGGTATTGTATAAAAGAATAAAATAATAAAGTATCTACATTATATCAGGGTTATGTCCTCAACAATTTATGGCATAATTTCCATATGTCAAAAATTATTGAGCCTCTAAATAGGCAAATAAAGACTAATTAAAATTTCACACCCTCAAGTGGGAAATAAAGTCGTAATGAACAAGTGACAAATGTAATAAAAACAATCCTCTTCCCCCTTGCCACCACAGGAATTTACACAAATTTCAGTTCAGTTCTAAACACTGACCAGTGACGTAGGCTTTTGCTTTAGCAAAATATGATCATTTTGGAAGACTGAAATACATTTTAGTATATTACTTTAACAGGTCCCTTTGCACCCATTAGTAATGTGTCTAAAATACCCTTGATAAAATATAAACAACCTATTGTTTTATAATCTTATTTATATTATAATTATTAACATCTTGATGTGTTTCTTTAGTTCTAGGAAAAGACATAAATAATAACTGCTCATTACCATGAATTTTAGAGACATTTCTTAAACAACTGAAATGGGGTTGAAAATCTGGCTTGGTTGTTAAGAGTGAATCTTGCAGAGGAACAGCTTTTGGTTGTTAGCACTTACATTGGGCTGCCCACAATTGCCTGTAGCTACATCTATAGGGAGATCTCTTTTCTGGCTTTCAAGGCCACCCCTATCTACATAATGAGTTCCAGGACAACCAGGGTTACAAAGCAAAACTCTGTCTCAAGAAAGAAGAGGTAGGAGAAGAAAAAATGAAGGAGGAAGTAGGAGGAGGATAAGAAGAAGAGAGTAGAATAGAACAGAAAATAACAAGTACATCATTACAGGATTGTCATTCAAATATTGTCAACACTTTCTAAATTGCATGCAATTAATTAATTCCAAAAATTATTTATTATTGAATAATGAGTCCAATAATACCATCTACCAGTCCATATCCTTAAGTATTTATTGCCATCATCTAATCATTTAGTCTGAAGAACACTTTGGCAGAGTCTTTCTTAGAAAAATATTCCAAACCAGCTGATTCTAGCATGTGTAATTATTTACTAGTATCTATAAAATAGCACTTCATTTGTCCTGAAGCTTAGACCAGAGTTCCACGGTGGCTTTACTGTGATTTTTGAGTACCTGAATAGAGATCCAGTGACAGAAAATAACCCAAAAGGTGAGGGAAAGCATGTAAACTGAACTCACATGACCAAAGTTACAAATTTACTCTATTTTTGGAGTCTTTAAAACTTTATTTATTCATTCATTTATTTGTTTGGTTGGTTTTGTTAAGATTAAAGCTAGGACTGATGAGATTTCTTAGTAGGAAAGGTACCTACCACCAAGCCCGAGGCCTGAGTTTAGTCCCCATGAACCACTTAGGGAGAAAGAAACAACCCCTTGGCTTGACCTTTTACCAGCCAGGAATCACGTGACAAGACACATGTAGAGAAACAAATCAGCAAAATTTCAATAAAACTTTTTTTTTAAAACGACTAAACTAGCTGGAATTAAGCATATGTCTCAAAGATGTCTGGTGAAAACGAATGAAACCAAGTTGTGGAATGCTTACCCTTATTGTCTAGCGCCGCAGACAACGACATCCTGAGCCCTGGGGCTTTCAGCGGCTTCCACCAGGAATGTACAGTTGTCTTTTAGTATGGCCTTTTTCTAGATTGTCTGCCATCTTAGTGAACAAGATTGTCATGTACCTTTCCAATTCCAAACTTTATGCTGTAATAGTCAACACGTAGCATTTGTTGTTTTGTGGTGTCAATATCAGGAAAGATCTCTGTGTTCTGCTACCTCTAATATAAAACTTACATATTTAGACTTCTTGAAAACTTTAAATTGTTGCTCACTTTTACTAACCTACACTGTATCCCATAAAGAATAAGTCACAAGCTTTCTAAAGATGTCAAATTCCCACATTTCTATGCTAGTTTCATTATTTTTCTATCAGATAAAACTTTGAAATTAAAAAAAAAAATCTTTAAATCATTTTTGAGGGAGTTTTCTATTTTCTTTATCAATTAAAAGTTTTTTATGTTTGGAATCATTCATTGTAAGGGACTGGCTTCTGCAGTCCTCAGATTAATCTTACTATAGTTATTTCCTAGAAGAGCCATCAAATACACAGTATTAGCATAAGACCATAACTTTTCTTTTCACCTTTGCCAATATTAAGATTATGCTGCCATCTGATTCATAGGCCGGTTTACAGGCATCCATCATGTTAAATATATTTAGACTCTAAAATATCACTCATCAGGATTTTATTAACTCGTATGTCACGTATATTCAGACACATAGACACATGGTCAAGTCAGACTGTGCTTAATCTTACAAGAGCCTGGGGGATTTAAATGAAATTTGTTTAAGATTCACAACTATTTAGAATTTGGCTGTAGGAGTAAAACCCAATCCTGGAAATAAAAGAAAAATATGGTGAGGGAATAGAATGAAAACATGAGTGCCTTTGCAGATAAATTTCAGAGTAAACTCTCTAATTAGCAGTGAAAATGAGTCTGGGAACGCAGCTTGTTGGTGTAATTCTAGCTCAGCTTGTGCAAGGTCCCATGTCTGATCCCTCACTCTCCAATATTACTAATGAGAAAGTATATAATGATATATTTATTTATTCATTAATTCACTGATTCTCACCACAGAATAAAAAGAAAGAAGAGAAAGCTCATTAGGTAGGGTGTTTGAGATATGGAGCTATGAGGTTTTGCTTCTCTCACACCCTTATTGGAGTTTGGTGGCAATTTCCTCTTTTGAAATGCAATCTTGCTATAAAAATATGTAGTTAATGTGACATTAATTTCTGTTAACAAGGTACTTGCTTTTAAAATTGTGATATTTTATAAAAGTTGGAAAATATACTGCATAGTAGATGAACTGGAATTTAAGTTTGTGGAGCTCATTTCCACCTCTGGTAAGGTGGAAACAACATGAAAGAATTATTTCAACTGCTAGTATAATAATATATTTTTGGTACCTACCCAATGATCTTCTAATCCTGGAGGCACTTCCACTGTGGGCACTCAGTTGATGAGCTTCTTGACATTTAGAACTCACATTCCTTTGGGCAACAGAGATACTAAATATCTAAGCAAATAAACTAAAAAGAAAAGTTCCAACAGTGATACGTGCTATAAAGATTTAAAAAAAATACAAGGAAAGGGGACTAATAAAGAAGTGCCATTTTAATAGAACAGTTATATATGGTCCCACTAGAAGGGTGGCCTTGGAGCTGATGTCTGGAAGCCATGCTGAAGTAAGTCAGGCTAAAATTTGGTATCAGACAAGAGACCAGAAAAGAGGCCTCTGAGCAGAAGTTTGACTAAGGAGCAGCAAGGAAGAGAGTAGATAAAGTGCATAGGCAAGGGAAGAGAGTGAACTTACAGCCACAGTCAAGGGTAACATTTTTGGACTCCTATTAAAGACCATAGCAATGCATTAGGATTTCAGATATCTTTAGCAGAGCATTTGAAACCACACCTAAGGGAAGGCCCTGTTTTGACCAGTGGAGTCCTTGCACAGCTCCAGAGACCAGCCTGATGAGAGGCTGTGATAGAAAGAAGTAAAAACAGATGCATGGACACACATAAATTCTTGGATCACTTGATCCAAGTGCCTCCAGGATTAGAAGATCATTAGGTAAGTGTTAAACAGATATCATTATACTAACAGTTGAAATAATTCTCTCATATTGTTTCTACCTTACCAGAGGTAGAAATGAGCTCCACAAATTTTAAGTACAGTCCATCTTCTCTAATAAAGAAGCAGTAGCACTCCTGAAATTCAGCATGTTCATTACATTTGAGCATACAGTTGAATACTGGGGTGACTGCTTACAGGCAAACATGGCCAAGTTATTACATACAGATCAATTGGGCGACAGGTTTTGTAATATATAGCTAGGTCAAGGAAACAGGTTTAGATAATCTTGATAGGAGTAATGTCTATAGAGGAGCAATCTTTGGTTGTAAACATATTGGTGGTAGGGAGAAATCTATGGTGAACATTTTCTTCATACACTGTCAACATTCACACTTGGGCCAGAGGAAGGCTCTCTCATTCCTCTGATGGGGGTGAGTCTTTGCAATTTTCCCAAGGTCTGAGCTTATTGTCCTCAGCAAGGCCTGTTCTTGTCCTCAACATTCACTCGGTACTTCGCTCCCTCAGCGATTCCTCTTCTCCCCACAGTAAATAATTTTTACTTTTTATTCATTTATTCAGTGTGTTTTGTATATATTTAAGGCCCATTGCCAAAGTACTTATTATTTAAACATAAAAGATGATCAAATAGGTTGGTAACATGGTAGCTGTTTTGTCTTCTTAAATTAAACAGTATTTGAAGAAAGGCCAAAGGTCAACATTCCAAAAGTCAATACTGTTTTAAATGTTACTTTTATGATAACTACATAAATAAGCAGACAGAAATTAGATATTACTGAATGAACTTTAGACTATGACGGGGGATTTTCCTTGAGGAGGAGGTGAAGGTCACAAGCGTTTGATCAACATTCTGAGTATTCCCACTAAGTTTGAATAGAAAGAGATATTAAAAAACCTTTTTATTGTTTTGATTGTATTGATTATTGTTTCAAAATTATTATAGAATGTAAAGTGATAAACACTGTAAAGTGAGTATACTTTGAAAATGATTAAATGCAAATTTGACATAAAACGGAGATATCAATAAGCAGGATGTAAGAGCTAAACAGAGGATAAATTGTCCCCCAAAACACCCATCATTCAAATGATTGCGCTCAGTAAGACGTCACAGAAAAATTAGCATTAATAACTATTTTTCTCTAGTGTATAAAATGTAAATTCTTTTTTTATAAATATCCCCAGGACACGATGATATATAGACAATGTGTAATGATGGTGCTGTGGCTTCATTATGGAATGTGTGATGTAACACATCAGTGTCTTAGGACCAGGACACACTGGCATGGCAGGCTGAGGGCACATGTACAGGATCCATGAGTTGACTGGGGTTTCCAATGTGAAGAAGAATCAAGTGGTTACTCATTTGTGTTAGTGCTAATCACAAATTACATAACATTGCTAAACCAACATGGTACTGAAAAATATCATGAGAAAGTTGTTCTAGACTACAGTTTACACCTATAATAACTGATTCTTTTGAATAATATCATATGAACAGCCAATAAACTTAATGTCAAATTCATAGGATATCCACTTAAAACTGATTCACATTTTTTTGAAGGTCAGATGATCACTTTTGCGAGCAAAGAATACAAAGTAAAATTAATTAGCCTGCTAAAGCAGAGTTTTTCTCAGGTTGTCTTATGAAAATCTCTTTGTTGTTGGTGGTGGTGGTAGGTTTTTTGTTGTTGTTGTTTTGTTTTGTTTTTCAAGATAGGTTTTCTCTGTGTACCCCAGATGTCCTGGAACTCACTTTGTAGATCAGGCTGAATTTGAACTCAGAGATTCACCTGCCTTTCCCTCCTGAGCATTGAGTTTAAAGGTGTGCACCACTACCATCTGACTGAAATTTTCTCATTTCTGTGTTTGTATTGTGAGGTATTAATTTTCTTTATTTTGTTTAAACACCAAAATCTTTCTAAAGGCAAATGTAAAAATAATAATATAAAGTTAGTCAACTTATTATAAAACCTATGGTGGACCATTCCACCCCCCTAACATCTGCCAGGCAGTGACTTATGGTGCTATATGTCTTCATGTAACAGGATTTGATACAGAAGGGGAAAGTAGTTTGCTAGTGATCAGAGCAATGCGTATGGGGAGAAGACAAACCAAGATGTTCTGATGTGTTCAGTCAAACTGTGGTTTTTTGTTTTGTTTTGTTTTGTTTTAGCTCTTTGGAGCCTGCCACCCAACTCTCAAATTAATACAATGAGACTTAAATTTTACTTATGGATGTCTGGCCTTAGCTTGACGTGTTTCGATCCAGCTTTTCTAACTTAAATTATCCTGTTTCTCTTTAACTATGTTTTGCCTCTGGGTTTTTACCTTTCTTTATTCTATATGTCTTTCTTTGCTCTTACTCTGGGAATGGCTGTGTGGTTGGATGGCGGCTCTTGGTGTCCCCCTCTCCTCCTTTTCTCACTCCTCTGTCTTTGCTCAAGTGAAGATTTCTCCTCCTATTTATTATCTTTGGCTAGCAGCCCCACCTATCCTTTCTCCTGCCTAGCTATTGACCATCAGCTCTTTGTTAGATCAATCATGTATTTTAGACAGACAAAGTCACACAGCTTTATAGAGTTAAACAAATGAACATAAAATAATGCAACACATGTTTGCATCATTAAACAAATATTCCACAGCATAAATAAATGTAACACTTCTTAAGCTAATATTCCACAACACCAAACCTTCTAATTTATATTCTAAGCTACCTGTGGAGAAGCAGGGTTAAGAGTGGGTGGCAAGATTGGAATATGCCTTCATCTCCATCATGCCAGCCTAGAGGTTGCTCAGTATACACATGCAACTTGTTTGAATAATGAACTAATTGGTTTAATGATAAATTAGCTAAGCCCTAAGTTCATTACAAAATAATTATAGTAAATTAATTGTTCATAAAGAGAAAACTGACTCCTATAAGAATTTTATTTGGGCCAAATATATAAGAGGATCTTGTTTCCATGAATTAAGTGAAAATTAGGTTTATACTTTTCATGGTACATGTGGTTTATTGGATCTCAAATAAATATTTGGGCCTTCAGTTGGGAGAAGGAATGTTTTTTTAATGATTATAAGTGTTCCCTCTACAAATCCATCTGTGATTAAGGATTAATCTTTCAGAAGATCATCCATTATTCTATAGAAAATGTGAAAGAGCATCTTCATGAAATTAATATTATTGAAAATCCAAAACAGAGATAATTGCATGTTAATGTTTGGCTTAATTTCAACTAAAGTACTTCTTATCATACAGCTGGATGCTAATTGAAAAAATTCTTCCATCTGAGCCCATTTGCATTTGGTATACAATTGCAATTCTATGATTGTTAAATAGCAGTTGTATAGTATCTGGTATACAATTGCAATTCTATTATTGCTAAATAGCAGTTGTTAGTATTTGGTGTACAATAGTAACTCTATTATTGCTAAGTAGCAGTTATATAGTATTTGGTATACAGTTGTAATTCCATTGTTGTTAAATAGCACTTGTGTAGTATTAGGTATAATAATCATAATTCTGTTATTGTAAATAGTAGTTTATAGTATTTGGAAGAATGTTGAGTGTCTGATATACTATTTTGCAATGGTCTTCTACCAGCCTATAATCTTTATTTCACAAACTGAAATAACTTGAATATGGAAAATGTTAGATACATTTTAGTCATATTCATCCCTTTCTTATCTAGTGATATTATTTACTTCAAAGCAAAAGACAAACAACATATACAGGGATAATACCATTACCATTATTATACAAAATTAACTGGCATAATTATGGTTCCAACTACATTGTTATTTTGAGTTTTTAAACTTGGATTATGAATATCAACCATTTTTACCATTCAATTTTTTTATATAAAACAAAATATTTTAAAAAATGTGTTATCTCTTAATTCAATGCAGTAATAATGCATAGCACTACAAATCACAGACATCATTAAAACAATGGTCTGAAAGGTAAGTCTAGCCACAAATGTAAAAACCTTCTTATGTCCAGGTTATCACATGCCACCAAGAGGGACACCCTTTGTAAAGCATTGCTCAATTTTAAAGAATTCTCCAAATGTGTAGAACTACTTAAGCTTTGTGGAATGAGATAAACCCAAATGCTGTGTCAGTGTGCTGTGAAACAAGTAGATAAACAGTTTGACAGAATAAAAAAGCATCTGAATATGATTAAAATATGTCTCCAAACCGAGTTCCAGGAAAGGCGCAAAGCAAAATGAGAAACCCTGCCTCGAAAAAACAAATATATAGTTTTTATTTGGCACACCATAGTCATATAAAACTTTTGTGAATGAATATGCATGTAGGGTAAAAACATATAATATTTTCTTTGTAGTTAGTGAGCAAAGATGGGGGCATCATGCCATGCACTAGAGACTACAAGCTAACTCCCAAGAGGCTTCAAAGAACCCTTTCTTATCTGAGTGCATTTCTCATCTTATAAGACTCAAAGCTCATTTTAAAGAATCTGCCATCAATATGCCTTAAAATGCTTATCATATTAGTGTCTTAGAGACCAGTTTCCTGTTACCCTGATTATAAAAACTTTTTATGCAAATCAGAATGCTGAGTGAATACATATAGTAAAGCAAATCATACATTGAAGAGAAATTAGGGGCCATTAATTATGATAAGAAGAGCTGGAAGAAGGAAGTTTGAATTTGTGACAGTGTGATATTTCCATGGACATAGCAAGAATTGTCTTATTTAGGGGCCTGACAGGAGAGAATTGTCAGCTAAAGCAACTTCTCTTGATCATCTTCACTAGGGTCTGAAACTACAGAAGTATTTTAATTACTTTTTATTATTAAATATTCCAATCACCACTTCTTTTTAGAGTAGTGCAGTAAAATAGAACTAAGTATCTCAACATCTACAAGCCAAGTGTTATGACCTATTATATATTGCATTTACAATTTTAATTTGCCAGATATTTTCTGACTGGATATCAGACCTACTATGTGAGATGGAACCCATACAGATCTCTATTAAAGGGGGCAAGCATTTGTGGCTAGATAGGTTATACATCCTAGGAGAGAATTTAGCTGTACTATTTTGCATATTATCCCCCCTCCAAATCTCCAAGATCTTCAAAGAAGAGGAAACAGAAAGATTCTAAGAGATAGGGGTGGTTGATAACACCAAGGAAACTGTGTTTTCCAGACTCAAGACGACAGTTGTATAGTTTAACACAGAGATTGTGACAACATTCACAAGACTGGTGTAGGCTCAAACCAAACAATATCTAGGACGGAAGGAGAAGATGAGCATGAATTCCCACCACTAGTGAAGGAACTATTGACATTTGATATCTGGTAGAGGGACAGTCATAATTAGCCATAGTCTACTGTTGCATAAATCCTAATTGGTCTTAATAATAAAAACCTGGAGTCAGATATAGGAGTAAATGCTGAAAGATCAGAGAGACAAAAGAGCAAAGCCATAGCCACCCCTTACCTCACCAAGTCTTCAGACTGAAAGAGCCAAGGTCCCATCTCTACCCTACCTTATCATTTCCTCTCTCTGCCTAGCCAAATCACTTCCTGTTTTCACCATCCTTGTGCTGATATTAAAGGCATGAGATCCCAAGTGCTAGAATCAAAGGTGTGTGCCACCATTGCCTGGCTCTGTTTTACTTTTAAACTGGATCAATCTTGATGAGGGTGGCCTTGAACTCACAGAGATCTGTCTGCCTTTGCCTCCTGGGTGCTGGGATTAAAGGTGTATGCCACCACTACCCGGCCTCTATGGCTAACTAGTGGCTTAGCTGCCCACTCTCATCTTCAGGCAAGCTTTATCTGTTAGATCACAAACAAAATATCACCACATTTCCCCATTTTTTTGTCTAAAATAAAAAAGGTTATATCTAATATAAGAAAAACTATATACAATAAGTACAATAACTATATATGATACATACATGCAATAAATGCATCAGCAATGTCTAGTGAATTTGCATTAGACAAATTCAGAGAAAATACTCCATTATCTATAGTTTCTTGGAGAGTCCAAAGTTTGTACCTAATGGACTTTCTTTTTTTTTTTTTTTTTTTTTTTTTTTTGGTTTTTTTGAGACAGGGTTTCTCTGTGTAGCTTTGCACCTTTCCTGGAACTCACTCTGTAGCCCAGGCTGGCCTCGAACTCATAGAGATCTGCCTGGCTCTGCCTCCCGAGTGCTGGGATTAAAGGTGTGCGCCACCACCACCCAGCCCTAATGGACGTTCTAACCTAACTTGCATTACCATTTAAAGCTGTCTTTCAACTTTATATACTTTACACCTCTTTAGTGAGTTTCTTTTTCAGACAAGGAAAACTATAACTAGCTGGGCAGTGGTGGCACATGCCTTTAATCCTACCACTCAGGAGGTAGAGCCAGGTAGATCTCTGTGAGTTCAGGCCAGCCTGGTCTACAGAGCGAGATTCAGAACAGGCACCAAAACTACTCAGAGAAACCCTGTCTTGGAAAAAAAAAAAAAAAGAAGAAGAAAAAATATAACTATCTAGTCTTCAACTCCCTCAGAGACCAAAGAAGAAAATAATATTACCTGAGTAAAAGGAAGTTCAAGTAAGAGACTTCCAAAAAATTGTGAGAAATGACAGAAACAGCTGGCTGCCTGGACAGTCAACCAAGGTTTCACTGTAACTTTGGGGCATCCATCTTCAGCCTACAGGCCTAGAATATCTGACAGACTCTTCTGTGAAGCAGGATATTATGAAGGGCTGTCCTACCTTTTCTTGACAAAGTTCAGTCATCCTTTCTTTTGTGTCTTGCTTGTCCCATTTTGGACAGCATACTGTCAGCAGTTGAGGCAAGGGTATTTTTTTGTCCAGTGGCTAACTTTTGCTATGAAGAAAGTAAGCTCCATATGGAATTTTTTTTGTCAATGCCCATCATCTTCACTGAAGTAGATTGATGCTGCCAGGAGCAGACATGTCTCTGTGTCATAAAAAAAAAAAAAGAATGTTAGTTATTAAAACATCTTAAATGCCATATTCTGCACATCTCTGAAATGTTTGAAGATAACCTGTATATCTAAAATCTGTGTTTGCTCTTGAAAACATGCCTAATAGGACTACAAATTTGATTGTAATAGGTAACTAATTACTAACCTGCATTTCCCTATATCCTAATTAGTCTGCAATAATAACTTCCAAGGACTAGAAATTTGTATTACATTGTTAAATGACATGTATAGGTACAATACCTTGAACAAAAGTAGAAATGTATGTACAGTATATTCTAACAAAAATAATCTCAAATTTATATCAATATACAAAGATCCATATCAATGCAAAATATTTAAAACAAGAAGTTGCTTTTTAAAAGGAGATTCAATAATATACCCTTATATTCTATCTACATACTTCCTCCTTTTTTCAGAGTAGATTCAATAATCTACTTTTTATCTTATCATTTCTATATTCTCCTCCTTTTTTCTTTTTCAAACAAGAACCCTGAATCCAATCTTCATTCAGCTTTTTTTCCTGACCATTAACAATAATAACTTGTAACAATCACCTTAAATGACGACAATGACAAATATCCATAACCCTAGAAAGACCAAAACGCACCCAACCCACCTCTTAGAAATGTGGGCATTGTGTTCTTAACTACTGTCTGTGGAGTGATGATATCTTTAGGGGATCCTGAAAAAAAAAATTTGGGTTAATGTCAAGTCCTGGGAGAGGTAGCTGTATCATTTGTTGTCCATTCTCTGAATTATGAGTAAGTGCAGGGCTTGTCTCAAGTCATGGCTAGAGTAGTCTGTGAGGCTGGATCATCTCAGCTAGCCACTGTGAAATTGTCTTGAGCAGTTTGTAGTCCAAAGCCAATCTTTAGGTGGTGTTTTTTTCAGCTTACTGGCATTATCATAGTCCGGTGGAATTGTGGTGGTAATCTAATTGTACTGAAATGTGATTTTGATTGTATGTTAATAAATAAAGTTACCCGGGGGTCAGAGCTATTAGAGCCATAGCAAGAGTGTGGTGGTGGTGGTGGTGGTGGTGGCACATGCCTTTAATCCCATAGATCTCTGTGTGTTCAAGGATACAGCCAGCATTGGAGACATATGCCTTTAAGACCTAGGGGGCTGTACATTCAGACAGTGATGAGGCAGTCACGAGTTTGGGTTTACAACCAATGAGAAGGCAGAATGACTATGAAAGGATTTACACACAGGAAATAGCTCTCTTTTGGGAAGCTGGGACACCGCAGGAGGAAGGGTGAGATTTTAGCTCTGAGCTCTGACCTCTCGGCTTTCTCTTTTACATTGGTTCTGTGTT
Source organism: Peromyscus leucopus (assembly GCF_004664715.2). Lineage (NCBI taxonomy): Eukaryota > Metazoa > Chordata > Mammalia > Rodentia > Cricetidae > Peromyscus > Peromyscus leucopus. The sequence goes on from NC_051075.1 coordinate 12,355,592, forward strand.
TCTTATTTAATAAGACTGTTGGATACATCTAAATCTGGCGCCCAACGTGACAAGAATTCATTAAAAACTGCTTGGCTTGGCGGCAGGTCCGCTTTCCCGCAAGGGCGGATGCCAAGTGGTTGGCTTCCTAGTCTGAGCGGCAGCTTCTTAGTCCAAGCGGCGACTTCCTAGTCCAAGTGGAGGCTTCCTAGCCTGGGTCTAGGTCTGCTTGACTTCAGGCTGGACTATCTGTGAGCTGCTTGCTTAAAGCCGGTGCTACAAACAACTCAGACCTGCCCTGCCGAACAGGGCCCTGCCTGTAAAGCCAACGCATGTGGTCGGAGCTTAAGGAAGCCAGACCCAAGCCTTGACTCTGCACAAGAGGGAACACGTGGCTGGATTTAAGCTTTACCCGGCTATGCTTTCTTGTGCGTTCTCTCTCTCTCTCTCTTTCTTCTCTCTCTCTCTCTCTCTCTCTCTCTCTCTCTCTCTCTCTTTTCTTTGGATTTACACCTTGGACACTAGGTGGCTGTTTTGAAAATCCCCTCGGATTTCTACTGTTCTATGCAGATTTGGTAAGTCACAACATATCAGATATTCTAAAGGAAACTATTTAAAAGAGAATTTTTTTCCACATTAAAAAAAAATGGGTTTTATGTGTACATTGGAAGAAAATTGGTTTTTGTTCGAAATTTTAGGCAGTCTGACAAAGGAACAACTATATGAGAAGATTGGTATTGGTGGAATTATGCAGTTTATCACTATGCTAATCCTCATTTTAATATTTAAAAAGATAGTCAATTTAAGTGCCAGGATAACAGCTTTAGAAAACCTTGTTAAACCTGTAAAAATTCAGACAGAAGAAATTAACAACGAAGTTGTTTCAAGTTTGGATCATAAGGTTATAGAAAGAAAGCCTGTTTTCACACAGTCACCCTTAATTTATCCTGTAACCGTACAGCAGATGCCTGATCAAATGGCTACACAAAATATTTGGGCTCCAATTGAAATGTTGGATTTAAAAAGGTTTAAGAAGGCAATAGTATCTTTTGGCAGGCATTCCCCATATGTAAAGCAAATGTTAAACTCTTGGTCAACATATAATAGGATTGTACCACAGGACTGGCGGGACCTTGCACAAGGTGTTCTGGAACCCAGCCAGAGACTTCAATTTCTGACCTGGTTTAAGGATGATGCTAAAAACATAGAAAAACAATGGAGGGATAAAGGAATACAAGTTTGCCAGGGGTCAGCTTATCGGAGAAGGCCAATATGCTTCAGTAAAAACACAATGTTTATATGATGTCCAAACCCTAATTTTATGTCGAACGGCAGCCTTGAATGCATGGGACAGAGTTGAGGAACCAGGAAAAAAATCTGAGTCATTTACAAAGGTGATGCAAGGCCCAAAAGAGTCTTTTACAGATTTTTTACCAAGACTAGCTTCAGCAGTAAAGAGAATGGTCTCGGATTCAGAAGCTAGTAAGGCAATAATTGAATCTTTGGCCTTTGAGAATGCAAATGCAGCATGCAAAAGAATAATCAGGCCATTAAGGGCAAGATCTGCACATTTGTAAGATTGGATTAGAGACACAATTAATGTTGAGGCTGATGAGCATGATGATATGTGGGTAGGAGAAGTAATTTCAAAAGGTTTGAGGAGTGTTAGATGTTTTGGATGTGGAAAGCAAGGACATTTGAAAAGGGACTGTAGACAGGTCATTCCTAGAAACAATGTTTCTTCAAGGAACAATGGCAACAGAATGCCCCTTCCTTCTGGAGTATGCAGAAGGTGTGGTAAGGGAAAACACTGGACCAAGGAATGTAGATCAACAAAGGACAGACAGGGTAATCCTTTGCCTCAGTCTTCGGGAAACTCCCAGAGGGGCCTCGCGCAGGCCCCCATTGCAAATCCAGTTCAAACCTTTCCTGCAGCCATAGAGGAAATCCCTGCTCTGAGCGATTAAATAACCAAATGCTTATTGGAATAAATCATGCTGGTCAGGATGATGAAACAGAGAGAATAGAAAATTCAGGAGAAAACATAAAGAAAATTTTTTGGCAAACTTTTATTAATGAACAAAGACCAAAATTAACGATAAAAATAAATGGTGTTTTGTTGTCTGGTCTGGTAGACACAGGTGCGGACGTTACCATAATTGCACCAGAATTTTGGCATCCAACTTGGCCTCTTCAGGAGGTAAATGTTCAACTCTTAGGAATTGGGACATTATCTCAGGTGAAACAGAGTGCAAGATGGCTCGAATGTATAGGTTCAGAAGGACAGAGAGGAAAATTAAAAATTATGTGGCTAACATAACTATGAACCTGTGGGGTTGAGACGTGTTGCAACAATGGAATACTCAGATTAACATCCCTCCAATCTCAGAAACAAATCATAAACTAACACATGTTACTGAGAGAAATATTAGAAGATATTGCTCTAATGAGTGGTCACCTGCCATCCATATTATACAAGAACAGGGCACAATAACTGATGATCTTCCAAAGACACCAACAGCTCTACCTTTAAAATGGTTAACAGACAAGTCTATATGGGTCCAGCAATGGCCTTTAACAACAGAGAAACTCCAGGCTTTAGAAGAGCTGGTAGAAGAACAGTTAAATGCTCAGCATATTGAAGAATCAACCAGCCCTTGGAATTCTCCTGTATTTGTTATTAAAAAGAAATCTGGTAAATGGAGAATGGTAACAGACCTTAGAGCAATTAACAAAGTAATTCAGCCAATGGGCTCTCTACATTCTGGGATGCCTTTGCCTACTCTATTACCAAAAGGATGGCCTCTCATAGTTATTGATTTAAAAGACTGTTTCTTTTCAATACCCTTACAAGAAAAAGACAGAGAAAGATTTGCTTTTACAGTGCCTACTTATAATAATTCTCAACCAGTTAAAAGATTTCAATGGAGGTCCTCCCACAGGAAATGTTGAATAGCCCAACTCTGTGCCAATACTTTGTACAACAGCCATTGGAAGTGATACGTAAAAAATTTCCTAAATCTATAATTTATCATTATATGGATGATATTTTACTAGCTGACTCAAATGCAGATACTTTAGAAAGAATGTTTGAAGAAATAAAGAAAATTTTGCCTTGCTGGGGATTACAAATTGCTCCTGAAAAAATACAAAGAGGAGATTCTATTAATTATTTAGGATATAAAATAGAGCTACAAAAAATTAGACCCCAAAAGGTGCAAATTAGGAGAGATAGACTATAGACTCTTAATGACTTTCAAAGATTATTTGGAGACATTTCTCATCTACGAACTATTGTTGGGGTAAAAAATGATGAACTGACTAATTTGTTCAAAACCTTAGAAGGTGACAAGGACTTAAATAGTCCAAGAGAATTATCACCTGAAGCTGAGAAAGAATTGGCCTTGGTAGAAAAGAAAGTGCATGAAGGACACGTGGATCGTATTGATACAAAGCTGGATTGCCTTTTGGTTATTTTACCTTCTAGGCGTTCTCCTACTGGAATATTAATGCAGAGGGAAGATATTATATTGGAATGGATATTTTTACCAAATAAACCAAATAAAAAATTGAAAACTTGTGTAGAAAAAAATCTCTGACTTGATTTACAAAGGAAAATTGAGACTTTGTCAATTAGCAGGCATAGACCCAGCAGAAATTGTCGTATCATTAACTAAGGAGGACATTGAAAAATTATGGACAGAAAGTGAACCTTGGCAAAGAGCTTGCAGTAATCTTTTGGGAGAAATTAACAGCAAATATCCCAAAAGCAATAGAATTGATCTTATAAAGAGAGCTGATTGGATCTTGCCTCGAATTGTACAGCAAAAACCCATATCTGGAGTTATATAAAGAAATGAAAGTTAGTAGTTAGACATTACAATAGAACTTGTAGTCATATTAGATATGTTTTAAAAATTGAGCAGAGATGTTTTAGACAGGTCATCTTCAAACCCTTCAGAGTTCTACAGAATATGGCATTTAAAATGTTTTAATAACTTATTAATTTTTTCTTTTTTGAGACATGTCGGCTCCTGGCAGTACCAATCTACTTCAGAGAAAATATGGGCATTGAAGAAACTGTATACGGAGTCAACTTTCATTGTGGCAAAAGTTAGCCACTGGACAACAAAGTATCCTCGAATCAACAGGACAAAATGGACAGAGTGAACACAAAACAAGGGACTACTGATTCTTGCCTAAACAAGTGTGGTTGAAAATTAATTAGGATAGAAAGTGCATTAGATACCTCTTGGATTTACAAAAATAGGATAGATAATGGAATTATTTTCTCTGATTTGTGAAATACCTGTTTAGGTATTTATTACTTGTATATATTGTATATAGTTATTGTAATTTTGTATATAGTTTTTCTTTTATTAGTTATAACCTTTTGCTTTTTTTCTTTTTATTAAAATAGAAGAGGGGAAATGTGGTGGTAATCTAATTGTACTGAAATGTGATTTTGATTGTATGTTAATAAATAAAGTTGCCCGGGGGTCAGAGCTATTAGAGCCATAGCAAGAGTGTGGCAGTGGTGGCACACGCCTTTAATCCCATAGATCTCTGTGTGTTCAAGGATACAGCCAGCATTGGAGACATATGCCTTTAAGACCTAGGGGGCTGTACATTCAGACAGTGATGAGGCAGTCACGAGTTTGGGTTTACAACCAATGTTAAGGCAGAATGACTATGAAAGGATTTACACACAGGAAATAGCTCTCTTTTGGGAAGCTGGGACACCGCAGGAGGAAGGGTGAGATTTTAGCTCTGAGCTCTGACCTCTCGGCTTTCTCTTTTACATTGGTTCTGTGTTTCTTATTTAATAAGACAGTTGGTTACATCTACATGGAATCATCAATGTAGAAGATAGATGGTTGTAATTTCTATAATATCCAGTTGCAATAAAATATATTTAAAATGTCAATTTTCTACCCAGAACAACAGTATTTTAAGGGTTAAAGAAATCACTGAGGGTCACCAACTCCTTCCGAAGCGGTACTGCAGTATTTATATTTTCATGCTAAATATTTTGCTGTGATTGATAATTTCTTCTTCAAATACTGCTTTTTAATTAACAGGTAGGCATTAGTTATTAGATACTTAAGCCTTGAATTTACATCAAATTTGTTTTCTCCTAAAATATATCATCTCTGTGTTTTACTATGCACCTTGTGCTCATGTATATGCTTCAGATGGGACACAGGATGACAAATATATTATGTGAACCAGATGATTTCCTACTTCATGAATGAAGCTCTTTGTCTTAGCTTAATGTCCACTGTAATTCTTATACTTTTTGTTTTAAAATGATTTATTTTCACAGAAACCAATAGTAATATTTATCATACAAATTTGTATCAGTGAGCATATTCTCCTTCTCAGGGGTATTTGGTCTATCTACTATTTCATCTGGAGATTTAATTGAATATTCTGTCAATGAACATATATACTTTAACTTCAGGGCATGCATTTTTACTCTGATTTGATCCATCATGTTAACCTGACACTGGGATTCCTTAAAAACTGCTCTAAATATTTTCTCTCCAGATTTCAGTTTTGCCCATTTTAATTATTGACTTTCCATTCTGTCTAGTAAACCAAATGTGAGTATTGGTTCACAAAATCTTTCCCATGATTTTTTGGACAACTGATGGTTTGCATTCATAACTCCCTGTTTGGTTTACTAACAGGTATCTCAGATCCCTCAGTCTCTTCATATGAGAACATATTTTCTGAGATTTTTTTGGATTAACTCACAATTTGTTTTTCATTTCCCTTCCAATTTCTAGGAGTTTTGTTGTTGTGGTGGGGAAGAAAGTTGTCTTCCATTCATCTATTCATCTTTTCATTCATCCATTGAGTATCATTTCCTAAACACAATGTCAGACATCAACACCAAATGGTAATGAGACAGGACTTCACATTTAATATGACTGATAAGTAATGTGCATAAAGTGAGGCTATAATATAACTGTTATCAACACAGTATAGGTAAGAGGAGAACAGAGGGCCAACAAATATTTCTCAACAGAGTGGATATTTAGCTATTAAGCACAGAACCCTGCCCGACAATGGAAGTGAGAAATTCCAAGCAAGCTGACCTTACTCATTGTTAAACTTTGTTTCATTCACTAAACTGCAAACTTCTTGAATCATATTCTAAGCAAGGAGTGGCAAGTTAGACCTGTCATCTCAGCACATGGGAAACTGAGACTGGAGAATTGCTATGAGTTCGACTCCAGCTTGCATTAAGAAAGTTAGATGATGTATCAAAACTCCACCAAGAATAATAATCATAAAATGATATCCAAAGTGTTTTGCTTTCTCCTTATTTTTGTTTTTTTGTTTTATTTTTGTAGTTGTTGTTTGTTTATCTTTCTATTGTGACACAGTTTTTTTGGTTATTGAGACTTTAATGATCAGCAATTTTGCTTCTCTTGCTGACTTTACTCACTCTTTTTCATATTACCTAATTCAGAATATCAGAAAAAATGTATGTTTTATGAAAAGACGTTTAATTTGATTTGAATAAAATAATCAACATTAGGTTGCCAGTGAGGAGACTCAGAGGGTAAAAGCACTTACTGTCAACTCTGATGACCTGATTTGGATCCTCAGAACCCACATGGTGGAAGGAGAGAACCAACTCCTGAAATTCGTATTCTGACCTCTGTGCATGTGCTATGACACACATGTGCGCACACCCACACAAGTACATAAACACACACACACACATACACACACACACACACACACACACACACACACACACACACACACACTACTAAGTAAATACTTGTACATTTTCTTTAAAGAATCAATTTTGGGTTTTGTTTTTTGGATAATGTCAGAGAAAAATAAAATTTGAAAAAAACGTATCTAGTTTATGAAATATTTGTAAACAAATTGATTTCATTTGAATGTCTATGCTGAGAGGCACAGTTTTCTTATGTTTATTTTATTTTGTATGTATAAAGCATTTTTTCATTTAACAATATACAATACATAATAGCCATGTTTTCATGCCAGTGTTTACACAATAGCCACATTTTCTTAAGTTTATGTATCATAGAATTTTGATTACATCTTATTGTAGGATGGATGTAGATATGTTGTGCTAATAGGCTTGAATTTCCCACAGGCCATATGAAGTCTTGAGTTTAATGTATCTTTTGTCGTCTGGAATGTAGATGTCACTGCTTTCTTAAATCTGGCATTAGCCTCCCTTAATCCAAAAATGATTTTCTACTGCCTTACCAAGAATCTCTGAGCCAACATCAAGCCATCTTTGGGCTTGATTTGTTCAAGGTTGACTTCATATGGTAAGTAGAGTGAAATGATGACAACATGCTCTGAAATTCACTATTGAAGGTAAAGACAGTAACTTTCTGATATTTACCTGTGTCTATATTAGTTCATTTAAAGAAATTGTTACTGGGTTGCTATAAAATATGTATTTAAAATGGTTGTTCAACTTACAAAAGTGCAATGATAATGCATAACCTAAAATATTTCTGTTCTAACATTTATTAATTGTACAAAATAATGGGTTTTATTATGACATTTATGCATAAACCTTATGCACTTTAATCATCTTCAATCCCCTATTATCATATCTTGCTCTCCCTTCCTGTTCCCCCTCCTCTACTTCCCATCCTTCCTTCTACTTTCATGTATTATATTATCTCTATTGTTTTTTATTATCGTTACATATATACATACATATATAAATACAGTGTGTTGAGTCCATTCAGTGTTGTGTATATATAGTCAGTCCTAAGAACACACACACACACACACACACACACACACACACACACACACACATATACACAACACTGAATGGACTCTCTTATGTTTAATATGTTCATTTTTTTAGGAAAGCTGAGTCTATGTAACTGACTTGATTCTATTGCTTTAAAAAGGAGGCTCGTGTACTCCTACGGAAATGCCTGCCTTTGAATGCTCATAGCAGAACAAAGGAATGAGAGAGCAACATCAGCACAACATACAACATAGAAGAATTGCCAGTCATTCCATAACCTTAAGATAATTTGCTAGTTGAAAATAAAATGAAACTCCATCCTTAGTGCTAGCAGAAATGAGAAAAGCTCATGTTTAGTCCCAGTCTGGAGGGAATACTCTTCGGCAGGCAACAAATGCAAATTGGATCAAGACACATTTTCAGCATAAAAGACACATGGCCAGATGGCCTTCTGGCAAAGGACAGGGAAGACTTGATTAAACTGTCCTGTGATGGCTTCAGATTCAGCCAAGTGCTACCCTACAATGACTCGTCAGAAAGAATAAAAGAGGACACTCAGGTACTAGGCATGGTTTTGGCATGATTTGGGTTTAATGTTCCTTTGTAGATACTTCATTTTTCTGTAATCCCTTTCAATAAAGAAAAAAATTACAAAATTAATTTTACCCAAGAAGAGCATTTTTCCTGAACTAAACTGGAGTGTTCTCAGAAAAAAATCTTCAAAACCTTGGTGAAGACTCACCACTCACTAAGCATATTTTGCTTTTCAAGGCAAACACAATGTACATATCCATCTACAAGCACAGCTATGTCAAGGTGAGTTAGGAGGCTGCACTTTTATGATATCAAACAGCAACAGGAAGGACTGTAAAACTTCTGTCCAAATGCAGCCATGACTCCTAAAGGACTTGTTATCTGTGCCTGTCTTTCATCTCTCCCCTTTCTTCCTGTAGGTAAATCTCCATTATGCTTTCAAATTTACACTGGATCCACATGTAGGATTTATCCATTACATATTTTTCCACCTTCTGCAATGGAATAAGCAATGGTAATATTTTCTATCACTGGACTCAGTACATGGTTTAGGAGTAGACACATTACTCAAAGTTGGCATCTGTTTTGGAACTAGAGTATATGCTGTGGGAGTGCCTCTGCTTCTCATGCCTTCAAATGCTAACAAACATGCTGCCTCATTACTGGGACACAGTAAAATGTGCCTAGCAATAAGTGCTAAACAGTCAGCTGACAACCGCAAGAGATGCAGCATAAACGGTGCATTTTCCAGGCCGGGCTCATCTGGATGGGATGCAGAAAGCAAGCGAAACCAAGCACAAACAGGTAAACAGGATGATAACACATTTAAAGACTTCTACTCAGCAAAGAAAGCTATGGGCCGAGAGAGGAGATAGAGTGCAAAGTGCAGGGGAAATGCTGGCTGTTCATCAACAATACTCAGGTTATATAAAGAACTCAAGAATCTAAGCTTCCTTTTAATAGCAGATTCACTTTGCCCTAATAGCCAACTATCATGTTGAATCAGTCTTTGAAAAATCCCCTTTGGGAAGGGGAGTCACAATAGTAGTTTTGAAGCTCAAAGATCATAGGATATTGTTTTAAGAACAATGACAAGAAAAACAAGAATCAATTTAAAAGAGAACAAAAGATTTTTGGGGGATACTTCATGTAAAAGGTACAAGCAAGAGAATGGGAACAAGTAGGGGAACTTTAGAACAAGATGTCTAAGGAAGGTCAGTGAAAGTAAAGACAGAAGAAAAAATAATTCTGCAGGTAAAACAGCTTAGCTGAATAAAGCCTCCTCCATTCCAGTGAAAAGAGGTGATACCTTCTCTGTGTCTGGATTGGGAAGAAATAGAGAAGCTTTGCAATGTTGTCTTCTCCAGTTATATCCTGGAAACATGAAGAGGTGTGCAGAGGTAGAAACAGACTCAAAGGTGTCCAAATCTGGACATTCTCGTCGGAATGACCCTCTGCATGACCTTCTGGCTTTGCTTATCTAACTCAGTCTCTTACACCATTTTCTCTTTGTTGCTCTTTTCCTCATTAACTATATGACTTTTGAAATTATTTAAAATGTATGAGCTCTTGTGTTAATCATTTGACTTCTCACCTTATATGTTACCCTATTTCTCTGCATTCGCTCTTTTTAAGAGTTTCTGGGTTTCCGTTTGGTATAAACAACACATTGCTTGATGTTAGATTACATGGATTTCTCCTATTATTACTATTACCATTAAATTATTGAAATTAAATTTCATTTAAAATTTGTTGATTTATATAACATTATTTTCTTACATTTATTTCATTTTCTTTTAGATGCAATGTGAATTATAATACCATCCTTTGTCAAACTACCCTTCCTTATGTCACATATTTGATTTTTTTTTCAAATTGTTTTATAAAGTTATATTTATGGACCTGAAAATTATTTCTTTTTCAGTTTCATACTATTGAGATCATAGTGACATGGTAGTGCAATGCAAAATAAATGACTACAAAAAATTCCAACTGGATTTTTTCCCCAAAAAATAGATATTACTAACAAAGATGCTGGCTAATAAACCCATCCCCTCAAAACAACTGCAAAATTAGGCAAATGGAAAATATGACTCTGGGAAGACCTTGCAAAATATAAAAAGTTGAGAAGCTACCATTCTCAGAATGCTGTCAGGACATTAAGAGACAGGGAGTTTTGTGTGCAGGGGCTACTCTCACACCCAAAGTCCAGCTGGGTCAGAATAGCAGCCACCATATAAAGCTAAGAGCTTCAGCTCACCGATCACTGCTTTGACTTGCTAGAGGGCAAATGCATAAGCTAGACCATCTTATTTGTGAAAATAACAAACCTGACAAGAAAGAAACAAGAAATCTTTTAATCCTGCCTTGGAATGTGTTCCCATTAGTGGAAAGAAGTGGACCTAGCCCATATTCTACCAGGAAATCATAGAAGTATATAGACATTAGAAGAATGAGGTGCATCTTTGTTTATCCCTGGTGGAAGGCACATGCAGGCTACAAGCACATGTAGGGAAATCCCAAGCGACAGTGGAAACCAAATGACAAAAGAAAATTGAAAGCTGTCCTATCTGTTATGAAGTCCTTGAACTAAGCATGTTTCCAAGTACGGAAGGCAGGAATCCTCAGGGCTCACAATGAATGAGTCTGAATCTAGGTGATCACTGAGACATGCAGATGCAGGAGCAGCCTCTAGAAAGCAGGGAAAACAAAAACATAAGACTTTCAAAAACTTAGTAGAAACTTCAGCCACTTCAGAATCCAAAGTGGGTAGAATAGACTATCTAACGCATTCAGTGGTTAACTACAAAATCTATGCAGCATGAACAGGAACCGAAAATGCAAATTATGTAAAAATACTCAGGTGGTTGTCAGCAGAAACCATTGAAGCACTTTACAAATTCTGGCTGCAAGAAAAAGCTCAGTAAAGCAATTATGCATGCTTGATAAACTTTTAGAAGCCATGTTCAGGAAGTATAAGAATAAGAGTGTCCCAATAATTAACAAATAGAGTCTCAATATATAATCAAATTATGTGTAAAAATCAAGCACACACTTTAAAGAGAAAAGTACTATAACTTAAATAAAAATGTAATATTTTTAGATAAATATTTGAAATAGGATCCTGAAGATGAATTGATTTATCTAATCTGAAGACAGAGGAGCATAATTTATACAAAGTCCTCCCTCTGCCCCAAGTATGTGATGACACTCACCAATCACATATACAAGTAACAGGAGCAACAGAATGAAAGCAAAGAAAAACTTGCTGAAAATAAAAAAGACTTAAAACTTTCCAAACTTAACATTAAAATTTGAGCCAACCAAGAAGCCCAACAAACCTATCAGGACATGAAGGGAGATACACATTTACACAAGCAGACAAAGTACAGGTAACATTGTATGAGACAAAGCTAAAATTATCCTGAAAGCAGCAAGAAAGACATGATTCATCATGCACAAGAGAAAATATGGTTGTTGACTAATGTCTCATCAGAAACAGCAGTGAAATGCCTTTTTCACTGTGCAGAAATTAATGAAACAGAGAGTCTGTCAACTCAGAAAGTTTGTCTAATAAAAGTACCAAGATGAAGGGAGATAAAGATATTCAGAGATATAGGAAGATACATTGATAGTGTGCATACTTTAAAATATATTAGAGGAAATCTACCATGATTAAAGGATAAACAAACCAAGCAGTAACTCAACTCTGCAGCAAAAAGTAAGTAACACTGCAGGTGGCAAATATGTAGATGTATGTGTTATATACAACATATATAATTTAAAGTAAATCCTTTTCCTCTTTGATACAGAAATAGTGCAAAAACTAATAATTATAATGTAATATTATTGTTTATTTCATACATTAATAAAATATAATATAATAATATAAATGTATGATATTTATATTATATAATATATTGTATGATATGATGGAGGGAATAAAAACTAAACAATGAATATTTTCAGAACTAATATTAATTTGAAATTATGACAAATTAAGACACATGTTGTGATCTCGACAATCATCACTATAATAACAGAAACAATAATGAAAATGACTACAGTGTTTTCAAGTGTATCAGCAAAGCTCATGTGCTTGAAAACATCATTGCAGGTGTTGCATGTTGGTTGATTTTGGAGCTGAGGCCTTTGGAGAAGGAAATTATGTTTAGATTAGACCATAAATGTTGGGTTTCAGATTGTGAACAATGCTTTGTCACCCAAGGAAGAGATACCAAAGTTTGTACACTTCCAATCCTTTTCCTTACGAGGAGCAAGAATTTCCACCATGTGCAGTGCCTCAGTGTTGATCTCTTGCACTGGAAATTATATTGTCCCAACCAACACAAAACAGACTGAGACAAAAATTAGTATCAAGAAGTGGGAACTTTTGATGCAACAAATTCCAGAGCATGTGGAAATGGATTTGAAACTTGATAGTAGACAAGAATTGGGCAAAAATGGAAGCTAGAAAAAGCCTGTATCATTGATGGTGATTCTTATGAGAACTTGAGGAAATAGTAAACATGTTTTTTAGAGATTGGCTAAGTGGTCATATTCAGAGTACAGGTATTCCTAACACAACAAACTAGATACTAGAGCCATTTTGAGAAATGAAGAACAAAGTATTAGAAATAAAGTAAAGACCATCCTTGCAATATAGTTACAAGGAACTTGGTAAAAACACTGTCCTTGTCCTTGTCCTTTACATAATGGACAACTTTAAAATCAACAAACTAGGTATTTGGTAGAAGAAATATCTTAACAGCAGAGCTTTCTATGTGACTAATTTTTATTCTCTCTTTGAAAGCGGTAAGTAATCTAATTATTAACAGATATAATTTATAATTTAATAGGAAATAGAGCAGAAAAATATTTAATTTGTGACCTAATATGTTTTGGGGAAAAATAAGAAACAATGGCATCACAGATAAAAGAGACTCAAGTTCTTGTCATTGAGGCAGAGGAAGAAAGTACTATGAAGTATTTCAGAAGTTTCCAGACTGCTTCTTCCATAATGTACCCAATATTTATGGCAAAACAATACCCGTCCTTCTGAAGCACTTTTAGGGAAAAATTAATGTCATATTGTCTTAGTGTCAAAATTGATCACTTGCTTTCCTTCATTCATATTGTACCATAATTTGGCATATATATACATTTGGAAACTGAGATTGATTTACATTACTGAAGGTATATACTAGTTTTAGCTTTTTCATACTTGCATAAATTAATAACGCACTTTAAAACCTACCTTAGCTTTGTATTTTCTTATTATTTAACATGTAAATAAATAAATTTTCTTTTATCTTTATAAATGTCAAAATTTAAAAATAACAGAATAAGCCAATTTCATGAAAATATAAATATCAGATTCTGTCAAATTTGAAAAAAAAGTCAAGGAAAAAAGGAAAAGAAGGAAGAAGGAAAGAATGGGAAATTACAAACATTAAATTTTGATAAAGTTTCAGTTTACTATTTAAATCTTTTACACTGAAGTTGTATTTGGTGTCAAATATAAGAATATCTTATCTTACCTAAGTTTTTAAACATTTCTACTATTTTTAATAATGTTTAATAAATTCAGCCCTTATAGTTAGGTCTAAGTATTTTTTTAATCACTGGATTAATCTTTTCAATTATTTCTTGAAGTCAGAATCGGGCTCTGTATTTAAAACCAGAATTTATATTTTTCCTGGAGTTTTATACCAATATCATGCTACCAATTTACAGTAGTTTTATATTAATTTTTGAAATATACCAGTGTACTTTACCAAACTTTAAATCAGATCTTCTTTAATTTTGTGGTAGTATAAGAAATGTATATATAAATTAAATATATAATGTGACATTAGTAAATGTGATTAATTATATTTTTGTTACTTCCTTAAGATTTATAAAATTCAGGATAACTCTTCATGTGAAAACAAAATTATATATTTTCTAATCCATGTGAATTTACTTCCTTTTTTTTTTTTTTGACTGTTCTGTTCCTACAACTACATTCCTCTGATTTATTCTTTTTGTTCTGTTGAATCCATTGAATTCCCAGGTGTTTCATTATTGTAATGTGATAAGCTTGTCAGACTTCTACTTTTAACATGTTTTTGATTCACTGAAAATTTATAAAATTATACTTCCCTCACAGTAAGCATCGTATGTGATGATAGCGTGATTGGTTGTCAAAACCAAAAACGTTGTACGTAGCTTCAATATTTTTGATTAGCTGACTGCTTCAGTTTCTCATTTTACCTCTTATGTTATGCCACAGGGTCCTACCCAAGCTCCCACTCGGTGTTTACCTGTTACTATGTACGTTCCTTCAGTCCAGGAGACTTTGCTTCAGAGAACTTGACACTTCTTGTTTGGAACATTTATTCTTCTCTCCTACAGTACATCCTGACCACAGTTTCTCCTCCCTCCTCTAAATAGTGCATTCGCTACTTTCCACTGTGTCATTAACAATATTGACCTTGTTCATTTGAATAAGGTTTGTTCACCATAAATTTACTTCACATGTAGGTATAGGTAAATTTGGAAATTTTTCTGTAAGATTTCAAGTTGCTTATTTAATACCCAAGTAGAATTTTCTAATTTTGTGTTTATTGTTTTAGTTGCAATTCTTTCATAATAAGCTTCAGGTCCCTTTTTGGCTATATGTTTTTAAGTTTATTTATGTTACTGGGGACTCACATTTATTTCGTCGTTTGAATTACTTTTCAATGAATTGCAGTAAGTTTTGTTGTTTTCAAATTGTATATGGTAATACCTTTTTTTGTAACATCAAAAATAATAGAATTTAAATATTTTTACTCCATGAACACAGGAGATAGTTGACTTCATTAGCTAGGCTATGTTTTCTTTCTTATGTATTGATTTATTTATTTGTACATTTATTAATTGCTAGCATTAGATCAAGTATATAGAAGCTTGGGGACACACACTGTATATAACTAAGAGTCTATTGATTTCCTAGTCACCAAACATAGCAGATGTATGGAACCTGTGTCACGGGGCATATATACAAAACAATTTGCCATCTTCTATGTGTGCTTTTAGTTGATAATCTGAGTAATTTACTTTTTTTAAAGATTTATTTATTTATTATGCATACAGCATGTATGACTGCAGGCCAGAAGAGGGCACCGGATGTCATTACAGATGGTTGTGAGCCACCATGTGGTTGCTGGGAATTAAACTCAGGACCTCTGGAAGAGCAGTCAGTGCTCTTAACCTCTGAGCCATCTCTCTAGCCCCGTAATTTACTTTTTAAAAAAAATGAAAGCATAGTCAGTACCAGAAATAAAGTATTTCAGATTAAAAAAGTAACTGCATAGCTTGAACATGTTTTCTAGTCCATTTTCATGTGCTGTCTATGCCAAGGTCTCTTGCCCAAAAGACTAAAGTTTTACAGCATAATTCTAACCACAACTCTGAGTCCAAGTCATCTGTTCTTTCCTCACTGAAGAAACAGAAATGAAAGTAAAAACAATAGGATTTTCTAATGGATTTTTTATAGGAAAAAAATACATACTTCCAATTCTATTCCTAAAAGTTGTCTTATATTTATCTGGTTTACACACATGCTAAAAAACAATTTACTGTGTTCAACATCCTGTGTGAGGTAAGCAACATTCTGCTTTCTAGAGCAACAGAAACCACTTGTATTTTCTCATCATATTCACAAAACCAATGTGTGTCAGGAAGTTTATCTTATTCAAATGATTTCTTTTTGGATTATTATGGATAATTCAAAGTGCTTCTTCTAAGAACAACAAATATGATGACTCCAACCTGTCTTATTTAACACAATTTTAAACCCCTGTTGTGTCTAATATATACTTAAAGAAAGGACCACCTAAGCTGCTAAATCAATAAAATCAACTCTCATAATACAGCAAGCCAGGTTCCCTCAAAATTAACAGACACACTAAGTATTGTAGTCATTGAGAGTTTTGAAGCATAGCTTTATTTCCATTTTAGTGAAAGGATGAGCAAATACTATTAGCTGTCATTTATCTGCTTAACTTCTTACCCTTCAGACTAAACAGAGCACTCTCACATGATAGATATTCTCCCTCAAGTCACATCTTGACCACAAGAGATAGAAAGTCAATACATATTTAGTACATGGATCATAGCTTCACTTTTCTTAGCCTAAACTTTTAGGAAGTGAATGGGGTAACCTGTATTGTAGAATATTATTTTAAGATGTGTTAAATTTGTTATACTGTGGAACATTTGTTTAATGATGCAAAGATGTGTTGCATTCTTTTATGTTGCATTCATTTAACTCTGTGAATCTGTGTTACTTTGTCTGTCTAAAACACCTGATGGTCTAATAAAGAGCTGAATGATCAAAGACAAGGCAGGAGAAAGAATATGCAGAGCTGGCAGGCAGAGAGAATAAATAGAAAGAGAAATCTGGGAGAAAAAGAAGAAGGAGCAAGAGAACAAGGAGAGGAGAACAATGGTGCCAGCCACCCAGCCATACAGCAAGCCACAGAGTAAGGATATATAAAAGTAAGAAAAGGGAAAAGCCCAGAGGCACAAAGGAGATGGGGTAAGTTATTTTATTTTTCATTTAAAATGTTTTTTTTTTCATTTTACATACTACCCACAGTTCCTCTTCCCTCCTCTTCTGCTCATCCCCCACCATGCCCTCCATCCACTTCTCAGAGAGAGTATGGCCTCCCATGGGGAGTCTGACATATCAAGTTGAGGCAAGACCAAGCCCCTCCCGCCTGTATCAAGGCTGAGCAAGGTTTCCCTCCATAGGGAATAGGCTCCAAAAATCCAGCTCATGCATTAAGAATAAATCCTGGTTCCACTGCCAGTGGCCCCACTGTTAGGATCCTGCTCTCTCTCTCTCTCTTCTGGTTTAACATCTTACATCATCATCAAGCAACTATGTACCAGCCTTAAAAAGCTGGACATGGACCCCGACCCCTTTTCTGTTTCCTCTGTGCTGTCTGCTCTTCCGCATGTCACCCCCTCTGCCAGGCCTGGCTTCTCCCTCCTATCCCCTCTCCTTTCTAATAAAGCCCATTCTAACTCTGGTAACCATGGCCCATGACTCTTCTGCCAACCAAACAGCATTGTTCATCGTTTCACCCACAAACTACCTAAGCCACACAACTGTCACCCACATTAAGAGGGCGTAGTTCAGTCCCATGCAGTTTTCCCAGCTGTCAGTCCAGAGTCAGCGAGCTCCTACTAGTTCAGGTCAGCTGTTTCTGTGGGTATCCCCATCATGATCTTGACCCCTTTGCTCATATAATCCCTCCTCCCTCTCTTCAACTGGACACTGGGAACTCCATCCAGTGCTTATCTGTGGATCTCTGCATCTGCTTCCATCAGTTACTGGATGAAGGTTATTTAAAGTTAAGAAAAGACGGCAAGAAACAAGCCAAGTTAAGGCCAGTTATTTATAATTAAGAATAAGCCTCCATGTGTGATTTATTTGGGAGCTGGGTGGCAGGAACCCCAAAAGAACTAAGACCAAAAGAGCAAAAACAACCAACAACAAAGCTGAGCCACTTACAAAGCATCATGTCAACACACAAGAAGGAATGTATCAGAACATTCCATGTGTGGGGAATTTTATTCAGTGGATTCTTCACAGCTGGCGTAAGAAACAGTTCTCAACTTAGCCTTTGACAGCTCACTTTGAGTTGATTTTTTTTTATCTCCATATTATACAATTAGAAGCAGAGAAACATTTTTTTTTTCATTAAGTTTTTTTCTTTTGTGCCTAGTACTGAGAATTTACCACGGCTTGATTGGGTCCAGTAACAAACTAGCTAAGTATATCCCTCAAAGTGTAATTGTTAATTTCCTCTTTCATTCCACTTCTCTTTTTCTCAGGGGTGGATTTCAATGGCAAAATTATTTGGAAAAAGCACATATTATTCCATCAGCCCATGTATATTTGGTTTCCTCTGTGAGACTAGAGAGTCATCACAAACATGGACTATGTCTTCCCAAACTATTCCAAGATGGTTCCTTTACCACTACTGAACTTTCAGTATTTTCTCATTTGTCATTAAATCCTGGGTGGCAATTTCAGTAAGAAGTATACACTAATGGAGAATTAATTACAAGAGTCTGTTCTTTATATGAGAAGGCAGATTTACTCAATTGAACTAGCAAGAACGAATCAGAGAAACTCAAGAGAAAATGTATTAATCCAGAAAATTGCAAAGAAAGGGAACACAAACAAATGAGAAGTTGGGATTTGGAATAATTGGTGTATCAGGATTCTATAAAGAAACCAAACTGATAGACTCTATTGCAAAGGAGATTTATCAGATTGCCTTGTACAACACATGTACTGGAGTCCAACAATGACTGTGGGTACAGTGGAGAGGCTGAGAACCCGTAGTTGTTCAGTTCTTGGGCCTGGATACCTCAGACATCCTCAAGCTAGCATGTAAGAACTGGAATAGTCCTAGGGAGGCACTAGTCTTCAGTTCACATTACCAGGCAAAAGAAAGTGGGTCAGCAGATGGCCTCCGCAGTGGCAGCAGAGTGGATGCACTCACCAGCCAGGGGCAAAAACAGGAGGATTAGTTAACTTTCCTGCTGACCTGCTAGTATCTGAGCCACTGCCTAAAGGGGCTTCTCCCCACTGCAGGGAGATTCTTTTCCTTCTCTGTTAATCCTTCCAGGAAATGCCCAAAGACATGTCTCTTAGTTGATTCCATATCCAATCAAATTGAGCATCAAGATGAGCCAGCACACTTGGCCTTCCTCTAACCATAGAAATGAGTAGCAACAAAAGCTGTACAGAAAACACAATGATTTGAAAATTTTGGTCAAATATTAAATGTGAGTATTGCTCTTACTATATATAAAGGGAAGCCTCTCTTTGTGGTACTGAACTTACACACAAATGTAACGACTATAACATTTTCAAAGGAGTCCTTTCCTGAAACTCAGTGTATATACAGATGAATGCCGGCTGCTGGACTCATCTCCTCAAAGTAAGACAGAAGCAAGGAAACTTCTGCATGCCTCTACCTTCCTGCCCACAGGCTACTAAAAGACTTCACCCAACTACTTTTCCTCTTCTCTTTAGTTTCCCTGTTATATGTATCTTCATATTAGAATTATTATTTTTCCACATTAGGTATAAATGCCAGATGTCAATCAAACAGCAGTAAATGTCCTTTTTCTTTTGTTGTTAACATTGTCTCTGATATTTAGCGAATGGGATTCTTGAATTTAGAAGACAGATATATTAACTGGAAGAACTGTAAATAGATGGATTAGCTCAATTTTAGCTTCTTAGAACAGTTACATTACTAAAAGGGGTTGTCATTTTTCTAGACAAATTTATTTCCGTTGAATTAGACCTAAGTGCTTTGTTTGAAACATAGTTAGGAAATACCCATTTTCTTTGGGTTACAATTATTTTCTTTTTTATTTTTTCTTACTATGGAAATATTTTAATCTGCATTTCTGTCTCATCCACTGACCTGAGAAGTCTTCTAAAGTAAGGACTATACCTATATGTGTTTCTTTTACTCCAGAGCCTAGTAAATACCCTGGCAAGAAGTAGATGTTCAATCAATATTTTTTTCCACAAGAATAGAAGCACACAAAGGACATTTTCTCTTTGTTTAGAAAAATGAAGCTGGTGATTCTGCAGACATATTTTCAAAATGTCTCATTTTTCATGATTGTGAGCTAGTGCATATGGCCTAGAATTCTTGTAAGAGGAAGAAATAGCTACCATTCTTATTTTACAGAAAGTAATAGATTTTACCACATAATTTGAAAATACACTGACTTTTCATACATTCTCTGGGCTTGCTCCAGGCATAGAGACACCTATTTTAAAACAAAATGCAATTAGTGACTTTCATAAAGGAAAAAAGCCACTGCCTTCATTTACCCTCCTGTGTATGCTGATGCTTGGTGACAGCTTGTATCCTCTGTGGACTTGTCTAACAATTCTCATGAGGCAACCCTATCCTGTAACAGGGTGAGAATGTAATTGTGCTCTTGTTAAAACATGCTGTAATGTCAGGCACACTGAATTTTAATTCCCTTGATAAGACCAGATAATCAGAAAATTTTCCAACTACAAGTAGACTTTGAAATAACATGTGACATTTTTACGTCTGGCCATAATTTCATGCTTTGCCACCTTTGATCAAAGTGTCATCTTAAATGAAGGCAGAGAAACAGAAAATGAATGATAGTGTAAGTTCACAATATAATAGATTCATTAAATCTGAAGGTAAAACTCATGTGAAGTAGCAATACTCCTACCAGATTTCATATGCTGAGAGCCAAATGAATTCAGAAAATTCCACAGACAACCATGTATTTTGAATTTCCCTAATATTATTTATGTAGAGAGCTTATTACCTGACAAATATGAATTACTTATATTCTGGGGTTCTCAGACGCAAGATAAGAAAATATAGACTCTGTCAAACACAATATTAGGGTATGTAATCTATGAGTGAACATGGCCTGGGACCATAGGTTTAGATTACTCCAGTTTTTGTTCTAACATGATAGTGGTTTGATGAAGCTTTACAATACTAGAATAAAGAAATCCCAAACCAAGTCGCCTTTATTGGTGGAAACATTAGGTAGATTCAAAGCAAGGAGGGGACCTGTTTAACCCTTCAGGTGCTGTCCAATGACATTCTTAGCCTTTTGTTGTTGATGATGATGTTTGTTTGATTGAAGCTAGTTTGGGTCAATTAACACATTCCAAAAGGTTTCACCAGTTTGTCATAATGATGTTAAGTTAGATATAGATGTGGGTAAAGAATGGCTATTGCAGGGGCTTAAATTAGCAAAAGAGTTATTGTAATCAGGCTATGGGCTTGGCAGTATTATAATATTTACACAGTCCTTGAAGTCCTATGAGTTAATCATCCTTCCAGAAGACTCAGTGTAAGATGTGATCTTTCCTGATCCTCTACTCACATTTTAGGAATATTGAATGTAACTGAGCATACTTGAAAACCCCCATGAATCTATTACCCATGTGAAAATGGGGATTCATGCATGAATCCACTTATGCTTATTTTGTAGTGTGCAGGGACAGATGGAGTAGATTTGATCAAATATTTCAGACAATTTAATTTTCAAAGTGAAATCATTCTTCATTTTGATAGAACTTTGACTTAGTGATTGTTTAATAAAAATGCTTATGTAGCTATTTTATTATAAAATCCATGAAGTAAAATTGAAGTGAAAGAGATTATGCTGTTTGTTTGTTTTTTTTTTTTTCCTGACAGAAAAGGATCTTAGAGCATCTATTGCCTGAATCATATTTTCCCATGAGGAAGGATGTGAAAACACCAGAGATCCCAATAGTATCCAAGAGAAGAGCCAGGTGATTACCAAGACTAATCAGGATTGTGAAGACTGAAAAAGAATGAGACTATAATAGGATTACACTCCATGTTCCTCAAGGCACTGGATTTGCATCTCACGCTATAAGGCTTGAGAGGCTGGAATGCTTCTAGTAACCTCAGGCTGGCTTCAGACAGCCAGAATGTCCTCATTGTCCTGACTGCAAAGGAAAAGATGTCTTCTTCTCAGCACCTGCTTTGAATTCTCACAGGATTCCATGTGATAAGATACCAGATAAAAAAGGGTCAAAGTTGAGAAGAGCCGTTTCGAGTGCTCACTGTAGGCCTCTGTCATTCAAGACTGATAGAATATTCTCCATGTATTTTAAATCCAAGTTCTAACAAAACTTACATAAAGCAGAATTTAGATAAAAGATGCTGTCTCTTAACAAATTCAAAAGAAAGACATTGTGGGATTGCATAGTACTACATTTTATTGACTAGAGATCACAGAGCTTGTAAAATATCTTAACAATGACTAAATAGAACCACATGACATCAACACTACCAAGACATTTCATCATTTCTTGACCAAACCAACTGAAGTGAAGGCATTCTCTTTTTCTGCTGAGTATCTGTATGCCTTTTTTAAAGCCACGTTTTGCTGATGAGCATGAAGTGCTGTGCCTGATTGCAAGAGACTTCATCCCCATGAAATGGCAAATAGAGCAAGCTGCTTGATTATAGGGCATGGCACTAACTAGTCCTTCAGAAACATGTGTATACATTGCCTTGCAAAGTACTCATTTGGGTATGATTTAAACACTTCACTAACTAGTCCTTCAGAAACATGTATACATTGCCTTGCAAAGTACTCATTTGGTTATGATTTAAACACTTACATTTAAAATTTTCCATTCACCATTTTCAAAAACAGGGAAATAACTTGCAATAGATCAAAACAAGACAATCCTTCCTACCTTCTCTGGGAAGGTAGTTACTGATCAAAATTTACTATTTAAATGTAAACATAAATTCAATAAAACTAAATAACATTGAGCTTTTGGTTACATTATCTTCATTTCCTAGTATAATAGACAAACATGACTGCCACTATCATACGGGGTAATGCTGACATGGGCCATTTCTTTCACAGCAGCAATTTCTATTGAACATATGGCTGTAAATCATTTCTTTGGCTAAATTTAAGCTCTTGTTTTAAACAGAACAAGCTTTTTAGTTATTCAGTTTTACAAGTTATGGCATGGTATACCTAGATTATCTAGATTCCATGAGACTACCTAGATATAGATTCCATATAACTAGATATACCATTACCTAGATTCCATTCCATATATGGTAGATTCCAGATACCTAGATATACCATTAGATTACCTAAATTCTATTGTTTCATGAAACTTTATAGTAAAAAAGATATCTATAAATCTATAGAGAGAAATATATCACATATATACACATATAAAACATAGTTATATATGTATATATATATATATATATATATATATATAATCAATCAAGATACTTTTTAATTACATTGATGTGACCATAAGATAGGTGGGGAAATTTCTGCTATAGGCCTCAGATGCTAAGTGCTGACATCCTTACCATTTTGGTTGGTTGAAGCTAGTAATCTGATAGGCTAATATATTCTAAAACATGTTGCTTATTAGTCACAGGGCTGTTAAGACATGGACAGAGAAGAGCAAGAACTGGCTATTAAGAAACTAAAGATAGCACAAGATAAATTGTAATTAGGGCCGAATCTACAACATTCCAACCTGTCTATCAAAGTTCTCATCAGTTAATCAGCCTCATAGAAGGTTCAATGAAAGGTGTGGTTTCACTCTGGGAACTCCCCCCATAATTTTATTGAAAATAGATTATTTTCTCATACAATATATCCTAATTACAGTTTCCCCTCTATCACAGTTACTCCCTTTCATCCTGATCCACTCCTTTTCTGTCTTTCATTAGAAAAGAGCAGGCTTCTAAGAGACAACAACAAAACAAATATAATATAATAAGAAAAACAAAGCCATCATATTGAATTGGACAGGGCACACCAACAGAAGGAATAAAGTCCCAAGAGAAGGCACAACAATGAGAGAGCCACTGAATCACACACTCAGGAGTTCCATAAAAATACTAAACTGAAAGGTATAATATATATGCAGAGGACCTGGTATGAACCAATGTAGGCCCTGTGCTTGCTGCTTCAGTCTCAATGGGTTCATATAAGCTTTACTCAGTTGATTTAGAGGAACCTGTTCTCTTGATGTCTTCCATCCTCTGTGGCTCTTACACTCTTTCTGTCTCCTTTCTGCAAGGTTCCTTGAATTCTGAGGGGAGAAATTTGCTGGGGTATCCCATTTAAAGCTGTGTGTTCCAAGTTCTCTGTAGTGTTTTGAGTTCCAGGATGGCTGCTAAGGAAAGTTTCTAACAGGAAATGGATTCAGCCCAAGAGAAAGATGTGTATTGAGTCAACAAAGATAAAAGGAGTTGGAGATCTGAAGAATGCCTTGACAGCAATCATGGAAATGCAGAGTTTAGATTTTGTCCAGCTGGATTTCAGTCTTGCTTTGGTCCAGTGTTTCCTCAGTATGTTCCTTTTCCTTCATTTTGAGATAGTACTGTATATCCTATGCAATTGTGTGTTGGAAGTATGTGATCTGCTTTTTGATTCTGAGTTTACAGGGAGTTACAGTTAAGAGATTCCCATGAGTCTTGAAGATATTTTGAACTTTGGACTTTTAAACAACATTGAGACTATAATGGACTTTGGAAGTTAGACTGAATGCAGTTTTGCACTATGCTATGGCTATAAGCCTAGGAGGCCAGGGGCAGAATGTGGGGGGTTGAATGAAAGTGGCTCCCAAAGGCTCCTCAGGAGTGGCACTACACCAGTAGGAGGTGTGGCCTTGTGGGAGAAAGTGTGTCACTGGGGTGTGCTTTGAGTTTTCAAATGCTCAAGCCAGGTCCAGGTCTCTGTTCCAACTGCCTGCTGATCCACTTACAGAACTCTTAGCTCCTCTTCAGTCTTCCTGAATGCTGCCATGCTTCCAGCCATGATGATAATGGACTAAAACCCTGAACTGTAAGCCAGCCCAAATCAAATGCTCTCCTTTATAAGAATTGTTGTGGTCATGGTGTCTCTTCACAACAACAGAACTTTGACTAAGAGAGTTTCTCTCTTCACACAATGTCTGAATGTGGCTCTCGATATTTGTTGCCATTTACTATAGGAGGAAATTTGTCTGATGATGGCTCCATGAGGCACTGTCATATGAGTATAGAAGATTTCACTAGGAGTCATTTTATTGCAACTTTTTTCTTTGTAGACTCTTATTATTTCATTTTACCCTAGATCCCTGAGCTATCCAGTTTCAGGACCTTGGTGACCAAAGCAGTGCTGTGTGTTGGTTATATCTGATGGAGTTGGCCTTCTGTCAAAACAGGTAGTTTTGGTTACTCCAACAAGATTAGTGCCTCCAGTGTACTACTATATCTTACAGGAAGGGCACCATTGTAGATCAAAGGATCTGTGGCTAGGTTGGCTACGTATTTATTTTTAATGTGTTTAGTTCACCAGCTTTTATCTATAGAGATCACAGAAGAGAAACAAACCTGATAAGCTTTTAGACAAAGAGTGAACAGAAGAAGTTTAAAAATGTGAATAAATTTAAATGAAATGAACAGAAAATGAGGAAACTAAGAATATTCCCTGAGTGTAACAAGTTGTTTCCATTTACCTAACTTATATGGATAAGAGCAAAGTTGTAGATAGTTTTATATTGGGCTTTTTACATCACTTGCATGTGTGAGTGAGAAGGAATTAGGAAAGTTATGCATTTCATCTCTAGATACTCCTGCATTTTGTCTCTTCTTTTAAGAAGCACATATCACTTTGCAATATAAAAATATTTAATTAAAATAGTACATTGTGTATTTCCTTCAAATACTGCTTGCCTTGGATCTATAATAAATGTTAAGAGTTAGACTTAGGTTGGGCTTTATAATATATAAAATACTTTCATACATATTTTATCTTTGCATTGACCTTATCAGGGCAGTTGGGCAGAACATGTTTCTTTTCTTCCAACATAACTCCAGTTAAGGAGTGATGAGGCCAGGATTCATGTCTACATATTCTGAATCTTTAAAGAAACACCCAATTTTCATTCCCTGAACAAAGTTGATAGAAGGAATTATGGTCTATAACATTTAGTATCTTATCTTCTGATCTTACTTTACATTTCTATAGTTTTTAATTGGAATCTCTTTTGCCAAAGCTTTAAAAAAATCTACAGGAAGTGAAGTGAAAATTTAAGATTAAAAAAATAAACAAAACCAAAACATATCTAGGAGCTTGGAAATGTTCCAGTCACTTCACAAGCATGAGAAGCTGAGATTCTTCTCCCAATATCCAAAGAAAATGTCAAGCATCGTTGAGCATATCTGTAATCCCAGGGCTAGGGAAGCAGAGACAGGCTAGCCCTGGGGCAAACTGGCCAGTCAGTGTGGCCGATCAGTGAGCTCCAGATGTAATGAGTGAATGGATATGATAAGATAAAAAGGGAGATTATGGAATTTACTTTTAAAAAGGAACTACTTGTTTTAAATAAGATAAGTAATGAAAATTTTTTGGTCTGAGTTTATCAGATGTTACTGGACTAGACATTGTTAATATATATAATGGAGTTTTTTGTCTGGATCTGTCAAATGTTAATGGACTAGACATTGTTAATGTAATCTTGACTGTATATTGCATATACTTATTGAAGATAGTTTTTCTTGTATTAGTTATAAGCTTTTTTAATTTTAGACAAAAAGAGAGGAAATGTGGTGGTATTGTGTTCCCCAAAATATTGTGTACTCTAATAAATTTATCTGGGGTCAGAGAACAGACAGCCACTAGATACAAAGGCTAGAAAATGGTGGCCCTCACACCTTTAATCCTAGCATTCCAGAGATAGAAATCCCTCTGGATCTCTGTGAGTTGAAGGCCACATTGGAAATTGCCAAGCATGGTGACACACGCCTTTAATCCCAGAAAGCCAGCCTTTAATCCCAGGGAGTGGTGGTAGAAAGCTGGAAGATATATAAGGCGTGAGGACAAGAAACTAGAAGATTTTGGCTGGTTAAGCATTCAGGCTTTTGAGCAGTAATTCAGCTGAGACCCATTCCAGATGAGGACTCAGAGGCCTCCAGTCTGAGGAGACAAGACCAGCTGAGGAATTGGCAAGGTGAGATAGCTGTGGCTTGTTCTGTCTCTCTGATCTACCAGCATTGATCCCGATAACTGGCCTCAGGTTTGATTTTATTAATAAGAACTTTTAAGATTCCTACTACATCTGGCGCCCAACGTTCGTGTTACAAATTCATGAAAAAGCTGTTTGCCTGTGGCCTTGTGAGCTCCAGCTCAGGCCCAAGCTATACTCAGCCGGTTGTGGTGGCGCACGCCAGTAGGATTTGCTGAAGAAGTCAGAGGCAGGAGGATCCCAAGTTTGAGGCCGGCCTAGGAGGCTTGGGAGAAGCTTTGGCCTGGACTGAGCCACAAACAGTGGTGGGACCATGGAAGCAGTGGCTACTGCTCCACGTTGCCAGCTCCTTCTAATTGTGTTGGTGACTGCGGTGATACTGCTACCTGGGACGAAGGGTTTACTGCTGCTGGTTCAGAGAAGAATTGCCAGGACCATCGTGTTACAAGAAAGCATCGGCAAAGGTCAGTTTGGAAAAGTTTGGCAAGACAAATGGTGGGGAGAAATTGTTGTGAAGATTTTCTGTTCTAGGGAAGAATGTTCATGGTTCCGAGAGACAGACATTTATCAGACTGTGATTGCTCCAAACCACAGAGGAGGCAAAAAAAAAAAAAAAGTCTGCGGAAACCATGACCACGCCTAACAGTGACTTTGAAATCTTCAAAAAGATGACAGGATCCTACAACTCGTACAACGATGATTCCACATGGACTATGATAAAGCCATTAAGCTGATTAACACCATGGAAAAATCGACTTTGGACTACAAACTGGTGAGGACAATTTCGAGAGGACTAGCTGAGATGATTCAGCCTGACAGACTACTTGAACAAGGACTTGAAACAAGCCCTGAACTTTCCTTTTATGCAGAGACTGGACAAATGATACAGGACTTGAAAATTAACCCCAAAATTTTCTTTTCAAGATTCCCTAAAGATATCTTCACCCCTAGAAAGCAAAAAGAAAAAGAGAATATAGATATGAGATAGATCATCGAATCTACTCTGAGAAAAAAGATAAAGAAATAATAGGATAAATAGGTAGATCACTGAATCTACACTGAAGAAAAAGGGGAAGATATAAAAATGACAAAAGGTAGACTACTGAATGTATTATGAAAAGAAAAAGAGAGAATATGGATATGATAAGATAAAAAGGGAGATTATGGAATCTACTTTTAAAAAGGAACTACTTGTTTTAAATAAGATAAGTAATGAAAATTTTTTGGTCTGAGTTTATCAGATGTTACTGGACTGGACATTGTTAATATATATAATGGAGTTTTTTGTCTGGATCTGTCAAATGTTAATGGACTAGACATTGTTAATGTAATCTTGACTGTATTTTTTCCCCTTTTCTATTTTAATAAAAAGAAAAAAGGCAAAAGGTTATAACTAACAAAAGAAAAACTATATACAAAAGTACAATAACTATATACAATATATACAAGTAACAAATAGTGGACAGTGAGAGAAGCATGGTGTCACTGATGTCTGAGCAGCACATGCAGGTACATACACACATGAATATGTTTACATACACAGATTACATTGCCTGCAATATACATTACATAAACAAATACAAATAAAAAAACTGAAAATAATGTTCTTAAAGAATTGTAATTTCTGCTCCTATGAAAGATGATTTTTTTTTTTTACGTAAACAGTATTTAAGTGTGGGGAAATTGTTTATGACTACAAGGGAGTGTTTTTACTGTATCCATTTGTATCAAATAGTAACATCCTTTTAAAATGAGGTCATGTTAAAATAGTAATGAAGGAAGCAGTAGTCGTATCTTAATTCATTCAGGCCATATAACAAAATATTATAAATTGAGTAGCATAGTGACGACTTGTCTTGGCTAGATTTATATCACCCTGACACAAGCTAGTCATCAGAGAGAAAGGAACCTCAATTGACAAAATACCTCCATAAAATAGGGCTGCATGCAGGCCTGTAGGGCATTTTCTTACTTAGTGATTGATGGGGAAGGGTCCACTTCTGGACTGGTGTTTCTTGAAGTCCTATAAGACTTCAGGTTGAAGAAGCCTTGAGGAACAAGCCAGTAAGCAACAATCCACCATGGCCTCTGCACCAGCTTGTGACTCCAGGTTCCTGCCTGATTTGAGATCCTGCCTTGGCCTCTTTCAATGATCCGTGGTCTATAAGCCAAATATAACCTTCCCTCCCCAAGTTGCTTTTGTCTTGGTGTTTCATCGCACAATAGTAACCCTAATGAAGACACTATTGAAATTCATTTCTTAGAGCACTGAAGGCTGTGCAGCCCCTGAACAAGGTATCAATAAATGTAATGCCTGCCATAGGTTCATTTCCTTGGGCTTGGATATTCCCTTTGCACTGTTCCACATGGCAGAGAGGTTTTCCAGGTGCTCTTATAAGGACATTACTCTTATCCCTCTTCAGGACCCAGTCACCTTTTATAAGCATGCCTCAAAATACTCTCATGCTAATTATAAGTTTCAGAATATGAATTACGTGAATACAAAAATGTGGTCCATAGAAGAGGTCTTGTATATTTCCTCATACACAATGATCAACCCAAGCTTCAAACAGCTTTGTTGTCCGTTATTCTAAACTACATCAGGTTATGTGCCATCTGTTTCAATACTGACAAATACTACCATGTATTTTTGGTTATTGTCTTTGAATTTAAAAGGCACCAAACATGACCTATTCAGAGCTTCCTTTGGAAAAAAAATGTGTAAACAAGTATTTTAGCTAAGGTTCCCATTTGATTTTGCCCTCCACAGTATCCTGTAGTGTTAATGAGACAAGCCCCATAGAAAAGTTCCTTCATACCCATAAGCTCTTTGACAAGCTTCCAATGGGAATAAGTGAGCTGGGATCCAGAGCCAAGAATCCATGAATCTGAATTGACAGAAACACAAAACAATCAAACATATAGTTCAGAGGACAAATAAAATATGATAGTTGATTAATAATCTTACAGGTGTGTAGCACAAATCTTAAAAGGTCTTATTAATAAAAACAAACCCAGAACCAAGTATTGGGGTGAACGCTGAATCATCAGAGAAACACAATAGGCCACAGCTGTCCTCACCTTGCCAATTCCTCAGCTGATCTCGTTTCCCCAAACTGTAAGCCTCTGTGTCCTCATCCGAATGGATCTCAGCTGAACTGCTGCTCAAAAGCCTAGTTCCTGTTTTTCGCGCTTTATATACCTTTCTGCTTCCTGCCATCACTTTCTGGGATTAAAGGCATGAGTCACCATGCCTGGTTGTTCACAGTGTGGCTTTGAACTCATAGAGATCTGGATGGATCTCTACCTCCAGAATGCTAGGATTAAAAGTGTGTGTACCACCTTTTTCTGGCCTCTATGTTTATCTAGTGGCTGTTCTGTTCTCTGACCTCAGATAAGTTTATTAAGGTGCACAGTATATTGGGAGACACAGTATATCACCACACAGGTGGTCAATAAACCTAATTTTTTTTTTCAGGTGACTGACACCATTCAACATTGAGATTTCATTTTAATATAAGATTCTGGTTGAGGGGATAGGAAGATTTCTTTTTTTTTTTTTTTTTAAAGATTTATTTATTTATTATGTATACAGTGTTCTGTCTGCATATACACCTGCAGGTCAGAAGAGGGCACCAGATCTTATTACAGATGCTTGTGAGCCACCATGTGGTTGCAGGGAATTGAACTCAGGACCTCTGGAAGAACAGCCGGTGCTCTTAACCTCTGAGCTATCTCTCCAGCCTGGGATAGGAAGATTTTAAGTGTATAAGCATGCTTACTGCTGAGCATGCCATCGCACACACACACACCACACACACACACACACACACACTAACTAACTAACTAACTAACTAATAATTGTAGATTTAATCGACCTATTTGTTCACACCATTTTCATGGATATGGATGAATATAATTTATAGTTCAGTCACAAAAGAATCCCATAAAGAACACCTGTTAAATTTGAGCATATACAATCTCTGGAACATTTGTTGATAGAGGCATCTAGCTTGAAAGCTCCAAAGAGCAAGTACAGTTGAGGGTTTTTGCATGTTTGCAGACAGATGAGTGGGTGTTCTTCTTCTGTTCAAGGAAGCATGCCAAAGTTGGCCATCTCCAAATCCATTAAGTTCAACAAGTCCCATGAAGCCATATAATTCTGTAGTTATGTTTTAACACACAGATGAAAATCCTGAAGGTGTCATTGGGCAAGAAAAAAATGTCTAAAAGCTGTCTCGTCAATTTTAGGCAAGGGTATTTGCAGATAGCATTTGGCATGCAAGACTGAAAGGCAAATTTCAGTATCCTCTGTGCTGGATTACCTGACAAGTCTCTACTTCTGTAAGTATGGAAGAGCACAATTTTCAGTGTGAAGTTGTACAAATAATCTAGAACTCTGCTATCTATTTAACTGTCAGATAAAGAAAGCCATGGGTTTGGCAACAATATTAGTGATTAAACCAATAGGAAAATCTTATCAACATCTTTGATGTGACATCCAACAAAATTATTATCATATATTAGTGCTGTTTTTCATAGACATTAAGGTCAGCCTTTCCTCTTTCACCATCCATTGAGTGCTGGCTTAAGCTACCACTAGGAAGATTTGGGATTTCTATGGCTATTAAAGGTTGATTGGACTGTGACTGAAATACTAATAATCTGACAAGTACTAGGATCATTTGGTCTTGAATAATCTGGAGAAACAAAAATCAATTTTCTTTTTCTCTATTTTTCAAGTCTTCATTGGCCATCAATTCTCTGGCGAGGGTAAAATCTTGGTATTATAGCACGACTTGGGACCCCTCTTCCTCAGGGTCCTAAGTAGTGCTATGATTGCAAGTATGAGCCAACATTCTCAGTCTTGACTGAATGTTTCAGTGAAAGCAACATTTGAAGAAGAATAGAATAAAATATATTCTTGCTAGATGGAAGTGTGAATTTTAAAGATAGGATTTCAGTAATCTTCATAATGTGTTCAGTAAATGGCAAGAATGTCATATTCACATGAGCAGAGATTTTTGGTGGGAAGAATAAGAAGACAAAGTTGAAAAATTAATTAGAAACCACATAACCTTAGCCTTAAAAATCTATATACTTTATAGACTATTAAAAGAAGAATTTCAGTCCTACATATCATTTGTAAGGCCAATGATTTCTTCTGATATAATAATTCTCATGTCAAATACCCAAAGTAGAAAAATGTATACCTACAAATAATTTCCATGAAAAAATGGACACAAAGATGCAATAGCTAAGCTTTCTTTACAATTAGTTCATATGCATCAATACATTCAAGTCTTCAAGTGTGTGAAATTAACCATATGTGTTTTCATTTTTTCTAAATATAGAAATTGACAGAGTTGAATTTGAGCGTATGTCTATTTGACTCTGTCTGCCACTTGTGAAGATGTGACAATGTTACTCAAATTTTAGTGTATACAATCATCCAGAAAACATGGTTAGGATTGAAACTTATACTTCCTAACATATTCTACTTCTTCAGTCTAGTACAGGCTCTACAATGTGCAGCTTTAGCAAACATCTTGTGATAGCAGATCTGTAAGCCTCACTAAGTTATATAGTAGCCAGTGGTGAATGCATTTAAAAAGAAACACAGTCAATACTAGACAATAGCAAGCTAAAACTCAGTCCTCTTCGTTCTTTAGCAATTGCATGAGACAGATTCCATTCTCTAGGAGAAAATAATAAAGGCACAAATAAAAGTTGAAGGACACTGGCTGTGAAAGACAAATCTAGGGAGGATAGCTAATAACATTCTCAATGAGTACAAGCTGAGAGTATTGATGACTGAGCTCAGTCACCAAGTATCGGAGCAACAAGAAGATACAACATCAACAAGAGTAGGGCATTTAGAAGTGTTAGAAGTAAGTAATTAATTTTGGGGAGAAGTGTGGAAATTTTGGACACTCTATTCTATTAATACTTTCAATTCCATGTTTATATGAAGGTGAATGTGAGAGATTCTGGAAACATTTCACTTTATCATTAACATTAATAAAAGCTGGAGGCTTAAGCAGGATGCAGAATATTTATAATTTTTTCTTCATTAAGCATAAAGCTAAGATCATAAACATAGAGTTAGTTGTTCACTTCTATTTTCCTACTATAAACACATTCCTATTTTTCTTTGTTTTTACAGTTTCAAGTTAAACAAAAGCAATGAATAAAATAGTGAATACTTTTATTTAATATGACACTTGAATATACATAACTATATACCTTTTTGTTTCCACTGTTTGTCTGATTTTAAAAAATATCTTTAATTTTTGAAATTATAACATAAGTGCATGACCCTCTTCCCCTTGTTGTTTCACACATATATGTCTATATATACATATTTCTAAATACTTAAATACAACCTGCTCTTTATGTATGTTACCTATGTATTTTCAGGCCTGACTATTATATATTGGATAATCAGTTGATGTGGTCTTCTCTGAGAAAGATGGTTTCTCCTACTCTCAGCATACCTTAGTTCTTTGTGTTGGATTGAAGTCCCCTGAATCTCCCCCTTTTCATGTTAGCAAGTGTGTTATAGTCTTTGCTAAGCTTATGATTAAGCAGCAATTTGGGCAAGAGTTTAGGAGCAAAGCTTCATATAATGCTAGAAAATACAATGTCACAGCAAACTCCCTGATTCTCTGGCTCTTATAATCTTTCTTCTCCCTCTTTCATAATTCCCTGAGCCTTAGTTACAGGAATGGTTTTGTAGATGTATTTTTGAGGAATGGGCTCCACAACTCTGCATTTTTATTGGCTGTGGTTTTTTTTTCTTTTTTTCTTTTTTTTTTTATGCTTTCTTTTTTTTTTTTTTTTTTTCTTTTATACTGGTTTCCATCTGCTGCAAAGAGAAGACCCTTGTCAAGGACTGAAAACTACACTTTCTGTAGGCATAAATTTAGATGTTTAGAAGGAGATTAGAGATTGGGCAGCATTATTAAAGTGGCCATTGGAGGATCTCCTGTAATATCCATGACTTCCCAGTGCCATATGTGTTTCCCCTCTTGTTGAGCAGGTCTTAATTCCAATTAGAGAGCTGTTTGTTACTGTGTTCGTAAGCCTGCCAATACTGAACTCTTGGGTTACTCTTCCATGGTGGTCTTTGTTGTGTTTCAGACAGTATTGCTTAGTACTGCAGCTTGCTTCTCTCCTTTGGAAGCTTGCATGGCAACTCCTGGTACCATGAAAGCTAATTCTCAGCAAGGAGGCTTTCAAATAAGTTCCATCTCAGGGGCCTCTGGGCCCTGTGTTTGAAGTGCATGGTGTCTTCAGCAATAGGGACTTACCTTTCACTTGTGGATGTTATGGCAATACACTGCAATATTTGGGGAGTAACTATAATAACCCTGACCAACACATCAAAAGAGGGTTCCTCATGCCTGGTATGGGGGTTTTGTTAGATGGTTTTTTTTTTCTTTTGCCCTTGGAGGGAGCATCATCAATCCATATGAAAGATTTTATTTAAGCTATACATGTACATTTATACTCAGACGTACATGCTGTAGGTTTTATTTTTAGCTAATTAATAGTTTAATTTTCATGTCTATTTCAGATATCCTTCTCTCTCCTTCTGTGTTTATTTCACTCCCCTTCTCTCATTAGAATGCCCCTTCCCCTTCAATTACTTTTTAGAAATCCACAAGGATATATATATACAGAACAGAAATTGTGAGTGATTTCTGCCAGAAATAAATGAAAATAACCAGGTGGGGGAAGGAGAAAACAGCTTTGCTACTCTTAACAGGACAAAACACTGGAGGAAAGTGAATGTGAGAAAATCTGGAAGCATTTCCCTTTCTAATTAACATTAATAAAAGCAGAAACCATAAGCAGAATACAGGATATATGGATGGCTGATGCACCTCCCTCCAGTGTCTTTGGGCATTCATATTGACTCTGCAGAAGCTTACACAGTATTTAAAATGGCCACACTGATTTCTTCTGACAACAAAAAATGCAAAATACTAAACTAATTAGCACAAAACCCAGATAATATTGTCTTCTATTTATTCCCAACAAGCCTCAGCATTTCTAAATTAGCAATAAAATGGTATAAGGAAAGTTAACATTTCTGACTTGTTCGTTAAGACTCAAGTATTTAAATATATTAAAACAGGAGTACAAGAAATTGGATAGAAACCACCCCAGTATTAAAGTGATGAATGAAAAAACCTCACTTTAAGAACAGTAATTATAAAAGCTTCATTGAATATAATATCACATACTTCTCTGAAACAAATAAACTTTTGTACAAACTCCTTAAAATATATATTCTTTTTCTTTTTCTTTTTTAAGACAGGGTTTCTCTGTGAAGTTTTGATGCCTGTCTTAGATCACTCTCTGTAGACCAGGCTGGCCTTGAACTCATAGAGATCCGCCTGGCTCTGCCTCCTGAGTGCTGGAATTAATGGTATGTGCCACCATCACCTGGCTAAAATATATTCTTATGGAGCCAAATATAATGGACAAATGATGTTTTAAAATATTTGTTATTCTCAATGATATTTAAGAATATACTGCATATATATAAATATATATAAATAATAATTATATATAATAAATATGTATAAAAGTCAATGAAAGAATTATGTTTAAGAACCATTTAAAGTCGGGTGGTGGTGACGCATGCCTTTAATCCTAGCACCTGGGAGGTAGAGGCAGGTAGATCTCTGTGAGTTCGAGGCCAGCCTGGTATCCAAAGGGAGTTCCAGGAAAGGTGCAAAGCTACAAAGCAACCCTGTCTCAAAAAAAGAAAAACAAACAACCCCCCCCAAAAAAAAAAAAACATTTAAAGTAAGGACTCACTGAGTAGAATTTAAGAGAAGTTAAAATAAAACAACTTTGAAACAGAAAAAAAAAAAAAAAAAAACAGTACAATTCTATGAAATAATTAAGCTTAAGACTTTTCCATACTAGGAAAAATAAAAGCTAAAAATCTGAAAAGGCTTTAAGAAAAGCTTCTGTATGTATGGACATAAGTATAGCTGTAGATACATGGGCAGGGAATCTTCCAATCACTGACAACTTAGCAGGATGCAAGTGTTCATTGGATCAAAATCAAGAGAAATTGGACTCTAGAGAGGAGAAGAAACCTGAGTGTGGTTTTTTAAATGAGTTTTGCCAAACCTGGTTGTGATGATATTTTATTTGTATACCCCAATAAAGCTTATCTGAAGATCAGAGGAAAGAGACAGCCACTATAGTAAACATAGAAGTCAGGCAGTGGTAGCACATACCTTTAATCCTAGCATTCTGGAGGCAGAGGTCCATTCAGATCTCTGTGAGTTCAAGGCCACACTAGGAACAGAGCCAGGCATGGTGGCACATGCCTTTAATCTCAGCACTAACCATGGAGGTCTGGAGGTCTGTACAGATAGACAGGAAGTGATGTAGCTAGGCGGAGAGAGGAAGTAAGAGGGCAGAGACAGAAAGGCATATAGGCATGAGTACACAGAAAGTAGGTCTCTATTTTTGGCTGAGGATTTTGGGGGCTTCTTTCTGCTTTCCTGATCTCTCAGTTTTTACCCCAATATCTGGCTCCAGGTTTTTTTTTTTTTTTTTTTTAATAATAAGACCATTTGCAATTCATCTTACACCTGGTCAACTGGATATTAGAAGTATTACATTTTTATGGCAAGAGGTACTGAAAACCAAAAGCCCTGAAACAAATCCAGCATTAGATTCCTATGGATAAAAATTCAGAAGCCGAAAACACTTCTTACTGAGTAAATGAGTGTGGTTTAGGGAAAGGAGAAGCAGTCAGGTACAAAGGCAGCGCTCTACAACACAGGAAAGTATTTTATAGTACTGGCATGGTGGGGTGGGTTTTCTGCAGCAATCTTATCTTGAAACAGTAGGGAAACAGGACAAAATATTTTAAAATCACATTATGAATGATAGGTAACAGGGTGTTATAAAAAGCCTCTTATGGAGAATTGAAGTCAAAGTTGTCCATCTAGCTCTGAATGTGGCTTTTCCACCCTTGTTGACTGGTGACTCAAAAGCTGTTAGTGAGAGGTTGAAAACCCAGAGGAACTTTCTCATGGGGTAGAGAGTGAGGAAACAAACAAAAGGAAATCAGACCTGCCAGTGAGTGAGAGTTCGGGTACGTAACTGAGGCTTGGGACTCGAAAGGTCTACAAATTGTAATTAAAGCTGAACTGAAAATAAGCCAGGGAGTAAAGCCCAGCTGTGATCATTTCAAATGTTAGTTGTATTAATTAGACATGTCATCTGCCTTCCAGATGAAAAAGTAAACTCTCCTGGTAAATGTTAACACTATCCAGAAGTTCAAAACATCTCTGTAATTTCACCCACAGTGTTTAACTTACACTAAAAATGTCACTATGTATATAACGAGAGGACATTTTTATGAAAATAAAACTGAACAACAAAAGGAAGTCAGAATCATAAGGGAAGCATAAAGTATTCATTCAAGAAACGAAGATATGATTAATTTAGCCAATACTCAAAAGGACAGCATGGTGGCTATGGGGCAAGGAATGGAAAATATATGAGAGTCCAACTGATATATTTCAAACATAAGCAACATTATGGGAGGATGAGAGTCAAAGATGCTAGTCCAAATAACATTAGAAAGTGTATGTATATATACTTTATATATATATATATAATATAAATATATATATATATATATATATATAATATATTAGAAATGAATGGTATTTGTGAGAACCAAAGCAAAAATATCTAACATCAACATCATTCCCTAAACACTGTCTATGTGGTACAAGTTATAAGGTCTATACAATGTATTTTGTAGCATAAATAATAATCTAGTTGATATATTTGATTATATGAAGTGTACAGAGGAGAGACTGTAAAATCACTATGATTTTATACTAGAATTGAGCAA
Organism: Peromyscus leucopus; assembly: GCF_004664715.2. NCBI lineage: Eukaryota > Metazoa > Chordata > Mammalia > Rodentia > Cricetidae > Peromyscus > Peromyscus leucopus. The sequence goes on from NC_051075.1 coordinate 12,393,380, forward strand.
TTAAATGAACATCCAACAACAGCATCCTCTGGAAAGGAAGAGATATTCCACCTGGAAATGGAGGAGAAAAGGAAACAGTGGAAGTCACAGTGACACAGACAGTTATGTAAAGAAATATTTACAGCTATTTGTGAATGCATGTCTCACAGTTGAATGAATCTATAAGCAGCAAATTTATCCACTACCCACACATTGGTTCCAACTCTTTTCCCCCATAAAGGAACCAATACTTTTGCAAAAACTGCAGATTTGAGGTCTTTAAAGTATGTTATGATATTTATTGAAAATCAGAATTAAAGATGGCAGTTCTTATTCCATAAGAAAATTGTTTGTACACAATATATAATTTCCTGAAATAAAACATTAAAGAGCAAATTTTAAAAATTCGTCAGAAAGTCAATACTTGGTAGAGAAGAAAACAAACTCATTTCAATAAAAACAAAAGAATATGGAAACATTATAGACCAGACTTCTGACTCAGTGCTTAATTAAAGAAAAGTTACAAATGAGATCATACAATTCCTCCAAAATTCCTCCCTTGCATATATATTATCAACCATCTTATGAAGTGGCATGAGTCTTGTATGAGTATGAGTGTTCAAAGTACTTCTGTTTACAGTTAAAAATAAAATTTATGAATTAAGTTTCATTAACAGGATAATAAATGTTATATGTTCACAATGTAATATCATAGATAAAATACTAAAGATTACTATATGTGGCATTACGTGTCCCCAAAATTTGAATGAAAAAGTAGTAGATTGGTATTAATATCTAAAGCATATGATTCATAAATAATACATGCAAAAATGTTTACCAGGTGCATGTATATTATTTTGTTTTATACAGACCCAAAGTTTCCCTAAAAATGTTTTCTTTAACTGAGAAAACTACATTCCTACCCATTAAATGTGAGAAGACTTGATGGTTTGTTTCTTGTGATTAAGACATGACCCAGTTGAGTGTTTTCCTGGACTAGATTTTTCTACCTTGCTGTCATGGTTGACTGAGTCTAGGAAGGCTTTGTGCTGTCACAGACATTTAGCTTCCTTGAAGGTTGTTTGGTGTGAGAGGAATCTAAAGGTTTTTTTTTTCTTAAAGTGTAGCAATTATCAGTAATTCCTAAAAAGAAATAATGTTATATTACCTATTAACAACTATAACTGAACATTTTATGTGACTTAAAAGTGAACAGTTTGGATTAAATGAAACCTTATAGCTAAACTATAAATAGTGAATGCAGAATTCAACACTGTAATTATTTTCATAGCACAATAATTATGTGTGGAGATATTTTCCAATTTAATCACATCACAAAATTAGATAAGCAAGAAAGTCAGATAAAAATTAATATTTAAAATTTCCCTACATGCATAAACTTATCACAAAGAAAATATAAAGTAAAACTTTTTAAAATGTTCAGTGTGTGCAACAAGCTCTTAGAAGAAACATAAAAGACATGGTTATCTGAAAAGGAAAATGATAAGGATTGCCTGAAATCATAGAGAAGGCCCTCGATGAACTGAGGGAATCATGTTCCTGTAAGAGAGAACTCATCATTTTAAAGATGTCACTTTTTCCTTCAATTACTCTATAAGCCCATATAGGACTTTATGAAACTTGTCAAACAGTGTATCATATACCTGAAGTGAAAAGATGCAATAATAGGTTGCATGTTTTAGAGAAGAGAAGGGGTGTGCAGAAATTGCAATTTACAGTATTGAACCCAGGGTTATATGATCAAAGGTCTGAGAGAACATCATATCCCTGTGGTCTATGCAGAAATAATGTAAAGCATGGGCTTTCACGCTGTAATTTAGGGATCTTATGCTGCCTTAACAACAAATTCAAGTGGATAATTTGACCTGATTAAAACTTGAATAATCTCTACCTAAGGTTGTAGGGAATGTGAACATTTTGATCATTATTATTTTCTGTTTGGCTCCCCGTTCCTTAATGCCTCATCACTGCTGAGCACTCCACTAGAGCCAGCTCTCTACAAGTAAGTCTGACACAGGATGAGCATGCCAGCTTACTTATTTGTGCAATCTCTGAAAACATTTGGTAGAACCTGAGGATGTCATTGCAGTTATAAGAAACTGAAAGAAAAACAGAGAAGAGGAGATGAGATGCTGGTCAAAGACCCCAGTATGAGAGTAAGTTAGCTGGGACAACCGTTATTGTCTTTTTGCACAGGGAGGTGACTGTAGTTGGAGAGTTTCTCTCTGGGTCCCTCCAAGCCCTTGCAGTCCCACAGCCCACTTATAAAATAATCACTCAGAAGCTTATATTACTTATAAACTGCATGGTCATGAGTTCTTACATCTTCAATTAACCCATTTCTATCAATGTATAAGTTGCCACGTGTCTTGTGGCTTACCGGTACTTTTACATCTCACTCCTGTGTCTGGCTGGTGACTCCTGACTCAGCTTTCCTGTTTTCTCTTTTCTGCTTCTCCCACCTATACTTCATGCCTGGTCAATCAGCATTTTATGTATCAATCAATCAGAGCAACACATTCACAGCATCTCCAGCAGGTGACTGTAGCTAATAGCAGGGCACTGATATTTTAAAACAGATAGAAGAAAGGATTTTTAATGTTCTCACCAAAAAAGAAATGACAACTTTCAGATGATGACTGTTAACTAATGTTAAAGGATTATTTACACAATATGCCTATGAGTGGAAACATTTATATTATACCCATAAATATACACAGTGTTCATGTGTAAATGGAAAGTCTTAAAAATTACAAGAGTCTTACTACACTTGAAGGACGGTCCAGTTCCTCACTGCCACCTCTCTTGACGACCCAGCGGCCCAGCTCACCTAAAGTGTGTGCAGCTTGTGGTGGAAGTAAGGCGAAATTGTGTGAAGGACTAGAGAATAAAAATGGAAAGATTAGAGTCCTGAGACAGAGACTCACCCACAGACTAACCTGGCTGTGAGACATTAGACATGGCCATTCCTCAAACCTTACTTCTACACTCATGGGATCCCAGCACTGGATGAGGAACTTAAAAGGCACAGGACTCACCAAAACAAGCCAGACACAGAGAAGTTAGAATTCAGTTAATGTCAGTTTCATGAACTGGCCAAACAAATCCAACGCCTGCTGTTCAGAAGGCTTATCATTTAGGATAGGCCTGGTGACCTTTCTTGGTGATAGGAATGCCTTATATTTATATTGCTGTGTTGATTATATAAGGATGTGTACATTTCCAGTTTGATTGCTCATTTCCATTTCAATTGCCCATTTTACTGCATATAATCATATATCAAAATGAGAAGGGAAGAACAGAGAAATGGATTTTTGAATAATCAAAAAGTTTTCTACTATTATGAGGTATGCGTTACCAGTAATTTACTACTTGTTAGCCTCCATTTTTGCCTATCTTGTTTCCTTAGTTAATCCTTATAAGAAACTAGAGCAGTATAAAGAGTTGTTATTCCAACTTTATTAGTGAGGAAATTAAATGTATGGAGTACTAAAAATTGACAAGCTATTCATTTGTTTCTAAAATTCAATTTTTCACTTTTATGCTTTGACACAGCACAGTCACTATGGTAGAGGGCAAATGGTTCACATGCTTATAGATAGCACCAGAGAAACCAACATTGTTAAGCACATGGGCTTTTTTCTTCAATGGAAAAAAAATGACTCCTGTTCCCCCTGAAGGCTGGAGTAGATGTTTAATAACCTGATGATCTTTTGCTATTCTATGGAGCCAGCTCAAACCCAAATTCCCCAGATGCCTGAGCATTGTTTCTCAATCAATAGAGCCCATCCTCTTGAAAGGGTCCCATGTATTTTGCTAAAGAGTTTGCCATTATGCTTATTACAAGCCCTTGCTCCCTGAACTGTTATCCTGAGCATTATTTCTCAGTCAATAGGACTCATCCTGATGCTTATTACAACATTTCTCCACCTCCACCCCAGCCCAGACTCCTGAGCATTGTTTTTCAGTCAATAGAACCCATTCTTGTGGAAGAAGTCACAGGTGCTCAGCAAAAGACATGTACTTTGCAAACGGGGTTTCAATGCAGTCATGTTTTATGCTTTGGTGTGATAACTGTCATGAGGAAACTTTTCCTCCAAAGCGATTCATTCTTACAGTCCACTGGCAGCTGTGATGCATGTGGAGACCCATACATGCTGTCATCATCACTGTCACCATCTCTTGTTGAATCTTAAAAATCACTAATATTGGGAAATGTTTTGTATGTACAAAGGCTTCCTAAAACAATATTCATGTTCAAAATCTGGACTCTCTTCCTAGTTATTCCAGAAACACTCCAAGTATAATTATTGCCTACTACAAGTAATTCAAAGTGGTATCTCATGCCTTAGTCTATAGAGTTGCTGTTTTTCTCAGTTGCATCTAAATTCCAATGAGCCATGTCCTGCTCCTAACTGAAGCCATGGCTCTCTTTTAACCTTTCCCGTTTTGTGGAATTTTGTATCCACAACTTATTTTAGAAGACAGTGATATGAATCTATTCAACACATGACAAATATTGTTGTTTCTTTTTTCATACTACATATTTCAATTTTTCTTATGAAAACATTAACAAATAAGGTAAACCTGATACCTGTTCTAATGAAGCTGATATTAGTAGCAATGATAATAATAAAAGTGCAATTAAAAACAAAAGTCAAAGATTAATAGGTAAGAATTGTGGGGAAAAAAACACAACTGAATACCAGAAAGTTGAAATGTTGAAAAGTGGCAGAGAATCAGGCAATGCCTCTTTGAATGGCAAGAACATACAGACACAGGACATCAGAAGAATCCCTAAGAGATGCAGCAATTGCTGGGAGTTTCCTCTAGTGTGATATACCTTGCTATCCTGGAGAAACTGGGAAATAGGTGGTACTGCCAGATAGATATAGAGGGAGAGAACTGGCACGGGTGTGTCCAGGAAGGCTGATGAGTAACATCATACAGCACTTTAAATGTTTAGGAGTAAGGATGATTTTTACTTCAAAGAGAAAACTATTGTAAATGAATGGCTCCTCATTGTATGTAGCTGGCATTTGGGCTGCGGATGTAACTCAGTTGAGTGTTTGTATAACATGCTCAAAGCCCTGGTTCAGTCCCTAGCACTCCATTAGCTGAGTGTGGTAGTCACCAACTATCAACTTCAAAAACCTGAGAGGTGGAGGCAGGAGGACCACAAGTTCAAGGTTGTAATCAAGAATGAGTGCAAGTAGCCATGGCGTATATGAGAATCTATCTCAAATTAAATAAATGAAAGATAGATAGATAGAGATAGATAGATAGATAGATAGATAGATAGATAGATGATAGACAGACAGATAGATAGATTGAGCTGGGCTTTTAAATGTATTGAACTGTGTTATTTTGTTGCATTCTCCAGCTTTCTTTTAGATCACACTTTCCCTTTCACCTCGGCGTAGATATTATTTTTCAGTTTCCTGAACTGATGGACTCTTCAAACCACAAAGCATTGGCTATCCTGCTTCTTTAACATAGGAGAATCAATTGAAAACAAAAATAAATGGATGGATCAACTTTCGATATTTTAAAGTTGACTCATAGGCCACTGTCCTGGCCCACATCTGTTGACCCTGCTACTCTGGAGACTGAGGTAGGAGGATATTCTGAATTCAAGAATTAAAGGCCAGGCTAGGCAACAAAGCGAGACTTGATCTGTTTAAAAATACATAAATAGGATAAACTTCCTTATTCCAACACACAGAGTCTTCACTTACTTTTACAGAAGCCTCAAATTCTCAACATTTGCAATTCACAGGTCTGCTTTCAGTTCAGTGGGAGGAGCAGGAACAGGTGCAAAGCCACACCCCCTCTCAGTGTTAGTACTTACTGTGCACAAAAGCTCACAATTCTCCAAAGGGAATGCCACCATAGCTAGAAAGGGGCTAGTGATCTCTGTTATACTCTGGGCTCAGGCTTGTAAAGAAAAATAAAATTGAAAACACAGAGCAGAATATGACATTTGAAATGGGCTCTGTGCAAGGAAGACCTGAGGTTGCTTTCTGTTATGGCAGGAACTAGTCAGTGGAAAAATGCAAATTTCTCAACCCAGGGCAGCAGAGGTGCTTTATATGAATGCCTCATGCAAGGTAGGGTCTGCAAAAAATACTTACCTAAGTAATTTAATTCAAGACTTCAAAAATAAACATCCATGGCAGTAAAGAAAACAGAGGTCAGGAGAAAAACCTTTGTAGAGTGTACATCTTAACTGCCTCAGGACTGTATAAACTGAGAAAATGGGAAAATAAAAGAGAGGAGGAAAACATAGATGCTAAAAAAATGCACTTGAAGGTACACACACATAAGACAATTTCAGTACTCTGATAAAAATTATTTAAAACATTATGTTCATTTTTGAGTCTGTTTGAAATAAAACATCAAATATTACATGGAAAGAGAGCTTGAGTGTATGTCGTGTGTGTGTGTGTGTGTGTGTGTGTCTGTGTGTCTGTGTGTCTGTGTGTCTGTGTGTCTGTGCATCTGTGTCTGTGTACAGTCAACAAATGCTGTGAAAGATGTGCACAGAAAGTATTTGCATGAGGGTTTAAAATGAAGTAGTTGGAAATATCCTTAAAGATGAGAGTGCTGAAAGACAATGATGGATACTGAGAGAAAAAAATATAGAAAGGATAGTTTTATTAAGTCATGGGTGAACTAAATTTTTGAAGAAACTGAAATTTTAAAAAAATACAAAAAAATTATACTATTTAAAAATATCCATAAGGTGTTTTTAAAATAACATTGTGACTATAGGAATTTATTATGTATTTCAAATAATATAAATAGAAACCCATTTAATATATTCTGGAAACATTTTGAATTTTGATAATAAAAGGAATAAAATCATAATATATGCATGCTTCAATTATTTGAAAACATTATGAAAAATTGATATAATCATTAACCTCAGTCAAGTTGCCATCAAGGCATAGAGAGATTTAGATAGGCGATATCAAAACACAAAATAAAATATCTATGTCAACTAATTAAAATATGGACTCTGAAATCAAGAAGCTCAGTGAACTGATTGTATTTCATGTTATTTCTGCAATGGCTCGTGTATGTATTGATACTTAAATTTAGACGTCTCATCACTTCAATAGTATAGTTGAAGCTTAACAGTCTAGTGGCTTAAGCATATTATAATACTAGTAATAATGACAAAATGTCAAAAATATGAGGATAAAATTACAGAAATAAATATTAATATTGGATCATAAGGATGATGTCCTAAAATTAAAGAAATTTGTGCATATATTCTCTGTTCTTATCACAGTCAAAAAGTTGGCCACCAGAGACCATTGTGCTTAACTTTACATCAAAGTATTCATCAATAATGAATTTGATCCTGAATGTGACAACTCTGAAAAATCCTTATCATTATTTTTAAATCTATTGTACAAATATGAAACAATTAAGACAAATATTACAGTATATAGCCATAGAGTTTATGTCAAAATTAAAGATAGCAGTTTTTTTTATCATTTATTGTATTTTATTTATTTTTTTAAAGGTTTATTTATTATGTATATAGTATTCTGTCTGCACACCAGAAGAGGGCACCAGATCTCATAAAGATGGTTGTGAGCCACCATGTGGTTGCTGGGAATTGACTCAGGTCCTCGGGAAGAACAGCCAGTGCTCTTAACCTCTGAGCCATCTCTCCATACAGGTACAAGTAAGTGTTCAAATGAGTGTCTGTTTCCATAATATGTGTGTGCAGTATTGCTGTTATAGCTTTATAATTATTTGATAATTTTTTTTTTTTTTTTTTTTTTTTTTTTTTTTTTTTTTTTTTTTTTTTTTTTTTTTTTTTTTTTTTTTTTTTGTTTATAGGCTTTATAATGTATTGATAATTTTATATATTTCTAGTTTGAAAATGTATATAAAATTAGAAAAGGCAGGTGAAGGTTTTCCTTAAAATAATACAAAGATTTCTGTATTATTTACTACTGTTTTTATAAAATATTTTTCTTCTTCTTTACCTAATTAGCTAGTAATGTCAGTCCGTTGTTATTTTAGCAAAGATGAATAAATCTGGGAATTAATGAGAACAGGGAACAGTCCAGACATCATGACCTTGATTTGAATATGTCTCTGAAAACATGGGGAGCTTCTTTATTTTTCATCATCTGAAGAAATGCTTGTTCTTTCCTGATTCATTTGCCCCTAAGCTGTTACATCGTTCCACTCTCTGATCAATTGACAGCTTGAAGTGTTTATATATCCCAGGTGTGAAAATACAACAGAGAAATTTGCATCATGATGTTGGCTGGGGTAGAATGCAAAGTTGAATATTATTTTAATTATATTTTACAAGACTACTTTAGCAAGTTTCAGTTTGCCCCATATTGCACTACTTGGGTCCAATCTGTGGCTGCTCTCCATGTGGACAGAAGCTTCTCACACCTCAAGGCATTTTTAATTATTCATAGTCTCGAATACCAAAGCTAATTGCTTAAAAATCCCTAATACATTTTTCTTTTCCTAAGGCCCACCCTTTACTTGCCACTACTGGAGATTTAGCTTTGCTTCTCTTCTCTTCTCTGCATGAATTCTCCCTGGCCCCTCTCCACTCTATTTATTCCTAAAATCTTTTAATACCTCATCTCTTTTTAATGCAAAGAGATTAAGTTCAGACCCAGCTCTTCTCCATAGATGTGCACATCACAATTTCTGCCAAGGCTTAGTAAAGCACAAGAGCATCTAATGAACAGAACTCTTTTGAATTAGAAGGTATCTTGGTAGCAAACATTTTACAGACTTTTCCTTCTACCTAAATATGAATGTTATTTCCTATTACACACACACACACACACACACATACACACACAAAACTATCTACAAAGAAAGTTCAATCTTTCTGTATAACTTCAGTTACTATAATATACCCCAATGATGATAAAATGTGGTCCCTAAAGTCACATCAATGTCACTTAGACCCCATTACTCATGTGGGTTGCTGGATCTTAATCCACTCCTCTGAAGTCTGAAAAAAATAGCATTTTTTGGTGAACCTAACACAGTGTAAAATTTAGGAATGGCTAAATATAGTCTTCATCAACATAGAAAGATGTATCATGCATAATTTTAAAATGTATTTATACATGGCCAGCTTATATTGATGAATATTCTTAATCCTGAACATTGAAATCACAAAAGAAGAAAATTCTCAAGATCTAAAATTCCCAAAGCCTGCAATCCCAAAAATCAAAGTCCTGATAATTCTATAAAAGAAAGTCTTAGAAATTTTTCAAAAGGCATTTATTAATGTCTTAAAAGTGACTTTAGAAACATAAAAATTTTTTTTCAGATCACTATACAGAAGAAAATAAACAATGGTAACCTGTATTTTTGCAAACAAACATGCAGGGATTGTAGTAACAGTCACAAAGGTATAATCAATGAGAAGATGAACTATGTTACTGTAAAATGAATGAACTGTTCAAATGTATGGCACAGTTTGGTCATTGTGGACTGCAGCCTTGAAATGTGCTCATCTGGTAGACAGCTTTAGTCTTTAAACTAAACAACAAAATCCAAGAGCAGTAAGTGCCACAAATGCAGGATAGTCCATCCACAGGCCATAAAGCCAGGAGGCTTAACATCCACAGCAGCAGTAGAGCAAGCAAATCTGGAAAGGACCCAGATTCAAACTCTGTCATTCCCAGATCTGGTCCTGTTGGATGGTGTTTGCTCCCATGACAGGAAGATCTTGAAGACCATTCACGTCAGGAAAACCATCAAAGGCACATCTCAACTAATGGAGCTCTCAGGATGCAGCCCTCCTACTTGAAAAACAACAAATCCCTCTTCCAGAGCCCTTTACATAAGAGTGGAGAGTTTGATTTTGAGGAGTTCAACACTTGGGATTCTAGCTCTGGCAAGTCATACTCTTCTGAACTTCTGACTCTAAACTCTAGCTTTCTCCACAGGCTTGAGTGCTTAGAAGAACTGTCCTGAGGCTCCCATGAAGATGACATTAGAGAGAGGGCTCTCAAAAGCTGGTGAGCAGAGCAAGGTGGAGATAAGGACAGTCATGAAAGGCTTTGGCAGAATAGCCTCAGCCTGGTCCTTTGAAGAACTCTGCAACAGGCCTAAAGCACACAGTACTTCTCTACCTTGAGGCAAGAGGTTCAGGCCTGTGAAGAATCATTTCAGTCAGTCATTCACTGACAGGCACAATAAGTGAGAGTTTTAGAGTGGGTGTGTTCCTATTCAACAAAGAAACTCCTTAGGCAACATCACCAGTAGCCGCCACTTAGTACCTTGTTGGCTAATAGAATCTCCATAGTAAAATTACAAGCTTGGTAATGAAATCAGTGTATTTTGGATGTGGTATCTATAAATAGAATATAAATAAAGCCAGCACTAATGTTAGATAACTTTTCTGTATGCAATAGCCTTTCAGTGATATGCATCTTTATGGGGTTGCACATGCTGAAAATGTAGAGTACTGCCTACATTTCTCACAAAACACATTTTTACAGGCCTCCCTGTAAACCACATCTCTAGCTAGTCTGAAAACATCTAAATTATTCAACTCAAAGCTGAATATTTTATTTTAGAATATGTAGATTATCTAATATTAAATGTCAGTTACTGTTGATAAGTACTAGGAAAAGTTTTATATTTCTATTTAAATTGAAAGAAGTTTTGAATTTGAATAATTTCTAATTCTGAGGCAAAAATATCCAAGAAAATGGATAACTTTGATAACTTAAAATTAGCAATTCATATTTTTAGATGAATAGTAGAGTCATCAGTTTTCTATATATAGGAAATCTATTGCCTCTGTGCATTGAGAAGTGATCTTTGGGGAACTCTTTCCTCATTCCTTGCCTTCCTACAAGGGGTGTAACTTCTTGCTAGTTTTGTCATTGTGATTATTTGATTGTCAGTGACCTTTGAATCACTGACTTAGATTTTTCTTATGTGTTTCAAATGTCTGTGAATGGAAGTCTTTTTAAACACAAGTTTGTACTGAATATTTTAATATTTTTTAACATTTAAAGTCAGAATAATTCAAAAGGTTTATTCAAAGTTGATTCAGTCTAGTTGATGTTCATGATTGGGCATTCACTCTGTTGTATGTAATGTTTTGTGGTCTTCTTTATTCCCTCCCCAAAGAAAATTTAAATTATTTTCTTTAACTTTATCCAGGAAAAAAAAAGTATCACCAATGATATATGAATTTATGCATACTTATAACTTTCTAAAGATTATATATCATACTTACTTTCAATTAAAGTACATAAAATCCCTGTATAATGTATACAGAGTCAGAAAAGCAATATAAGAAAGGAATTCTAATGTTGCATGAGGCTGCAGCACCACTTCATGTTGAAAAGCTAGGTTTATCAATCAGTATTTGGAAAAATGGGGATATTTATTTTCTGTGAAACATAGCATTGTGTGCTTACAGGGAAATACAATAAGAATGCTTCTCAGTGTTTTTACATTGTAAGTAGTGACATTTGGGTGTGATGGGAATCAAAAGGAAAAGAAATTGCTTCCTCTGGACACCTGAGTAAGACTGATGAAACTAAGCAAAAGAAAGGAACCTAAAATTGGGAAGAAGGGTATCATTTCTTACCATCCAAGCAGATGGATTCTTCATACAGGCAAAAATCATAAATTTTCCAAATAACCAGTGGGTAGGAAAAAACTTAAAATATAAATTTCACAAAATAAGCAATAATAATTCCTTATCTTGAAAATATAACTGAAAGGTTTTTCAGAGTTAAATGCTACATGGGACAGGATGTTACTAACCTAAGAGGATCCAGGAGATGAGCTCAGCCTCAGGCCAGCCCTACAGACTCCAAGGCTTTCACAGAGCAGCTTCTAAAAACACTATTGCCCCTCTCAATGAGGAGTCTTGGCAAAGTCTCGAATAGAAATCAAATACAGGACAATTGTCATCCTCCTTCCTTCCCTAGCTATTCATTTGCCTTGTGAAAATCTGCATAGAAAGCCTAGCTCAAGAGACACTGTAAAAAGCACTTCAAATTGAAATGTTTGAAATTTCAAAAGACTTCAGTGAAGCTGGGTAGCTTGGCCTCATCTTCCTGGTCAACACAGGCTTGTCAGAGAATGAAAGCCTTCATTTCTGTCATGTGTTCTATGCAAATAAAAGAATCTTCACATAAGACATCTGTTTTAATTAAAGCTGTGAAGTAGAAAGTGTCGCTGGAATAACAAAGCTATCTCTTTTTTCAGCTCTCTTGCTTGCAGGCATCTCCCTGAATTTAAAATCGGAAATGCTGAAATAACATGTGCAACACTGTGGTGGATTTCTTAACCCTCTGAAATATGGAGGGGCATTCATATTTGTTCAGAGTTTAAATGGCTAGTCTCCCTTTTAAGGAACTAGCTTGTTTCTCTAAGAATTCTGCTAGATTTTTTTTTTTTTTTTTTTTTTTTTTTTTTTTTTTTTTGGTTTTTCAAGACAGGGTTTCTCTGTGTAGCTTTGGGCCTTTCCTTGGACTCACTTGGTAGTCCAGGCTGGCCTCGAACTCACAGAGATCCGCCTGGCTCTGCCTCCCGAGTGCTGGGATTAAAGGCGTGTGCCACCAATGCCCAGCAAGATATTTGTTTTTAAAGTCAGTATTTGTCAACTGTATTGTATTTTAGCTACTAAGAACTTTGTACTCACCTGGAGACCTCACACAGGCATTGGTAAGGGACAGTGGCAGATCAAGAGAATGAAGTGGAACTGGGTATCACAGCTAAAGAGTTCAGGGAAATCAAGAGTGGTGTCCAGTCTACATCCATAGAGCAAGCAAGGGTCAAGTAGAGAAAAACAAATCAGGACTGTGAAGGTGATTCAGTGGACAAAAGGCTTGTTACAGAAGTACGAGAACTGGATTTCTCATCCACAGAAACCACAAAAATTGGCAGGTAGGCATGGCAGCCCAATATAATTCCAACATTCACTCCAAAGACAGAAACAGTAGACTAGTAATATTGAGGAGCTTTGGATTCAATTGAGAGACCATGCCTCAATGAAAAAGGTAAGGAGGCATGGAAGAAGACTCCTGACCTCAGCCTAATGCCTCCACACACATAAGTGCATATATATCTGCATATATGCATGCACCTACACAAATGCACACACATACACACATATACAATACAGATATACACACAAAATAATAATAATAACAAAACAAAATCAGTGCACAAATCCAAATGCTTAAAGAAAGCCAGAGAGAATAAAAATATACAAAGTATGGGTCAGAATCTCTGAAACAGCAGGGTAATGACATGGGTGTGAACCCTGTACAACCATGCCCTGAGTGTCCTGGATTACTTTTCTCTGATGCTAAGTAATGCATCAACATCTCAAAAGCCAAATGGAGCAAAAATATGAAGTCAAAATAAACAGGAACAAAGCAAATTTGAAATCTATGAAGTTAGGTAAGCTAGTAAAGTCTTCAACAATGACATTTTATTTCTTTTAGTGAGGAAAAATGCTTTTATAATTTCTTTGTAGAACATAAACAGATTTCATACTGTTTTGTTAATATTAAAATTTTATACATACATTAGTTTCCTGTTGCTAGTTAAATTTCATTTTTCTTAAAAATAAACATTCTTTCATGTTTTAAACTAATGCAACTTTCCATAATGTTCATCAGTAAAGCAATCACAGTAAAGCAATCACATATTTGCTATGATAAGGCAGCCTACCTTAGTCACGCTACTGAATTAACCATCTACTGGAAACAACTTCAAATAGAGGCAGACACAACAGGCCAGAGAGAGTATTTGTTGTTCACGAATTCACAGTTATCTTCAGTGGCACAGTGGTGAAATTGCTGGCAGACAAAAGTAGCAAAAATAAGCACAATGTGACTACTGCTTCCACTCATCAATCAGTACCAACAGTTTGTGTACATGATGGGATTTTGTTGATGTAATCCAAACTTTATCGCCTGGTTTTTCTGATCATATTAATTTTGAAGTGTAGTGATATTCCTACTTTTATAAATAAAAATGAAGACACAATTTTTAATTTCTACCATATGGAAGATCATCTTTGTAAACCAATGTTTAATTCCACTTATTGATATTCTAACATTCAGGAATTCTCATCATCTATTTCATTATGTTTATTCAAAAGGAAATAAAAGGAAAATAGCATGTGCCGTAAAAATATAATGAGGCAAACAAATATTTGAAAAAACATGGGAAAAGTAATATGATACAGCAAAATGTATAGTTTAAAATTCCTTTCATTGCACTGTGAGTAAACTGTAGCCACCCTCCCCCACCAAAAAAAATGGTGGTAAAATCCCTAATTACTTTGCAGGAGAATTTGGGATAAGAGTATTAAATGTATGTCATCATCTCACCCCTACCACAGACAGCCTTTCATTCAGAGTTCAATTTTCCTTACATTTTCTAATGATAAGATCTTTATTGCCTGAAAAATACTCAAATAAAACAAATTAATAAATATTTTGACTACTGACAATCAACATTTATTTGTCTATAAAAGAAATGGTATTGCTTGTTGTTATTTCAAATTTTCTGGTTCTTAATGAAGTACATCAAAATGCCTTTCAATATTACCCAAGACTGTTAATATAACAAAATAAAACTATCAGAAAGTTTAATATATTGTGGAATTTTGTATTCTTCTTCATAGATATTTGACAAAAGATAAGAAATCCAAAGCTCAGGGTCCACAATCCATCCACATCTGTAAATATAGCAGAAATGATTTGTATTCACAACAATTCTATGTATGTCTCTACCTTCTGATTTTTGAATTATGCTTCTTAAAATATATTGAATCAATCTTGAAGAGTTATATGACAGAGAAGAGCCTTGAAAATGTATCTGATTCACCCTGCTGCCTTCAGCTGCAAAGGCATAAAAGTCACAGTGAACAGGTGAGTCCTATTATTCAATAACTACACAGAAGCAGGATCCACATGTTCTGCTTTAGATGAGACCATTTTTTAATTCTATGACCTTTCCTATCACAGCAGCCCTCAATATATGTGACTGGGTTTGTGCTTCTGTTTCTTAAGTTTATTTATTCACTGGAAATAGAGAACAACATGACATTGTACATTTGGGATTCTATCTGTGAGTTCTATGGAATGACATGAAGTGATAAGAACTCTCATAAAATCCTCTCTGTGTCAAAATTAATGTCCAAATACATACTAGGCACATTTTTTCTTTGAAGCAAAATAACTTTTCACTTATCTATATTGATCCTGTTCTACATTACAGGATTGTAGTTTTTAAGCTTACATATTAAGCTAGTGTCCAGAATCAGTTTTACATTCCTTCCCAGGAACAAATTATTAGCTTTTTACCTGGATTTCAGTGTATTGATTTTCATTAGTATTTTTCTATTAAATTCTGTTAGTAACATGAAATAGTAGACTCATTATCTCAGGAGATTTACCCCTGGGCACATATTAGTATTACAGAAAAATGTTAAAAAGAATAATCTACATTATTTTTTTTTCTTGGCCTAGGTGAGAAAAGATGGAATGCTTTTGTAATTGCTTAAATAAATTATCTAAATTCATGAAGAAAAGGGTTGGTGATTCATCTTAACAATCTCTCATTGCCATAACTGAGGGAAGCCTATTCATTTCTTTGTGGGAGGCCAGCACCCACTATTTTCCCAGGGTACTCTTGAGGAAGGAGGTGTAAGCAATATTTAGGTAGAAAGACAGAGGGGAGAGAAACAGATAGAAACACAGGATAGCCTCAGGAGGGCCTGGATCAATATCCACTGGCCCCTCCTTTAGCTTCTAAAGGGCTTTTTATAGGAATACCAAGGGGTGGAACAAAAGACACTCCCCTGACAGCACAGTCAAGTGTAGACGATTCTAATCACCTGGTAACCACACAGGTGGTCAAGCAATCCTCTAATGCACCCCTGCTGGGTAAAGCAAGCTCAGATCTCACTAGGAAACCTCTGTGGGCCTCCACACATAGTACACTGAACCTGCTCAGAGATAGCACAGGTATCGTATTCAATTTCTGTTATACTTGCCACTCTGTTGATGCCAAACAAACAAACAAGCAAACAAACATAAATGAACTATGACTTACAGCAACTTGGAAAGGAAAGGATTTATTTGTATTACACTTCCAGGTCACAGTCCATCACCAAAGGAATTCAAGCAGGAACTCAAGAACAAACAGAAGCAAAGGAGGAATACCATTTGGCTCACTCTATGGCTTGTTCTACTAGCTTTCTTATACAGCTCAGACTCATCTACCTAATTAAAATGCTATCTACAATGGGTTTATAATTCCCACATCAATCATCAATCAAGAAAATCTTTCACAGGCCAGTCTGGTAAAGGCAATTCTAAACTAAGATTCTCTCTTGTATGGTTGACACTAAGATGTATCATTGATGATAGAAACTAACCAAGACACTTTAACCCTTGTCAATTTAACATACAAACATGTCACTCTTAAACCGTATTCTTTCTTGTTCAATCCCCAAGATCTCATGCTAATATTGTACTATAAAATACAATATAAATTAAAAGGCCCCACAGTCTTTAAAACTTTCAACACTTAAAAAGCTCAAAGTATCTTAACTGTAGGTGCCTGTAAAATCAAAAGCAAGCTGTGTGCTTTTTTTTTTTTATTTAAAAGAGGAAGAAGCAGGGCACAATTGCAATAAAATCAAAGCAGACTCAAACTTTAAAGGTATAAATCACTCAATGTTTGATAGCTAAGACAAACTTTTGGATGCCAATAGGTTTCAGTATCCCTACTTCTCTGTCTCTATCATTTGCAACACAAATAAATTGTCTTGAATGCTCAGGCAAACTCCACTTCACACCTCTCTCCTTAGATATTCCATGGTCTTTGCATCGCCAGTATCCTGGGGTCTCAACTGGATCTGATATTGCATCTTCACTAGTGGCCTCTTTTGACCTCTCTTTGGACACTGGCACTAGCATGTGGCACATGACTCAGTCACTGTCCATGACCTCTTCATTCTTGCATCTTTCCTGCATTCAAAACCAGAACATCATGGAAGATTCTTACAGATTGCTAAGTTCAACTGCCAGTTTGAGATGCAGCCTTGGCTCCTTGTACTATGTCATTTGTGTTATGATCCCAGGAAACATGTCCTATTTACAAAAGATTTTACCTTAATGACACTGATTTCTTATTGAATACAACCAATTTTTCAGTCTCAGCTACTCAACATCCATTTTTCTAGAAGGTTTCACTTTAGTAGTGCTAATTACATTTGATTATTCAGTTTTAAATGACCCGCAAACATATTTTTAATACTAAATATCATATGAATGTTCCCAATAGAGTCTTTGCTTTGAAGTTTCCCAAGCCAGGCTTCACTGTCTGAATTTTCTCTCAGTATTGTTTTTCCAAGCTCCTACAAGGGCATCAATGACTTTTCCAGCTCCAGATTCAATGCACTTTTACAATTTTCTCTCAAAACAATGTGGACAGTTCCACTACAGCCCCACCCTACTCCTGGACACAAATTCTGAAATTCTGTTCTTGTTTCATTATGTTTAAAAGAAACACTGATAGAAGGATAAACATAGTATGTACTCACTCATAAGTGGATACTAGATGTAGGGCAAGGGATGGCCAGACTGCAGCCCATGGCTCTGGAGAGGCTAGCTGACAGGGAGGGATCCTGGGAGGGACACAGGTATCGCCCAGTGAAGTAGAAGTGGATGGGATCTGCATGTGCATGCTAGGGGTAGGTTTGGAGGGCAAAGAATGGGGGGTGAGAACATAGAGAAATGGGAGTGGGAGAGCAGGGAAGTAGATACCGTGATAGATGAAGACATCATGGGAGTGGGAAGAGGCAGGGTGCCAGGGAGCTCTTAGGAATCCACAGGGATAACCCCACTTTGGAGTGCTGGCAGTGATTGAGGGGATGCCTGGACTGGTCTACTCTGGAAACCGGTCCAGTGAATACCGTAACTGTCATCATAGAGCCTTTATCCAGTGACTGATGGAGGTGGATGCAGGGATCCGCAGCTGGGCCCCAGGCTAAGTTCTGGGAATCCAGTCGGTGGGAGAGAGAAGGGATTCTGTGTGTGGAGGACGTTGAGATCATGATGGGAAGATGTGTAGACATATAGAGATGACCGGCTACACTGGTGGAGACCCATGAACTGTGGACTAGTGGCTGTGGAGCCCCCATGGGACTGGACTAGACCCTCTGGATACAGGAGACAGTTGTTTAGCCCAAACTGTTTGGGGGACACCTGGGTGGGGGGATTGGGATCTGTCCCTGGTGCATGGGCAGGCTTTTGGGAGCCAGGTGCCTGCGGTGTGGCACCTTGCCCAGCCTTGGTGTGGCAGGGAGTGGCTTAGACCTGCTTCGGCTTGGTGTACAGGGCTCTGCTGACTCCCTATGGGAGACCTTGATTTGGAGCATGTGGGGATGGCGGGTTGGCTTAGGAGGGAGGAGGTGGGATTTGTGGGTGGTATGTAGGGTGAGTAGAAAATTTCTTAATAAAAAATGAATGAATGAATGAATGAATTTTTTAAAAGAAACACTGATAATTAATATTATAAATTTCAGGTGATATTAATAAACATTAGAATTAAGGGCAATAACTCTTAGGTAGATTGAATTATATCTGTATCTGTTTGTGTGTTTGTGTGCATGTGTCCATATTGCATTTTTACATTTTTAAGTCTTTTTACTAGTGTTACTTAATGGTGTCAACATTAACAAAGGTCTTCCTTGACTAACCAACTGAAGATTAGACCTTACCTTCTTGGTAAAAACTAATTTGAAATTATAAACTCTTATGAGACTTCTAATGCCCTAGTCTACAACAGAGACATTTTGTTTTGATTTCTTCTTTTCTACTTCCTTTACTTTGACTACAGTTACTCCAAATGCACCAATGTTTGGTGTGAAAAAAAAAATCTGCCTACAAATGGCCCAAACATCTGGCACCTGCATCCACATAAGACCTGAGAAAGCTTTTTTTTTTTTTTAACCACAATTTCATTATTCAATGGATTATGGATGCTTTTCATTGTTTAGTGGGGTTGGTTACAAGTTGTTATAGGTCATAATAAAAAAAAAGCTAAACAACAGAGTCAAATTCAAAGTTCTCTTTCTAAAGGAGAAAGGGGGATATGATATAGGAATGATGGGTGGAAAGGTAAATTATTGAATCTCCATTAATCCAAAAAACAAGTATTAATCTCAAAATATTTTACATTGGTATGAATTGTGGTTTATTGATACAAATTCAAAGTTAATTTTGTTATACCATATGTATGTTTCTACTCATTTGGGGTATTGTGTTTATGCAGGTCATTTAAAAATGTAATATATAATTAAGAAATACAGATTAATAGTCATTTATAATAGTCAAACTTACAGTCATATTAGGTATATTTTCAAGGTCATACACAGGTATATTTAGTGAGATAGATGGTCTTCAAACACTTCAAAGACTTACAGAATATGGCATCTAATTAAGTCTTTTCATGACAATGAGACACATCTGCTCCTGACAGTGCCACTTTACTTCTTAAAAGGATTATTGGCATCAAAGAAACTCCATATGGAGTTTATTTTCTTTATTACAAAAGATAGCCATTTTGGGAAAAAATGTCCTTGCCTCAGTTGCTGACAGTTTATTGTCCAAACTGGACCAACAGGATGCAAAAAGAAGCAACTGCCAAAATTTGCCAAGACAGGGTAGAACAGTCCTTCAAAATCCCTTGCTTCTCAAAAATGTCAGTTAGATATAGTAGGCCTGTAGACCAGATATGGATATCCCAACATTGTAAAAAAAACTTTGGCTGGCAGCCAGATGTCCCTATCATTAGGTAACATTACATCTTTCTGGGGTCTTTAAGGGATTAAAGACTAAATAATTAGATTTAAAGGTTTCCTTAGTTATGATAAAAAGATAAATTAGGTATAAAACTTAAGACTCACCAAGATAAAATAAATAATAGAATAGTTGCCAAATACAAATGGACTGGATATTGTAACTTGATAACTGTTTTTGTTATATATAAATTTATTATGTTGAAGTTAAAACCTTCTTTAATTAAACAAAAACAAAAACAAAAAACAGATGCTATGAAATCATCCTTTTATACACTGTGAAGACATGTTGTTCTCATTGTTAACAAAAAGCTGATTGGCAGATAGCTAGGCAGGATCTTCAGGACAGAGAAAATCCTGAGAAGAAGGGAGAAGAGAGAGAAGTCCCTAGCGAGATGTATAGGAGAGGTAAAAGTCACAAACCTTGGGGCAACACACAGATTAATAGAAATAGGTCAAATAAAGTTGTAAGAGCTAATTAATAACAAGTCTGAGCTATTGGCCAAGCATTTATAATGAGGAATTTCCACAGAGTCTATCTGACAATCGAAGGTATTTATTCTGGGTTAACTCACAATAAGCATAAAGGAGTTGGTTGCAGGATCCAAGGTGGGTGGGATGCTGTCCAATGCGGTTCTGTGGAGAACTCTGCCTTGATCCGCAGCACCAGCATCCAGCATCCAAGACCCTGAGGCATCCAAGAGAGAGCGAGCACATTTCCTACCTGGTCTTAAGGGGTCCCTATCTCGGCCTTTCCAGGGTTGGGGGACAGGTACCTTGTGGTTGCCTGTTGCCAATTAGGGCAAACAGTGCTTCAGTGGTAAAGCACAGACAACTACCCCTACACATTTATAATTAATATTAAGTCTCTTAATGGTTATTTGTGAATGGTTGCCAGGACAGGAAATCTCCACCTACAAATTAAGATTATATAGCAGATCTAGCCCAATTACATTAGTGAAAATTATTTATTAAAACTTTGATCCAACCAAATATTTCATCTAATTGTAGGGCTTTTAATAGTAAATGGTCAATGTAGTGATTTTACAGGTTCTCTGGTAAATATGTTCTTTTCCCCATGGTCTTTCACTACACTGGCAGGCCTATATTGCCTCCCAAATCAATCTGAATACTTTTTCTCTAAGCTTAAAGTTGGACTTATATCTAAGATTGTCATTACCTTAAAATTTTTAAAACATTTCAAAAAGTTAAAACTGAGAGACCATTAAGAGTAAATTGGCCTATAAGATAGCTCAGCAGCCAAATGTAGGAGCTTGAAACTGAGAACCTAAGCTTAATCTTCAGAATACAGAACCAACTACCACAAGTAGTCCTCTAATCTACACACACAAAATAAATTATAAATGTAGCTGAAAGCTTTCCTGTGTCCCACCCAATCTGCAGCTGCTCAGACCCAAGTAAACACACAGAGGCTTATACTAATTAAAATTGCTCGGCCATTAGCTCAGGCCTACCATTGACTAGCTCTTACATTTAAGCTAAACAATTTCTGTTAATCTACATGTTCCCACATGTTCTGTGGCTTTACCTGTGTGCCATTATATGCTGCTCCCTGGACAGCAGGCTGGCATCTCCTGACTCAGCCTTCTTCTTCCCAGAATTCTCCTTGTCTGCTTATCCCACCTGTACTTCATGCCTGGCCACTAGCCAATCAGCATTTTATTTATCAATCAATCAGAGCACATAGATTCACAGCATACAGGACATCCCACAGCATATAAATGAATGGAAAAATAGTCTCACAGTAAATTGCTAACTTAAATAAATTTATCATAAAATAATGAAAATGAAATACCAGAGCACTGAAAAATAGAATGTCCTTTAAAGGTAGCCTGTAGTCTCCCCTCCATTTAACACATAGTGTTCAGTGTTCTCCAACATCTCAGGATTAACCCTAATGCTGCTTTTTGTGGGGATTTTTCTAAACAGTGCTTTCCAAGTTGAATTATGCAGTGAGCTTTATGGAAAGAGATGTTCATACTCTAGTCCTCCTCTATCTGATGGGTTCATCACAGTCATCCATCATGTGTGCTCCTTCTGGAGATATTCCTCCTGACTGAAAGAATAGTCTTTGACCTCTTCCTTCCACTTCTGTCCATACCCATCTTGCTGAACAGCTCACTTATGCCACAAGCTGCTGAAGTCACAGACTGAAGCATTAAACATTATTATTGTTTTTATTAAGCAGTCTCTTAAATCTGTTTCTGTGAGTAGTTTTACTGCCTTAGTTTCCCAACAAATCCTGAGAATGAAAGCAAGCTTGAGAAATGTTTGAGATTTCTCATCCTTAAGAAATAGTGAGATTGGACTGGAGAGATGGCTCACTGATTAAGAGCACTGGCTGTTCTCCCAGAGGTCCTGAGTTCAATGCCCAGCAACCACAGAGTGGGTCACCACCATTTATATAGTGGGATGTGATGCCCTCTTTGGGCATAAAGTCATAGATGCAGATAGAGCACTCATATACATAAAATAATTTTTTTTAAAAAGGAAAACAGAAAAAGAAAATGAAATACTAAGATTTTCTTCTTTTGTACCTTGGGAGTATACTGGACCAAAAACACCACAAATGTGAATGTGCAAAAATAGACACATAAACATTCTCTACTCTCCAATATTGCCTTATTTTCTATATTTTTATAAAAGTGAGTACCATTTTCTGTTTGCTAATTTTCAAAGGATGTTATTAAAATACATTTTTCTTTTTCATTAAAATTTATTTTCCTCATACATTTACATGATCCTTATTTTATAAAAGCTACATATATGCTGCATGTAGAAGTATCATAAATTTGTAATACTTCTCTAAGACCTGTTTCTAAATTTACTTCCAGATTGAATGTTTAAATAGCATTTAAAAATATATATGACTCAAACTAGATAATCCATATTTTTTTCTGAAAATTCAAAGCTCACAGGAGACTTTCAAGAGTTGTTCCTTATCTGTTTAATTATTTAATCTCTTCTCTTGAGAATGTCTTTGTGTAATTTTATGTAGCATAAAGTTAACATTGATGGCACAAACCAGTAAAGCTGTATTAAAGGAAAGCTACCCTTTAGAATGAGAGGTACCTTATTTCTGCTAAGCAAATTGTGGATGATGGTCTTCTGCCTCCTTGTAAAATGTATTCTATGTTTCCATGAACCATAAAAACACCTTAAAATCCCGTACTTACAGCAGTAATGACACCTTTTAAACACTGCTAGGAAGTGTAAAAGTACAAAACCTCTCAGAAGACTCATATAATATGCAAAATAAATTATTATGCCACTTCATTTAGTGAATATTAAGTCAGCTTCTTTAGCTACTTGTACCATCAGTTTATTTCACTCAGCTGAATAGTCTAATAATATTTTCATTAAATATTTATTTGAACAATCAAACACTGCAAATGAAGAGCATATCCCCTGACATTCAAGATGGTTTCCCAGCTGATATCAGCAGTTCATTATGTTGGTAGGGCTCATTTGCTGTGGCTGAGAATGATGTTTTCCATTAGCTTTAAGTGTCATATGCCTGATATTAGAATAAAAACTGTCCATCATCCTTCTAACCTTTAAATTTTATTCCTTCATTGAGAAAATACTGACTGTAGGATATTAAATGCATTTAAATATTAAGGTCACAGGATGCTAATTCAACTAAGAAAACTAATTAATACTACATTTTTCTTTTGAAAATTATTTTATTGTTTGAAAATATAATCTAATTACACCATTTTTCCCTTTCCCTTTCTCTATCCAAACACTCCATAAACTCTTCCTTTAAATCAATGGGAAATATATTCTTTGGTCTTTTATGTTTTATATAAACTTATTCATGCAACTGAATTTATATCCTATTAAATAAAGATTAATCTCATTTTGACTTTATGTTCATTGTGAATTTTTAATATTTTTGTTGAAAATGTTACAGATATATGCTTTATTTTAATCACATCTATCTCCCATTTTCCCCTCCAAATTTCCCAGTTCTACCCCCACCAACATACATGAAATTTTTGATGTTATAATGTAAAACAGCATGGTATTTATTTGATTATATTTAATTTGAAATCCTAAATATTTGCAAAACCATTTCTATGCCTTAAATAGTTGAACCACTTTCAAAACTTACTAGAT